>NC_058135.1:46876084-46917109 GCF_016433145.1 Gracilinanus agilis
TTGTGAGGAGTTTTCCTTATTTGGGGAGGGTCTGGATGGTTGTTTGTTCTCCTCCTCTGTTTGCTCGGTTGTCTGGATTTTCTCTGTGTAGAAGCTGTCGAGTGTTAAAGACTTCTTTTTTTTGTTATTATTCTTTCTCTTCTGAATTTCCTGTAACTGATTAGCCATCATTAGCCCAGCAGCTTCTCAGGTTTATCCTCGCTCTCAGTGTCTGTCTGAGATCTATTGGCTCCTGAGGACTGAGTTCTAGTTTTTTCCAAGGTCAAGCCCCCTGGTGGATTCCCTTGCTTGAACCTCTGCAGGAGGTTTCTTTACAAGTCTCAGGGAGCTACTTCCACAGTCGTATACCCGTCTGCACTGGTTCCCCACTTAGGCTTTAGTTCCTGGTTGTGTTTGCCTCCACCCACGCCTCTGCTCAGCCGGCACCCACGCCTCTGCTCAGCCGGCACCCACGCCTCTGCTCAGCTGGCGCTCCGCTCCCAGCGTCCGCTCCCGCGCGCGCGCGCGCTCAGATTTCGCGTGCGTTCTTGATTTAATGGGGTCCTAAGTCTTGCTGCTCTCAGGAACAGGTCCCGGAGCTGCTGATGACTCGATGGGTGCCCCAAACTTGCTCTATTTCTTTTTAGCTGGGTTCAGAGCTATAGGTGAGTGTGGAGGGGGTGGGGGTGGGGCGGTTGCTCAGCTCGCGCTTGAGTGAGAGCCCTTTTTAGCTTGGAAATGTCTCGATTCCATGTACCTTCCACGCTGTGCCCTGTTGTGGGGTTCCTCCGTTCGTCTGGACTTGTTTTTATGTCCCCTTGAGGAGTTTTGTGTGTTTCGGTCAGGAGAGGTTTAGAGCTGCTTCTTACTCTGCCGCCATCTTAACCCGGAAACCGGTAATTGGGTTTTAAATAAGGAAAGGGTGACCCTGATCCCTTAGGTTGAAGCTGCCCTTCCCCCCACAGGAGGAGGTGAAGGGCCCTTGACTAAATTGGCTCTCTTGCTAATAGTTAATATTTCTAATCACTAAACCACTAAATAATTGTTATATTGATATTGATAAGGATTAACCCTACAAAGCCGGCTAACCCCTGAGGAGAAACCACGATGGCTTATGCCACAATGGCCACTCAGGTGAACCCCCCAAGTCAGGAGCCCTAAACAGTGATCCACTCACCTCAACCCCCACAAAGCAACTGCCTTAACTCCCTCTCAACTGCCCCCTCACCCAAAGTTCTCCAGGGGGAGTCCCCTGGAATTCTCTGTGAGGCTGTCCCTGTATTTTTTCAGGGATTCCATGCTACATAACACAGTGATATGACATTAGTCATAATAAGGCACCTTTGAAAGTCCAAAAGCAAGTTATAACATTCACCAAAACTATAACAAGGAAGTAGAAGGAATGAGCTGACCACTCACTGTGGCCACTGTATGCTCACCTGGTGCAGTTTGAGATTTATGAGCTGGAGAGGCAGCCCCAGGAGAAGATCTGAAACATCAACCATTATTTTTTTATTATTATAGTAATTATTATATGACTTCCAAAGTCATGAATGAGATAATATTTGTAAATCACTTCACAAATCTTATAATGCTATATAAATGCTAGCTATTTCTACCACCATCACCATTACAACTACTACAACTATCATTATTATCATTATATTAAATTAATAGATCATATCAGGTCCAATTAGCAAAATCGGCAGAAAGTAGCCCTTCTGCCCAAAACAAGAGTAATATAATCTAGGACTAATAAACAAAGTATTTATTCATTCAAAGACAAAGGCATTTTAGGAAAATTATCAACTGGGAAATTCCTAAAGTTGACTTGGGTACAGAAGGAAAATAATTCATCCAAATAACTCCAGGATCAGGTTCCTTCTGTTTCTAGGATATTCTACTTGTAGTTTGTATCCAACTCAAAGTAGTCCTCTGAATACCAATGTGAGAATATGGGGATCCTGCCTTAACCCAACTGAGTATGTAATCATAGGCAAAGCAGTTGGTCCCCAGATTTCAATCCTATTCTGTAATTTGGAAATAAGAATACATGTATTCATTATGTGTCGTACTAGGCTTTGGGGAGACTCAAATGAGCTAATATACTCAAAGCACTCCATAGAATCAGACATAACTAGATAAATGTAAACAATTATTTCTATCATAAACAGAGTCATTAGGAGGCACTCTTGACTCACCCTGAGGGGAAGGGGTTGGTGAGCTATGAGACTTTCAAATGGAACTAGGTGATCAGCAATGAAGTCAGAAAAAAAGTTGACATAATTCAGGTAATAAGCTATTCTGACAGTTTGCTCTGGTTTTATCAGTTGAAAAACTTTAGGCATATCTCAGAAGAGGCACTCAATTTTTTTATAAACTTTTAAAGGCTTAGTTGTTAAGGTCACTATGTCAGAAAACAATTGTCAAAAATTATTTCCACACGTATTAGGAAAAAAAAAAACAAAAAAAGGGTTTAAAAGGAAAATGGAATGGGGGAAGACTTATTTTGCATAATGGACCTTGGTCTGAGACTTGAAGGAAGTCAGCAAAGCCAAGATTCAGAATCAAGGTGGGAGAGCACTCTAGGTAAGAAGAGTAATCAATGAAAAGGCAAAAAAGTCAGAAGATGCTTCTTTTTATCTGAGGAAGAATAGTTATCTCTTGACACTTGTCATCCAAAAAGCCTGATTGTTAGGGATCACAAGTTACTAAGAATCACAGTTTTCAGACTATTGATAAATAATATCATAGCAGTTTCTTGTGTAAATGCTGATTCTACTATAAGAAAGTTATGGTTTTATTTGGGATATTCTCAGTACAAATTAAGCCGAAAGGCAAGAGGAAATTTGGATGAAATGGAAGGACAGCAGCTCATAGTTTTTCTTTGCAAAGGGAAATAAAGGAATTGGTGGTGGTGATTTTTGTGGAAAAAAGAGAGGTCAGGACATAATGATTTAGTGGGACAATTAGTCATCTTATATTGTAGTGCTAATGTCTCTTAAATGTATCTCAAGTGAGATAGTGAATGTAAAAAAAGCACTTTGCAAACTTTAAAGCACTATCTAAATGCCAGTTATCATCATCATCAACATCAACATCATCATCATTACTAGCCTCCAGTCTGGTGATAACTTTATTCTCTGAGTCATCTACTATGTCTAGGCAGCTGGGTAGCACACTGACTAAAGAATTTGTCTCAGGATCAGGAAGACCTGAATTCAAATTTGGCCTCAGAAACTTATTTACTATGTGACACTGAGCAAATCCTGTAACTTTTGTCTGCCTCAATTTCATCATTGGTATATAATGAGAAGGCAGCATTAAATGGTTTTCAGAGCTCCATTCATCAGATGATAGTCCATATAAGACCTATTTCTGAACATTGATTCTGAAGTAGTAATTGGCCAGCTTTTTGTTGATATTTCTAAAGAGTATTTCTTTTTTAACTTTTTGGGGGGCATCATTCAAAATTTTAAGCAAAGGTTTTCCAAGTAGCCTATAGCTAAAATGTCAATTGTCTTTGCTTCCTGACTTCTCACTTATAAGTAAAGGAATTGTTGGGAAGCATTTCAGAAAAATGAAGGCAGCACAAGTGACCAGAGAGGTGGAAAAGAAAAAAAATTATGATCTCTCCATTGCATATTTCTCTTCATTCAGTGTTTTAGCCAAAAAAAGTAGATGGGCATCTATTATGCCACCATCTCCAGGTGTGCTTGCTGACTTATAATCTTTGTCATTCACAGAATCTTGCACTCTGGAGAACCCTAAGTTCAGAGGATAAAAATCTTTAGAGGGAGTGCATGTAAGGCAGTGATGAATACCCTAAAACCAGTAAAATAGTTTAAAATGTTAAATGACCAATGTGTTACAGACAAGTCCTTTTGGGACTCCAAGCATGATCATCACATCTGTCCTGTTGGCTTAGAGTCATCCTGTATGTTGTATTGTAATGCAATGATGTGATACCTCTTGACCATACTGGACTGTCTTCGTTCTTAAGCATATACAGGGATGACTGAAGCATCTGCCTAATATCTGCCCCAGTTGCCATTTTCTTCTTGCCACAAGCCAAAAAGTTTCCTTTCTAGCTCTCAATCTTTTTATTCTGATGGCTTACTTTTTTACTTTATCTTTGCTGATAATTTGTCTACATACATAGCATAGCCATTAGAAGATGAGTAGGTGATTGTTGCCTCATTTTTGGCTGCTAAATTTTGTGGTAGGGAGACTATTAAGTGAACATGTTGGAATAAGGTGTTCTGAACTCTTCACCAAAGCTGGAAACAGTGTCACCAGGACATCAGTGAACTATGCCCTATTTTAGCATGTGCCATTGAGCCAAGAATTTGGTATTTAAAATTAAAAATACACCTCGAGGGAATGAAGTGTAATATAATTTGAAGCTAATGTACAATAGCCTTATAAAGAAGAGCATTATAACTAATAGTCTTGTGAGTGTAGTGTATGTTAAGTTTTCATATGTAGATATTATGTATCTAATAGGTTTCTACTGTAGTGATCTGCTTCCTTTGTAATTTGTAGTCCTAAAGACTTTTTTAAAAAATAAAGGCCATCTTAAACTTAAAAAAAAATTAAAAGCTAAATTTAAATTTAAAAAATAACAAAAAATATTATCTAAAAATAATAGGACCTACTTCTCAGTGTTATTCTGAAGATTTAATAATAATAGTTGTAAAAATGCTAATAAGTGTCTGGCACATAGTATATTCTTAATAAATGCTTACTTCCTTCCTTCCCATTGTTGAATTCAAGTAATGTTTTTAAAGCAAAACAGGGATGTCTTGGTAAATATTTATTGACCATAAATGGAGGAAAACGGGAAAAGATGTATGCACACAAACACAAACACACACACACACACACATACACATACACACACACACACACACACACACACTTTTAAGTTTAATCTGCATTCATTAATAATCTCTTAAATTCTAGATAATTCTAGATTCTAAATAATCGACAAAATAATAAATCATGTCCTGATTCATAGTTCTTGCCTATTTCCAACATGTGAATTTTCACATAATGAATATTTAAAAATAGACTTTCACATGCCCATTAAAGCTGGCTTCAACACACTCCTGAGTATAAGCACAAATATCACAAATGAAAATAATTGTTACTCATGCACCAACGTACATTGCAGAGAGTTAGAAGGTAGAAAAAAGATTCCCTATAAATTAAATCAATACATGCTTTGATACCCAGAGTTTCCAGTTCATAGAGGGGCATAGGAAAGAACAATTAAAAATGATAAATGATACAATTGAGTGAAGGAGAGAAGCCAATGGTTTTCAGACTATGAAGAAGTTTTATATCTAGATATTGTGAATATTTTCTTAGAGAAAAGAATTGGAAGATCCTGGACATGGCAAGTGCAAAAACACATACAAAAAAGAAATTGATTATAATTTAATAATCAGGAATTACTTATCCCAAGTCTCCTATTTGAGTAGTCAAACCAACTTGTTTGAGAAACAATACTCTAATTTTCCCTCAGCAGAAATCTTTGCACATACTTTCATCAAAGAAGTCATCTCATAGAGAAGAGAAAATTAAAAAAAAAAAGCAAAATAAGCAGCAACTTCTAAGGAACAAATGATTTCATAATCGTGAAATTTGTTTATTTCTAAATATTATTTCTAGCTGGATATAAAGGCTAACATTTATGTAAGCATGTTGTATCAGTCTTTTCAATCATGACCAATTCTTCATGATTGAATTCTTCATGGGTTTTTCTTAACAAAAATACTGGAATGGTTTGTAATTTCCTTCTCCAGCTCATTTAACTGATGAAGAAACTAAGGCAAATAGGATTAAGTTACTTGTCCAGGGTCATACAGCCAGTAACTATATATTCTCTGCAGATTTTATCCATTCTTTTTTATGTTTTTTTAAATACTTACATTCTGTTTTAGAATCTATATTGAGTATAGGTTCCAAATCCAAAGAGCAATAAAGGTTGGGCTAATGAGGTGAAATGACTTGCCCAGAGTCACAGAGCAAGGAAATATCCGAAGCCAGTTTTGATCCCAGGACCTCCCAACTCCAGACCTGTCACTCTATCCACTGAACCATCTAGCTGCCTTGATATCCATTCTATTTAAATTTTCTAGTTATTTTCTCTCACCTATCTTTCTAGAGCAAACCACATCCATGCTCTTTTGCACAAATTCTGGATATTTTTTCCTTTTAAAAAATGTTTTTTTGTTTTTCTATCAATTACATTTCCCAATGAATGTCTTTAAATGAAAGCTCTCCCCTCCCAAAAAGATATCATATAATTTTTAAGGGAAAAAATTTTAGTAACTTGACAACTTTTAGTTATCTTTAGCTATTAATATTTATTGGAGAATGTTTTTTTGTTTTAAATATTTCTATTAGAGGCCTAGATATATTAGAAACGGATTTTTACTAAAAAAGTTTCACACAAACATTTTCCTGGTAGATTGCTTTCCTTCTTTTCTTTATGGTATTAATTTTATTCATGAAACGTTTTTTGTTTCATATAATTGAATTAAAATAGTTTTTATTTTTTAGTCACTTCTGACCTATATTTGATTAAGAATTTAGCCCCTACTGAACAATTATGGTATTTGATGGTGATGGAATACTATTGTACTATGAGGAATGATGAACTACTTGATTCCCATAAGAGCTGGAAAGACCTCTATGAATTGATACAGAGTGAAATAATCAGAACCAAGAGAACATTGTATACAGATACTGAAACATTGTGGGAAAGAGAAAGAAGAAGCCTCAGCTTTTACTTTGGACATGGGCTCCCCTCATCCATTTTCCTAAACTATAGGGAAAAAAGAAGGCATGCTTCATAATTTAACCTGAGTTCCTTTCCTATAAAGTTATAAATATGTTCTGATACAGATACATGAGCATATATAAATGTGTGCATGTACATATGTATGTATATATATATATATATTTGCGTCTTGGCAAGAAAGGAACTATATACACGTATACATGCATACACATATCTATATCTGTATCTATATAAAGAGAAAGTATAATATATATGCATATATATAAATATAAATATATATATATGAATTCCTGAGATTCTTATCCTGCGGCACCCTGCTGGTCTTTTCTGACACTACTGTTCACAAGCCCCCACAAGTGTGCTTCCCATTGTGATTTTTAGCTGAGAACATTAAAATTGAGAGTTTTTTAAAACAAGGGCTTTAATAGGATCAAGTATAGCAAATCGGATTAAGGTAATACAGCAGAAAAATTTGGTACCAAAAAATGCCTCCAAACATCTGTGATACCTTCTCTAATCAGAGTCCAGGAAAAAGAAGAATACATATGGCAAAAAGGGAAACTTACAGCTCTGGTTACTTGAAGTTCTTTTTTCTCCTACTTTGAGTAATCAAGAAGTTAACTTAAGGGATGATACAGCTTTTTTGTTTGTCCCCAGGTGGAAAAATTAATTATGAACACAGTGTATCCTTGGTTCCTAAAGTAAACAGTCTCAGTAGAGGATTTTTGGATGCCACGATCACAGTGATGGGGAAGAACAAAATCCTCCAGGCCATTCAAAGATTCTGAGGTCCTAAACCACCTGTAAGGAAAATGGATGAGGGGAGCCCATGTCCAAAGCAAAAGCTGAGGCTTCTTCTTTCCCTCTCCCCATATAATTACTCCTCAGGGTTTCTTGTAGAAATGGCACACTTCAATCTTTAGAATTATCTCAATTCTAAACTAACTTAACATATCCATGATACTAGGCAGTAATTAAATTTCTTTGGCCAATCCAAAAACAATTCCTCTACAACATCACTACAGTTCCAAGAATTTATGAATGTAGTCTAAATCCTCTGATCAATGGATTAACTGGAATTAAAAGCTGTGATTGCTATTAATGTGTTGAGACTTGTTCTAATATCTTTGGGATGTTTTACCACCTAAAGTGGATTGGAGAAAATTATTCAATATCTTACCCTTGTATTTATATTTTAATGTTTTACTCATTAATTCTTCCTTTATCATATTTTCTCAAATGTCACTCTTAGCGGTCTTTACTTTACTGTTATTAATCATAGTTTCAGGTCCCTTTACATGTCCACTTCAATTTTATCCTCAAAGATATGATAAACTTGAATATTCCTGTGTCTTACTGCTTGGACTCTTTCTCAGTACAAACTGTGATATATCTGAATCCTTCTTACAGATGAATTGGCATCCAGATAGCCACTTCTATTCAGATATAATTAAATAGGCCAGTATTTATGAGCCCCCAAATATAAACTGCCCACAGAAGGATACTCAACTTAAAGAGCACTACTAGCAAAAGTAGAAAGCAGTTTAGCAGGGGGAAAAAGTTTGAGATCAGCATCTAATACCATATACCACAGTAAGTGCCATACAGATAGGGTGGAATAGACTTATAACTAAATTGGTATAAGAAAGTGCTGATGAGAAATTTCCTATATCAGTGCAGTACACTGAAATCTTAGTGAATTGCCTAACACTGGGAAGTTAATCAGCACAAGGTCATAACCTTAAAAGTCAGGACATAAATAGCACTTTGTAGCTCTGAGGCTAGCTATCTAATATGCTAAAGGTATCAAATAAATGGCTCACCCCACGCCATAGTGAAAATTCAATCAGATTAAAATATAGTCCCTATCTAATCTTAATATGTTTATATAATAACAATATACATACATGTATGATTTTCTGATGGGGACCTTTATTACTACTAATTTATTACTAATGTGCTGTGCTATGGTTTCTCTATTGGAACTAAATGGATATGAGATCTAAATATAAGTAGATTTATCATATATAAAAATTAGAGAACAGGAGGGCATACAATGAGTAAATAAAAATTAATAATAAATCTAGATAAAAGGAAAGTTCCTAATCAATAAGAGTTCTTGCCAGCATCTATGAGATTCTCAGATCAATCCATTAAAATCAAATCACCAGATTTTTACTAAGTATCTTTGACATGCCAGTCCCTGGAGATCCAAAGGCATAAATAGAAGAGAACTTGTTCTCAAGTAGAGCTGTCATTTTCCTAGGGAGATGCTATATGTTGACAAATGTGGGCTATATGTAAAATAAATACACAGTGAATAGAGGTGCTAACAAATAGAAGAAACATTAAATATCTATTAAGCACCTACAGATAACAGGTATTTTGCTAGGTACTAGGGATACAAACACAAAAAAGGGAGATGGTCCCTGCCCTCAAGAAACTTACAATCTAATGGAATCAGGAAATACCTCTTTTAAAAGAACCTGGGAATGTAAAGAGAGAGAATTCCAGATATGCAGAACTGACTCTCTATAGGGGGCCAGCCTCTATATGTTTTTGGGGTCCACATTGGTGGCATAGGATGGTTAAGGCAGGAGAAAGAAAATGAGAACAACTAGACTAGTGGTTAGCCCATGCTGTTCTGAATTCTGTGTGCTTGGGAGTTTATTATATACTGATTTCAAACAAAGAACACAAAAAAAAAAGAGTTACAGCAGTGAAGGGATAACAAATAACCCATTGAAGTTTAAAGAGTAAAGGTGCAAAGACAAATGGTCAAATTCCAACCACCAACTTAGTAGGGGATAATTCTGCGAGTGGAAATACCCCGTGGAGATGCTCACCAATAGAATCCTACATTTGGCCAAATGAAGTCCAGACTAAAGGAGCCAGTTCTAATCTAAATATGCAATCTTATCTAAGTAACATTTGTTAGGATTCAGGCTTCTCAATTATCAAGGAAAGGAATCATTAACTCAGTAGATGCTGGTCTGCCACTTCAAAGCTCTCCAATAAGAATTCTAAGAAAGGTGGGGATCAAAAACTGAGTCAAAAGAGGAGCCTCAGATTTTTATCTTAGATGGCCCATTCTGTCTGCATCCTGACATGCAGTGCAGAAAAATCATGCACACAGTTTTACTTGCTGATGATTTTTTAATGGGATCCAGATAAAATATCTGTTACAGACTCTGTTTCTCTAAATGACTCCTAATAGCCTCTTGGAGGGATCAAGTTGTTTTTGGATTAACCTACCTGCTGGTACCAGAGCTTTTCAGGGCTCAGGTAACCAGAACCAAACACAAAGACTGCCTCAGTCTGGATTGGTCACATAGGGAATCCAGATAACAGGCCCTAAATTTGATACTATTTCTCCAATGGCATTTCTACATCCAATGGCTCTCAACAACTCTTTTTAAGTATCTAGGTAGGAGAAATAATAGAGCAAACAGAAGACAACAAGTAGGCCAGTTTGGCTAAAACACAGTGTGTTAAAAGGAGTATTATGTAATCAGCACAGAAAAATAGGCTAAAGCCAGATTTTACAAGTCATTAAGCACCAAATAGAGGAGTTTTTATTTTAGCTGAAAGCAAGTGGAGAACCACTGAGGTTTACTTTCCATGATTTACCTTTTAGGAATAATCATTTGTCAGCTATGTGGAGGATAGGTTTGAGAAAGGATTACCTGCATGCAGGGAAAACAATTAGAAAACTATTGCAGATATTTAGGCAAGGTTTAAAAAGCCTGGAACTCAAGGGTTTGGCTATAATATAGAGAGAAGGAGGCAGAAATGAGAAATTTTGAAGAAGAATTGAAATTTTTAGCTACAGAAAATGGGTAACTAAAAAAGTCTAGAATGACTTCTTGGTTACAAATGTGGGTGACTAAGATAAAAATAGGGAAGTTGAGAGGAAGGGAATATTAAAGAGAAAACAGAGTTTGGATGGATTTAGAATGAATTCTGTTTGAAATATGCAAGATTGAAAGCCTATGGGACATCAAGGTGAAAATGTAAAGTAGACAATTGGCAACGTGGTATTGGGATGTTAGAGAGATGAAAGTTATGTCAGGCTGGGAGTTATTACTATTGAGATGATAGTAGAGTGCATGGAAGCTGATAGAATCACCAAGAATTTAGAGAGAGAAGATAATAGGACCCAGAAAACATCTATTGGGATATGAAATAGACTCCACTACAGCTCTCTTCTGATATTTCGCTATGTTGTAGAAGTGACTCTATGTTCTCAAAGGTCATACATCTCCTATTAAACTTGGAAAAAAATACATCTTGGTGTCAGCAAAGAATCTCATTACTTATGAGTCTTATCAAGAGAAGGTCAGCTTCCAGGGAGATAATTTTTTAATTATTTTTTGGCCAAAACAACTCTTGAAACATCATGTACTATACTTGGGCATAGAGGGTGCTAAAATCAGCATCAGTAGGGGGAGGACTCACCAAGTCATGGCTCTTTGCAGTACTGAAGTAGAGGCATTAAGTAGACAATTAGTTCCCTCAGTTATGCTTTTAATAACAACATTCATTTTGGATCATTCAATTAGTCAAGACAGTGGAACTTTTGCCTATGAGCCATAATGTCATTGTCATGAGAAAGAAATAAAGAAATATACTTCCCAATGACTGTTTATCACTTGTTAATTACAGAGTACTTGCTGCTATTCTCTATATTTCAAGGAGTCCTATTTTTTTCCACAGGATCCAGCATTTCTTTGTTTTAATTTATTTTCCTCTTAAATACCTCCTGCTATTTAAGCAATAATTCCCTCTAAATCAATTGTTAGCGGCAGTTAATGACTGGTTGGTTAATTAATAGCTCAAAGCAAAGCTAAGGGTGTTCCCTGTTCTAACAAACCACCAAAAGTTAACGGTGATGTTATTACTAACATACCCTATAATCAATGGGTTTCTTACAGCTACACTGCTACCTTTTTTTTAACTGAAAAGGACAACTTGAACTGGCTTTGAATTATCAATCATGAACCAGTATCCAAAATTTTTTATTTGTCTGTCCAAATAAATTCTTATTTCTAAACAATGTCTCAATAAACACATGATGAAATATGAGTTTTTACTAGTTAGCAAGTGGATTTAACTGGAGCAGTTTCCTATCTTCAGTCCTCCAGGGCTTGAAGACTGATTAAAGTATAATAGATTTCCAGAAATCTCATGACCTTTGTGGTCCTTACTTTTCATTAATTGTGTTATGGATTAGCACTACCATGCTGGTGGAAAGAGAAGGGGAGAGAGAGAGAGAGAGAGAGAGAGAGAGAGAGAGAGAGAGAGAGAGAGAGAGAGAGATTGTTTCTCAGTTGTATACAGTACAGACGTTAATTTAATTTTAACAACTCCATTTTCTCCCCAGTAAAATGAGGTGACTTTACTAAGTAATTTCTAAAGTTGCTTGAAATGAGTGGGGCATCTTGGAAAGTTTTCTCTTGATAAGGCAAATACTCTGTTGACTAGTACTCTGACTGAATGGATTCCCGTAGCTATTTTCCTTTGCTAGAATTACAGAGAAGTTCTATATAAACAGTTGTTGCATGACTAACCTGAAGGCTCTCTTTGGTATTATTGGAGGACAAGCTACTAAAATGTCAATCTATGAATAATTTTCTTCTAGATTTCTAAAATAGCATCCTTCACACACACACACACACACATACACAGACTCACGTTTATAACACAATCCAAACACATTCATTAAAATAACAAAATTCACAATAAGCAAGAGAAATACAGGAGTGATTAATATCTGGAGAGCAAAACAGCATATAAATGAAAAATGTCCATCTAGATGTCTTTTGGGCTTAACCTTGTTGCAGTGTTGATTTTTCTCTGAAGAGATGGTCTAAGAATCTCATTAATTTCTGAGAATATTAGGATGTAGCTGGGTGTTCCTGGTTATACTTAATGCAAATAGCCATGATTTCATCAGTATATGGGTATTATTCTTCCCTAGCAGAGATTATAAAGCATTACATCCTTTATAGGACAGTTTCATGAATTTCTGGTATTGAAAATATTCCTCAGTTGATAGCCAATCTTTGGGTGATAAACCTTTCTGAATTTGGTGACACTGGCCTATGGGTGACAGCCAGGTGGTCTGGAGTGGCCAGAGCTTTTGTCCTAGATGACCATAGTCTCTTCAGGCCCTGGTTAATTCTTTGTTTTTGTTTTTGTTTTTTAACTCTTACCTTCCATCTTAGAATCAATAGTGTGTACTGATGGCAGAAGAGTAGTAAGGGCTAGACAATGGAGGTTAAATGACTTGCCCAGAGTCATTGCTAGGAAGTATCTAAGGCTATATTTGAACCCAAGACCTCCCTTCTCTAGGCTTGGCTTTCAATCCACTGAGTCATCTAGCTGGGTCCCCCTTTCCCCTGGTTAAGTCTTAGAGTAGAATTTCAGGAGTACAGCAATAGCATAGACACTTCTAATCCCACCTGCTTTTTCATATCTGTCTAACATTTGGCAGGAAGAGAATTAGGGCTAGGGGTGGAGGATGTGAGTAGGGCAATATGGGCTCTTTATTCATTTGGGAATTTGACCACTTCCAGTACTGACATCAATAGCGTCTGGTCCTTTGGACCTGGCATCTTTATCATCTCTTCAGTTCCATTTGGGCATCATGTTAACATTGCATTTTCCTATTTTTTTTATCATTAGGGTTCAGAGTCAAAAGTTATGTGAAATAGATGCCCAACCTTGTTTTAAAATTTTTTCTGGTGGAATGATACCGGGACACTCCTCACTGATCTTACATTCATGTCTTAAGGAAGCCCATAGAAGACCCTAAAGGCAATCATGTATATTATATTATTTATTTCTCCATGGAAAACAAGTGTCAGGTCATTTCCCATGTAGATTCAGTCACCCATTCAAGAAATATTTATTAAGTTACTCCTGTGTAATGGAAATTACTTTATAAAAGGATGTATAGGAAACAGCTAGATAGCTTAGTGAATTGAGAGACAGGCCTAGAGTTGGAAGGTCCTGGATTCAAATCTGCCCTCTGACACTTCTTAGCTGTGTGACCCTTCACTTAACTCTTATCATACATTCTTTATTGATCTTTGTTTTTAAACCTTTACCTTCCACCTTAGAACCAATATTAGTTCCAAGGCAGAAGAGTGGTGAGGGCTAGGCAATGGTGGTTAAGTGACTTGCCTAGGGTCACACAGCTAAGAAGTGTCTGAGGCCAGATTTGAACTCAGGACCAGGATCCCATCTCTGGGTCTGACACCTCAATCCACTGTCCCCTCTTTACTGGTCTTCTGCATTGGAAACAGTACACAATACTGATTCTAAGAAGGAAGATAGGGGTTTTAAAAAAGGATATGTAATGTATGTGTAAACATACATTCTTCAATTTATTTCCTCCATGAATTTTTCTCTAGTGTAAGCATTATGTGTCTTGCTTCACAACACGATGAACAGGGAAATAGGTATATGATAATATATGTAAAACTATACCATATTACCTGCCTTCTTGGAGTGGGAGAAGGAGTAGGAGAGACAGGGAAAAGAATGAGACATAGATTTTTGGACATAGCTGATATAAAAATTTATTTCTCTTGTATACACATATTATTATAATTTGTTGTGTATTTATAATAAATCATGTCTTACTATATTATTATGTTACATATTATATAATATATGTTTTATTATATATATTTTTTAAATGATAAGCAAAAATATGGGTAAGATATTACTGCTCATGCCAAGGGATATAGAATCTTTCTGGCTTCTTGCAATATTTTCTCTTTAGTTTGGAAGCTCTTGAATTTGGTAATTATATTCCTTGGAGTTGTGTTTTGAGGATTTAATTTAGAGGGTGATTTATGGACTCTTTCATTGTCTATTTTGCCCTCTTGTTCAAGAATATCAGGGAAGTTTTCTCAGTTAATTTCTTGTAGAATGATGTCAAGGTTTCTGTTTATTTACATGTTTTCAGGTAGGCCTATGCTTCTCAAATTGTCTCTCCTCTTCTCTATGAGATATCTCATGCTTCTAAGTCAACCCTCTTCTTAATGAGATATCTCATGTTTCCTTCTAATTTGTCACTCTTATGGCTTTGCTTTATTAATTCTTGCTGTCTTTCTGTGAGATGATTAGCTTCTACTTGCCCAATTCTAGTTTTTAAAGACTGGTTTTTAGCTCTAATCTTCTGATTTTCCTTTTTGGTTTGGTTTGTCCTGCTTTTCATGGCTTCTAACAGGTCAATTCTGGTATTTAATTTGCTTATCATTTTATTTGATTTCTGGGCTTTTTATTTTCCAAGTGGAAGATTCTATCTTTTCAACTGTTATTTTCTTTTTGAACTGTTTCCCACTTTTCTTGCCAAGTTTCTTGTATCTTTCTTACTTGGTTCATCATCTCAAATATGAGCTCCTCAAGAGCTTGTAACCAATTTCCATTTTGGGGGAAGGTTTGGATGTGTTTGCTTGTTTTGTCCTCTGCTGTCTCCTCTGTAGTCTGGAGTTTTCTTCCATAGAAATTATCTAGGGTCAGAGGTTTTTTCTTGTGTGTGTTTTTTTAATTTGTTTTTTTTTTTTGGTAGTTGTAGATTGCAATTCTTTGGTGTTGGTGGCCATTGCTTTGTAATTTTTTTCTTCCCTTCCCTGTCAGAAGTCTGAGTGAGGAGAGCAGGCTCTCTGTGTATCGCACTACAGAATGGTTTTTGCCTGAGGCTATTTTTCAGTATCCACAGTATCTGCTTGTGCATTCCTTCTCTACCCTATCTCCATGTCCAATTTCTGTGTTCCTCAGTCTCCTGGAGCCTTGCTGCTCTCTGGGGTAAGTCTGTGGTGTCCTCAGCCAGCCCCCTGAGAACCTAGCAATTGCCCCATGCTAGCTCCAACTCTAGCTCTGGCTAGCTCCAACTCTAGCTCTGGCGAGAGTAGGGAGGGGTGATCAGTTCATGCTTTGGTAGGAGTAATTTTACCCCTTTATGGCTTGGAAATGTCCACACCCTGATTACCTTCAAGGCTGTGCCCTTCAGATGAGCCCTTCATAAAACTGATTTTGGTTTTTGTCCTTTTGTCCTTTTGAGGTGCTTTATATCAGTTTTTGTCCTTTTGTCATTTTGAAGAGATTTATATCAGTAAGTGGTGAGGAGATGAAGTCCCTTGTGTCTATTTTGCAGCCATTTTAGTACAGAAGCAGAGGATTTAGAATCTAGTTGAACCTAGTAAGCAACTGGATGAAGAAAACCTATTTTCCAGGCTAATATATGAAATTGGATGGGTAGCCTATATTGTTCAAGCATCATCATTTATATGCATATATAAAGAATATTTGCAAATACATACATATATGTATACTTGAGTGCACACATCTATGCATCTATGTATAGGGAAAGTAATATTTATATATTTTACAAACCTATATACCTATATTGAAATATATACATTTATATGTATATGTTATTGTTAAATTTTTTCCGTAGTGGAAGCATCTCCTGTGGAGATATCAGCCATTCACACCAACTTTCAACCAACCATCACCCACAGGGTAGGACACCTTAGCTGAAGAAGCAAAAACCTGAATGAGAGACTGGATTCAACAGGTGCCAGGCAAGTCCAACCAACAATACCATCTTGACCACCATCTCCCTAAAGACACCAATAGACACAGTCCAGGACCCTAAATCCCAAAAGCTTGGGAATAGCAAAGCTCTCAGCTCCGTGCCCTCAAACATCATACCAGGTAGCAAGCCTCTATGGAGATGCACTTTGGCAACTCTTCCTACATGTGCAATCATCATAAACACTAAAGACCCAGAAAGGAAAATTCTTCTCACCCACATCCTGGGCAATGTCAAATGCTGTTCAACATCAGAAACTGATGTGGTTTTGTCAGTAGAAATGACATTTTAAAAGAAATATTAATATCTATTTTTCCCCTGGAACCCTAAGGATCATGCAACTGTTCCATCTGACATGCAGGTGAAACCTTTCATATTTATTATCTTCCCCATTAAAATAAGAGCTTCTTAAAAGAACAGAAATTGTCCTGTTTTTCTATCTGTGTGCTTCATACTTATCACAGTACTTTGTACATAGTATATAATAAATGATTTATTCATTCATATATATGCCATGTATGTATCATTCTCTATATATGCATATTCCTTTGTGTGTGTGTGTGTGTGTGTGTGTGAGTATGTGTGTGTGAGAAAGAGAGAAAGAGGGAAAGGGAGAGAGGGAGAGAGAGACAGAAAGACACAGAGAGAATGAGAGTATATACACGTACACTTTCTTTAAAAGGTATTTAAACTATACTTGAGATTTGGTTTAATGAAAGAATATTTGCTTTAAATTAAATCTGGCATTCTTTCCCATGGAAAAAAAGAATGCCAGAAAGAGTCACCAAAATGGATACTGCTATTTTGTCCTAGCTTTACTGAAAAATATAAGATTTCCAAAGGAAATACCCATTGAAAAAACTTCTCATCTCAACTCTGTGCAAGGTTTCTCATCTCTCATTTTTATGATGACAAGTTATGGAACCCTACAGTATCTGAAGACTTAATACTAGGTTTCACCCAGAGAGTAATGGAGAATAATTAGTCAAAATGTTGACTCCTTCTCACACCCTCTACACCCATGAAAGTTAGCCTTCCTTAAAATGTATTAAAATTAAGATTTTATTCACTCAAGGGACTACAGTTCAGAATACTAATGAATTTTCATGGTATTTCACAAGTAACAAAAAGCCAAGACATGAATCCCCCCTTAAGGATTCACATGACAAACCAGTAACATGAACAAGAATGGGAATTTTTACTCAATGAATATGGACATTGGTATGGCCAAGTAAACTTCTGGATTTAAAGATAGCCCTCCTGTGAAAGACTGAACAGGTTACTCATGGTCTCTGTCAGCAGGCAGCAGTTATTGGGAAGCTGATTCTAAGTCAATGACCTTTCCAAATAAACTAGCCTTCATGTTTTACTTTGTGTGATTTTAGAAATAGACCATAAATACAAATAATATGTTATTGTATTAACTCTTCCCCCACCTAACACTTAAGGATTCTTTTCATGGAAAGCCAGATAAGTCAACCTTGGGCTTCCATATATGAATAATATTTTCACCGGATTTAATTCAATTGAATAAGCCTTTTTAAGTGATTACAATGGACTATAGATTCAATGGCAATAAAAAAAAACTGGTTCCTTTCCACAATGAGAAAATTTAAAAGACTAGGAAAATCTTATGTTGGATTACATACCAAAATTCCAGTCAATTGGGCTGTATTTACTTCTTTGTATGAATGTCACACATAATAAATTTATCTCTAACATACTGCTGGACTAGCAGAATGAATACATTTTGCTCTTAGTCCACACTAATTATTCACACAATTTGGCAAATATTCAAAATATTCTCTAGTAGAAAGTGATGTGACAAAAATACATTTCACACATTTTCATTTTCTTTGAAAGAACCAATTCTAATTGCTTTTCCAAGTGTTTACATTGAAGTACATTTAAGACGTTTAACCTCCCCCAAAATGTACATTCAGCAGCTTACTTCATCTCCTTTAACATTTCTTCTTTGTTGAATTCCAGTTTGCAAAAATATTGGGATAAAAAGAAAAGGAACACAAATTTTGCAACTGAAAGAAAATGTTTCCAAAAACAACATTTCACAGATCTTCAGCCATAATCCAATACTTAGTTCAAGAAGCTCAGCAAAGCCAGCTAGGCACCACTGGACAAAGGTATTTGGAGGAAGCATGGTATAAGGCAGAAATCACTGAAGCCAATTAAGGAGAATTCACCTAATGAATAAGAGTTTATATTCAGAATAAAGGATAGGTTCAACCCCCTTCAGTTCAGTTCATCATCTCCAAAGTTCACTCTGGATCTCTTGATGTAGTGTGTGGTTTCTGCAGGCATCTTTATGGCATTTCCTCTAGAATCTCTATTTTCTTGATTTGGGGTGTTGGTAATTTTCTTTTCCTAAAATTGCTTTAAAAGATCTTAAACCTTGGATTTTAGGATAATTATACCACACTCTTAGGAGGATATTGATCAATGCCAGAATTATCCTGGGATACATAATTGAGTTATGAGGTATATGAACCAATCATAAATAAATAAATGAATAAATAAATAAATAATAAACACCAAAAACCCAAAAACCAAATAGAAAATAAAAAATAACAAATTCTGGAGATATATATATGTATATATAATGTATATATATAATTACTATGTGATGTATATTTTGCAATATATGTAATATTTCTATGTAATATATGCAATGTGCAATAAATATGATACTTCTATGCAATATATGAATATATAAATCCTATGTGTATAAAATTACAAGTAAAAATAAAACCATAATAGGTCCTTGAATCACCAGTGAGGCTCAATTAAAGTAGCTTATGTCCTACAAGCATGCAGGACAACTGCAGCAGTGTTGCACTGACCCATTACAGCCAGGACTATGAAAAATTGCCATACTATAAAAGAGAAGGGACAAAAATCTGAGATAAAAGGGAAGTATAATTCCCTAGTCTGATTTTACTTCAATCTTTGGAAGAGAGGAGCGAGCCATAATGAAAGCTAAATTGTAGAAACCTGGCATGGGGAAGTCCAATGTCTGAATTTGTTAAACAGCCGCTTCCTCAAACCTCAAAACAAGTCCTCTGTCTTTACATAGACCCTCATCAATCCCACAGGGATTGTTGGTCTCCTTGGCCTTGTGCTTCTTTGCACTGTGCAGTGGCTCCTTAGTAATCCCTTCTTCTGAAATCATACATAATTATTAGTTAAAGTCCTATAATACTTAGCAATCAATGGCAAATTTCCATAGTCTAAAGCTTTTGGTTATCTATTGGTATTAGGGCTAATAGATATTGTAAACTTCAAAATCAAAAATGTTAATACTCAAGTAAAAAAAATAAGAAGAAAAATTCAAATATCCTATTAAAATACAGAGAAAAACAATTTTAAAATTCAGAAACTCATATTGCACATCCCATTTGACAATAGGTCAGCCAAACAGAGGCATAACAAAAGGATTTCTCACTCAAAAGTGAGCTCTACTTTCTTTCTAACTTGGCCATGATCCATGGTATGAGTGCATATATATATATTTTTTTTCACCAGGTAAAAGCTTGTTACAAATAGTAGTAACATATAGCTAATAACCAAAACATATTAACTGAAGGTAACATATAACAAAACATCTTAGATTAAATTAATATGTAAACTTAAAAAAATTAAATCTAAAAACAAATAAGCAGCAAATATAATATTTTGTGACAGGATAGGCACTCAGTATCAGCAGAAAGTACCCATTTTACATGTGAGCAATGAATCCAAGAGTCCTTTTCTCCAATTTTAATAGCTGTTGGAGTAGTTTGCTTGGAATTAGTTATTTACACCTTGCCTCCTGGGTGTAGATCTGTATTCAAAATTATGTTACATAGACTTCTCTTCTATGAAGAGGGGAACAGACTGAAACAGTTAGCGTCAAGAAGGCAGTGGGTCTGAAAAGGTTTAAAACTCACCTCCAGACTCTTTGAGGTCCCTTCCCCTCCCAAGTACCATCATACATCTTGATTCCTTTAGCCCTTTCCTTGGCAACTCCTCTGGGCATCCCTCTAGTCAGAATATAGTTTAGAAAACCAGAAAGGCAGGAATGATTCCTAGAGGAGAATGATGGCAGCCTGGCCTGGACTCTTGCATAAAAATGGAGACTCCAAGAACTGACTTTGAGGGAATTTCCAGGATGAGCCAGCAATAGAGAAGGCATAGTTTTGAAGTCCATAAAGTCAAATACAAAGAACTTACTATATGCCAAGTCCTCTGCTAATTATTGGGGTTACTAATACAAAATCCATGAATTTTAGGAATTTGAGACTTGTCTTCTAACTGGAGAAAATAACATATAGGAGAGTGATGGAGGAAAGAAAATTTTGATATGAGAATTCATAAGAACGAATGGAAAAAAGGACAGTCTGTTGACATGCCCTTTCTAGAAATGGTGGGATATGATTACTGTTCCAATTGAAAGGGGCTAACAAGATACTCACATAGATATTGGAAATATATCAAGAAGATGTTGGGAGTGAAGGCATGGTCATATCTAGAGCTATCTAGATATAATGTTCTTTTACCACTCAGAAATATTAATTTTCTACACTGAGGATCCCTAAAACTAAAATACATACTCTGTGCTCTTGGAGCTGCCTACTATACATGATCTTTCTTAATTCCTTTATATTTTCATTCTCTCTTCCTTTGTACAAAGACTTTTCAGTTATTTAGTCATGTGAATTTTGTAATCACACTATTTTCACACCATAATAGAAAGCCAGCCCCTTGAGGGCAGAGATTTCTCTTTTCTTGTCTTTATATCTCTAGGATCTAGCACCAGGTATTTAACGAATGTTAATTTAACTGACTTGAGTCAAATGGAATTAAACTGGATCAATTTAAAATTAACTCTACTACCATAAAAAGAATTTAAGAAACAGTATGTTGAATTAAGCATTATTTAATTTACTTAATCCTTATTTAACCCTTAATTAAACAAATGGATGAAGAGCTTTCTCTTTGTTTATGGAAAGCTCAGCCTATACAACTATTAATACCACCTCTGACTCTATTTAATCATAGATAGTCTTCAAAATCACATTCTACGATAGCAGAAGTATAGTGACCCACTTGCTATAGAAACACTATGGTTTCTCATCTCCCACTTTCTATACATTTATTTTTCTTATTCCCCTTTACTGGAACATTCACTCAACAAAGTTCAACCTGCCCAATATTTGTTCATACTTTGAAGCCCTGTTCAAATGTCACACTTTTTAAGAAGTACTCCATCATGATCCTACCAGTTAGAAATTATCCCTTCCTCCTCTGAATTCTCATAACACCTTGTACCTATCATATGAAACTTTTGCATTACACTTTGGATTATAATTATTTTTATGTCTGCAAATATTATATTTTACAACATTTTATCTCTCTTGCTAAATTGCAAGCCCCTGCAGGGTAGGTAGTATTTTTTATTCATTTTTTATCTTTTTCCCTCACGCGTAACAGGAAGTCTCTGCTCAATAAATATTCAGTGATTCAGATTAAGAATATTCACTGTTAGTCAGCATCTTTCTTCATTAGTGAGAAACAGGCAATAATTTAAATACATAACTTCTACCAGCTATTCATAACATTAATATATCAGTATTGACTTATGTAGTAGGAGAAAATAGAAAAAAAAGAGATGAAATTAAAGAATAGGAGGGCTTTCTCCCCTCCCCCCACCACATCAGTATTATCCCCAAGAAACACCAAATAGATGATGATCCCAGGAAAAAGGACATGGGAGATTCATTGTTGAACTGGGCTATGAGTATTGGATTATCGGTTAGTATTCCCTCCTGTCATGCCAATATATACGTATTTTTACATCTAGTAAAGGGAAGAGGAATCAAATCAACACTACCAGTCCTAGAAAGATAAATTTCTCTATGACTCAGCTTACCTTCTTGACCAAAGTTCCATGTCCATCACCTCTCCCTCTCTCTGTACACACACACACACACACACGCACACACACAAACACACAAACACACACAAACATACACAATGTTTTTCTCTATTAAAATGTAAGCTCCTAGAAGGCAAGGTATGTCTTCCATATTTTTGTTTTTATATCCATCCTGCATAATAAGTATATAATTTAGAAATAATTATATTAGTATATATGTTAATAATATAATAAAAATATAATTATAGTATTAAACTTTCTAATTAATAGATTGTTTAATAATTGCATTATGTTCTAAATTAAAATATCATATATAATAAGTATATATAACAACACTGGCACATAATAAATACATAATAAATGCTTTTTCATTTATTTATTTATTCTATGAGTCAGCACACTAGGTTTGGCTCCTATAGATTTTGTAATGAACTAGCTTCCACAAATTTTCAAATGAACTTTCAATATAACTAAATTAAGGCAAAAGAGAGGTATTCAAATACTCAAACTGATCTGTGATGTGATTAATTTAATGTTCTCTCCAATTATGGAGATCACAATACCTGCCACTCCTGGGTACCTCTTATTTGTGTCCTACCATAAGTTCATCACAATGGACCATAGTATACTGAAGATTTGGGGATGTTTTGTTTTTTGGGTTTTTTTTGCTTTCCAATGTTATAAATGGTACAGTCATGTTGTCCTTCACTTTTTCCAGGCAACCAACCCATCTTTTTGTTCCATAAAATACTCACCAGGTATCTCTCCATTACCCTCAAGATGATAATCATTTTCAATTCTACAAGGGCTAGGATGTTCCATGTCTTATTGACCTAAAGCACCATTGATATAAAAGAGCTGGCCTTTGTTAATGTGATAAATTTGGGATCATTAAAAGATCATTGTAGCTCCTGAAACACAATCAACCTATCATCTAGGCCAAACTGGGTCATCTCTATTTTCTGTATACATCATGGCAGAGAAGTTTCATAAATTGATAAGTTAAGTTAAGTATGTATCATAATAAAAGCAATAGATATTCCTCCTTCATTTGGTTTTCCTGATATGGATGTGAAAGACAAACTCTTTTGAGTTGGACATCAATTACTTCCAGGAGACTCTATAGTGTTCCAGGGCTTGATGTATTCATCCAATTGTTATCCATAAGCAGGAACATTTGCAGGAACTCGCTATCCACAGAAAAGCCCTCTCATTTGAGCTCTGCATTGGATCTTCTAAAAATGTGTGTGTGTGTGTGTGTGTGTGTGTGTGTGTGTGTGTGTGTGTGTGTGTTTGTTGATGGTGGTGGTGTTTAGTCATTTTTCAGGTATGTCTCACTCTTCATGACCCTTTTGGGGTTTTCTTAGTAATGATAGTAGAGTTGTTCTCCATTTCTTTTTCCACCTCATTTTATAAATAAGGAAACTGAAGCAAACAGGATTAAGTGCTTTGGCTAGAGTCACACAGTTAATAAGTTTTTGAGGCCAGATTTGAACTCAGGAAGTAGAATCTTCTTGACTGCAGGCCCAATACTTTGTCCACTGTACCATCTAGCTACTATTTACACTAACACACATACATGTATAGTTGCATTTGCATACATATATAGTTGCACACATATATAGTTGCATAATTATAGAAAGTGACAAAGATATAGGTAGGGATATGGTATGCATGTGTGTACATGTATGTATGTCTATATATCTATGTGCATAGGCATGTGTATATTATGTGTATATGTGAAATTGTATATATGAACATCATGTATGTGTATATTCATGTATATGTAAATATTTATGTATATAAAATCTTATCAGGATGCAGATAAATTCCTTGAATCATAGAATTTAGGGATTTAGAGATAATCTAGTCTAATGCCTTCATTTAAGAGATGCAAAAACTGAGTACCAGAAAATTAAGTGAGTTCTGTAACCACAGGGAACAAATTGATACCATAAACACAACAAAGATATTCCAAAGAACAAGAAGAATAGAATACTGTGAAATATTAATATAGTAACCTAATAGTTTTTTAACTTCATAATTAAATACATAGAATTTTAAAGGATTTCCTAAATAAAGCAAACTCATCTTCAAAGGCTCTAACAAGTGATTATGAAAACCATTCCTAATAACTCTCCTTCCAACAAGTGCCTAAGAGACAGGAAAGAAAAGTGGAAAAGTAATTTATATGTGCGACACGAAGTTAACAGATGGAGAACTATTGCACTGTAAGAAAATTTATACTGAGTTTGCAAATTTTCAATGTATTCTCTTGAATCTGGAAAATGGTTACTGTAGTAAAGTTCATTGCATTGAGCAAGTGAAGGGCATTTAATATATGACAATAATAATGATAATAGCCCACACTTATAGAGAACTCTGAGGATAATATTCCATAAGTACAACCCAGACCTTTCCTTCAAATTTGCAAATTTATCTGCAAAAAGGGAATCACTCTTGCCCAAATAAAAACATTCAAAGCTCCATTTGTGATAAGCATAATGAACAAGACAATGTTCATGTCATGAGATATTTGAACTTTAGGAACCTTGGGATAGTAGACAAAGAGAGTAGTCCCAGGTCTTACTTGAATAAAAGCTTGCTAACTTTGCTTTTCTTAAGAGCTAGTCTAAATTTTTTCTGCAGTATAGAATGTTCTACTTGCTTAAATTAACATCTGTGCTTTTATATTTTTAATATTTTTGGTAACTATTTCAGTATAACTGATTTATATATTAAAATATTATTCTGGAAAGGGATCTATTCATTTTACCATACTGCCAAAATGATCTAATGATACAAAAAAAAAAAGTCTTAGAATTCCTATTTAATGGAATGGCTGCCACCTCTTATGTGGAAATATTGAATAAGCCTCAGTACTTGATAGGAATGCAATTAACAACATAAGCAATTCAAATACATTCTCTCTCACTGACAGGTAATCATTAATTTATTTGCCAAATATGTACTGACTGTCTAAAAGAAGGCAAAGGTCCCAACTTTTGGGACCTTTCAGAAAGGAATTTACAATCTGCTTGGTGAGATGAAAATGTTGAAGGATAGCTAATGATCCAAGACATTAACTGATAACTGCCAAGCAAATGGAACAGATAATAAGTGTTTTGCCAGTGTGATAGGAATGGAGGTCACTGTGGCTTGAAGCATCTAAGGAAAAATTCACAGATATGACAGGACTTGACAGAGTAGATGGAAAGGAGATGAAGAGGACATTCCAAATAATGGGTATGGCACAACCAAAGACCAAGAAATGTTTGGAGAACAGCCAGTACACTAATCTAGTTACTGCAGAAGACTCAGATGGACCAACCATGACAACTCATTAGTGCATGAGGCTAATAAGATTACCATGACTTAGTAGCAATATATAATTGAATATGAATTTGGAGCTAGTGAGATTTTGGAGGACCCCATACGCCTTGATTTTGGAATTTATCTTGTAGGTAATGGCAAGCCACTTAAATATTATGTTGTTGTTATTGTTGTTTTTTGTCTTTTTTTTTCATTCAGAGAGCAACATGACAAAAGTAGTGTTTCATAAATATTCATTTGGAAGAAATGTCCAGTATGATCTAGATATTATAGAGAGTATGGACATGGAGACTGAGGTCTTGCAACTGTAAGTTTATTAAATATAAGACATATGTTAAATCTTTATGACCCCAGCACATCACACATTTTTATATGTGGTATAAAATTTTATATAAAATTATTTATTTATATAGAATTTATATAAACATTTTTATACATAGCAAACGAATGTTGACCTCAGTTGAATAGACAAATGAGGTAATGAAAGTCTAAACCAGGATAGTAGCAGAGAGAACAGAAAGGAAAGAATTTATGACAACTATAAGTACTCATTAAAAAAGTGAATGACTATACTTGCCAATAGAAATTATTCAATAATTTTGTTCATCGAGATTATTCATAAACATTTGTTCAAGCTCATTCTTTTGGCATAATATGTTCCTGTAGGTTAAGCATACAAACCATTTAAAATCTGTGTGTGTCTGAGGTTCCTCCTCATATCCATCAGATTAGCAAAGTTTACAAAAAGGTAAACATATAGATGTTGGAGGGACTGTGGGAAAACAAGCAAGTTAATACATCATTAGTGAAGTTGTGAACTGGACCAGCCATTCTGAAAATCAATTTGGCATTGGGTGGAGTGGAATTCTGGGGAGGCTTGCACCCCCAGAAATCACTCTAATGAACAGACAGGAGGCTTGATAAGAGGCTGGCAGAGAAAAGCAGCTTTATTTGGAAAAAAACAGTGGATAGCAGGAAGGGAGGAGGGAGTGAGAGGGGAAGGAAAGGGAGAAAAAGGAATTCTGTCCACCCAAACAGCTTGGGTCAAAAATGTTCTCTCTTCTTCTAGTTATAATCACACACTTTTATAATAATCCTGATGCAAGATTCTCCTCCTCTCCTCCATCCAATCCCACAGAAGGGGGGGGGTTGTGAAGTTCACAGTCTTGAGAACATGATTTTTAACATTACATACCCCTAAAGACCCCCATAATCAAGAAAACCCATGACTATCATGGGATTCCCAGGCTGGGACCATAATGATACTTTTCAAACTCATTTTATTTTCCCTCCTTCAGTTTATCTTATAGTTTGGCTTTCTTCTCAAGGCACAGATAAACTCTTCTCAAGGTTTTTGAAAATAGGTCAGGAAAACTAAAACTTTTATGGGGTCAGGGGCAGTTTAAGTCTAAAGAATAATAATACTAAGGGATCTTAAAAACTGAGGTTATAACAAGCCAAATACTACTCTGAGAATTGCACACTGAATCTCATCCCACATAGTACTCCCTCTTTTAATTTCAGAGTTGTGTAGTTCTCATATTTCTCAGTTTTAATTATAAGACAGCCATACTTGAATTCCAAGCTTACCATAATATTAGGTATAATTCCCATAAACCTTTTGTCTTAAATGGCAAAAAATCCTATTCATTACAGTTGAGAGAAAAACCTTCCAATTTCATTACTTTTCCATAATTTCCTTTTTTAAAAAAACTCTTATCTTCTGTCTTAGAATCAATACCGTGTATTGGTTTTAAGGAAAAAGAGTGATAAGTACTAGGCAATGGAGGTTAAGTGACTTGCCCAGAGTCACACAGCTAGGCAGTGTCTGAATGCAGATTTGAACCCAGGACCCCCATCTCTGGGCCTGCCTCTCAATCCACTCAGCCACCCAGCTGCTCCCCCTTTTCCATAATTTCAAACAAGCTTCCTCCATACTTGCTTGCTTATTCTAACAGTTTCTAAAAATCTTACTTCAAATTTATCTAAAATAAATGTTCTCCTTTAACTTCTTCATACAGTGAACATCAATTCTGTATCTCTTTATTTTATACCTTATTTATATTTGCCTTCCCATGGTCTTCAAAGGACTTTCCCTTACTCTGTCATAAGCTTCCTCAGTCTCTAAACATCCACTCTTTTCCCCCTTTGAACTTCTTCTTCAAGAAGAATCCAAATTCTCTATTTTCCCTTCTAACACCTTCACATACCTACTTACATTGTTCATACAATGTGTCTGTCTTCTGGCTCTCATAAAGAGGTCCCATATTTCATTAAAGTCTTCTACACCTTATGTCTTTCATATACTTGTCCCACACTTCTCTCACCTTCTACAACTTGCTTTTGCCATCACTAAACTTAACTTCTATCAGGTAGTCTGTCACCTGCTTCTAATGGCTTAGAAGAGCCCTGATTATCATTCTTCTTATCAATTGCATCATCATTCACATACATAATTTACATATATCTTTACATGTTCTCTTATCCAATTCACCTCAGATAATAATTTTCTTCACAGTACAAATATTATTTGTGTTTATACTGGATTACGTTCTACAGGCATATTGCATTTAAATCTATATTTATATTCAGTAATAATAAAATCATTTTTATCTAAGGTACATACTTTGGTAACAATTCATGTATCCAAATCAGTTACAACAAATGTTTACAAATTCAGAAATCCTTTTGTAATATTCCAAACTCTTATTACATATTTCATTTCAAATTCACAAATTTAAAACTCTTCCCCAAAGTTTAGTACATTTTCACTTGTTGCTTAATTCAATAGCACATATACTAAAATAACAGTTTCACATTCTCTTTTGTCTAACCAAAATTTAGGTCATACATCTTCTAATCACATCTTCTAATAAGCTGATACTAAATTACATTCAGTCAATTCTCAAATTCAGTTGACTCAAATAACAAACATTTTAGGTATGTCCAAACATCCAAATCTCTAACCATTGTTCATTTCAAATCTCAGTGAGAACTAACAGTCCTCTCTCATCATTAAGTACAGAATCAAACTTATCTGGAATCTTATACAACTGATAAACAATTTTCAACACTAAATCATTTTATATTCATTTCATACAATTCCACAGGTACATTTCAGAATCACTTGTTATTTTTCAAAATCATATACATAAATCTTAAAAATTAATCCTAATTAAAATCCAATCAAATCATGGGATCAAAATCTCCCCCTTAGCCGATGTGACAAAATTGGGATACTAATGCATTGCTGGTGGAGTTGTGAATTGATCCAACCATTCTGGATGGCAATTTGGAACTATGCCCAAAGGACTTTAAAAGACTGCTTTCCCTTTGCCCCAACCACACCACTGCTGGGTTTATACCCCAAAGAGAAAATAAGGAAAAAAGACTTGTACAAAAATATTTATAGCCACTCTCTTTGTGGTGGCAAAAAATTGGAAAATGAGGATATGTCCTTTAGTTGGGGAAAGGCTGAACAAATTGTGGTATCTGTTGGTGATGGAATACTACTGTGCTCAAAGGAATAATGCACTGGAGGAATTTCATGTGAACTGGAACAACCTCCAGGAATTGATGCAGAGTGAAAGGAGCAGAACCAGGAGAACATTATATACAGAGATACACAGTGACACAATCGAATGCCATGGTCTTCTCTACTAGCAGCAATGCAATGATCCAGGACATTTCTGAGGGACTTATGAGAAAGAATGCTATTCACATCTAGAGAAAGAACTGTGGGAGCAGAAACGTAGAAGAAAAACAACTGCTTGATCACATGAGTTGATGGGGATATGATTGGGGATGTAGACTCTAAGTGATCACCCTAATGCTTTATAAAATATAAAAGTAATAATATGGAAATAGGTCTTGATCAATGACACATGTAAAACCCAGGGGAATTACTCCTTGGCTATGGTGGCGGGTGGGATAGAGGGTTGAGAGCAAGGGAAAGAACATGAATCATGTAACCATGGAAAAATATTCTAAATCAATTAATTAAACAAAATTTTTTGATTCAAAAAAACATCTCCCTCCTTTAGTCCTAATCTCTCCTCTTACCCTGCCTTGGTGGCCAGCCAAAAAAGGGGAAAAGGAAAAATATTGAAAAGATCTTTTTGCTTTTGAGGACAAGATGCATTTTCACTTACTTGGTCTTAAAGTTTAGGAGGTCCAAAAATTTATGTTTCTTTTTTAATTTCTCAAACGCATTCTTTGGTCTGTCTGCTCTCCCACTTTCTAGAATTATGGGAGGACAGAAAGAAACAGATTTACCTCAAAATCACTTAGAAGGTTTTTTTCGCAACCCTCCTTTTTGTGTGTACACATGACAACACAAAGTCACAAATAACAAAAACAGATAACAAACAGCATAAACTGAAGGCATACATTCATCCAGGAATAGGAGGCTTTCTAGTCTCGTTCAGCAGTTCTCTCACAGTTGGGTCTTCAGGCTTCAGCAGCATAGGAGGACAACCTATTCTCTCTCAAGGCTTTGTCCTTATCTTCACTAAGGCGAAAGGAAGACATTTGGTCCATGGTATTTGTTTCCACTATCAGTTTGTTATTCCTTCTCCCTATGGGTACCATGGGTTATGCAAATCAATATCTAAATTTCAAGTCAATATCTAAAATTCTTGTTAATCCTAAAAACTTGGATCTAAAATGAGTTTCATTCTCAGAATCTTTATCCTTGATGAGTCCATATCCCTGCACAAGGTGCTCAAGTAAAATTCTGTTCACTGTCTGAGCAGTGGATTGACTGGCTCCTGTCAGCTGTTCTGGCCTCAGGAAGTTCTTTAGAACTTGAATTAATAACTCCACATGAACTAATTATTTTTTCCCTTTGCTAGAAATCAGACCTCTCTCTTCTAGCATCTTCAAAGCTTGATTGAATGCATATAATTCACAGATTTGGGGTGACCAGACCTCTGGAGGGCAGCCTCTATCCATTAGAGCCTCTTTACTTTCCTCAATTACAACATATTCATTCCTTCCTTTTCCTTTTAAGACTCTTGAGGATTCATCTATAAATAGGTTCACTTCCCCAGGTAGGGGAGACTCTTGCAAATTCTTCCTCACTTTAATCTGGTCTATCACTTTCGTCTCTGTTTCCTTTTGCTATTTAAGATTTTCTTTCCCATTTACCCACAGAAACTTTGCAGGGTTGAAATATAAACTGATATCAGAACTAGGTCATGTTTCTCTAACAATATGGCCTCATACTTCAACATCCTTGAGTCTTCCATCTCTGTGAGAGAGAATATTTTTTAATTTGAAATTTTTATTTAATTAATTAATAAGAAGATTTTTCTATGGTTACATGGTTCTTGTTCCTTCCCTCCCCTCCTTCCAACCCCCCCTCCTGTAGCCAATGAGCAATTCCACTGGGTTTTACTTGTGTCATTGATTAGGACCTATTTCCATATTATTGATATTTGCACTGGGGTTATTGTCGACATCCCAATCATATCCTCATTGACCCATGTGATCAAACAGTTGTTTTTCTTCTGTATTTCTACTCCCACAGTTGAGAGAGAGAATCTCGAGCTCCCTCTGTTGTTTGGAACAGTTCTCTTTCAAGTGGTCTAACTTTCCATAGCTATGACATATAGCCTCTAGAGGCCTTCTGAATTGATTGCTCCACCTGGGAATCTGTCCATTCTTAATCAGTACTTCCTAGAAGAGCTCTTTTAATGGATTCTTCAACTAATCTTCCATTTTCTGGAGCTTTCTACTACTATCTAGGAAGAGATTAGCAGTTACATCAAGGCCAGAATTCAAAGAATTAGTGAAAGTTTCATCTTTCTCCTGTTTGACCTCATAAACCTCATTCTTGCACATCTGTTTTCCCCCTAAAATGTTGGTCTTTGCTCTCTAGCCATAAATTAATTTCCAATTGTCCAAAAATTTAGAATTTCCATTAAACTAAAACTTCCATACTTTCACAGGCTGCTCTCTATCTTGGAATTTCTAATCTTTGCCACAGCTCAATTTGGTCTACTACCGAGAACCGTTCTATCTCTTTGCCATTTTTCACACTGCTTGTCTTCAAAAATAAAAGGGGGTTTTATTTTTCAATTGTCTGGCTCCCTACCTCTACTTGTTTAGGACTTCTTTCCAAGCATCTCAGAATGAAGAAGCCCTGTGTTTATACAAAGCTTCACCATCTCCTACCTTACTGATTAATTCAGATCTAGCAATTATTGATCTCCACCTGCTGTTATCTCAACTCAGATCAATACTCCTTTCTGGATCACAGCCTCACTAACCAGCTCAGATGCAGCTTTAAGATGTATTGTATCTTTCCAGGAAACTTGGGACTAATTCTGTCCCCCCCCCTGAAAATTGCTCTTCAGAGCGACCATACACAGGTCTCTGACAAGATCTCCAGCTCAGATTCCCTTTGCAGAATCCTTCTACCTGGCATTCAAAGCTGAAGGATTTTTCCCTTTGGAAGCACAACTCCCTTATTCCACCTAGCCTTATCATTGCACATTCATCTCAAACTTCCCAATTAGAAATTCCCTTTCTCCTGACTTGTCTCTTTAAGTTATCTCTTTTTCTTAAAGTCTCACACATATACAAGCATTGCACTGCTTTCTAAGCTGCTTTTCTCTGACCTTCATTCACACAAGCTTAAAGAAAAAGGGGATTTCCCCCTCTCCCTGATACTCACACAAACCAATGGTCTCCGTGGATGTTGGCTCTTGTATCTGTCATTCCCTGTTTACTCTCTTGATCACAGGGTTTTTTAGAAGCACACAGAAAGACTCAGATTTGACCAGATGGACAAAATGAGGCACTTCTATCATTCTAGGACCAAGTCCCCATCTGTGTGGAGTGGAGTTCAGGGTGGGGTGCTTGTTCCCCCCAGAAATCACTCTAATGAGCAGACAGGAAACTTGATAAGAGGCTGGCAGAGAAAAGCTGCTTTATTTGGAGAAAACAGCAGACAATGGAGTGGGGAGGTGGGGCCATCATAGAATAAATACCATGTATGGTTCCAAGGTAGAAGAGCAGTAAAGGACTAGGTAATGGGGGTTAAGTGATTTGCCCAGGGTCATACAGCTAAGAAATATCTGAGGCCATATTTGAACTAGAGCCTCCCATCTCTAGGTCTACCCTGCTGTCCCCAACCCTTTATTTAGAGATAATGCATTCATTTTTATTTTGCTTCAGTTTGTGGCATGAGATATTGGTCTGTGCCTAGTTTCTGCTATACTATTTTCCACTTTCCCCAGAAATTTTTTCCAAATAGTGAGTTCTTTTTCCAAAAGCTTGGATATTTGGATTTGTCAGACATTGGGTTACTATGATCAGTACAATAGTTTCTATTATCCTATCATTGCCTTGCATGATCTACTGTGATAAACAAGCCTAAACTCCTTCATACTTTCTACATCAGTGGTTCCCAAACTTTTCTGGCCTACTGCCCCCTTTCCAGAAAAAAAATATTACTTAGCCCCCTGGAAATTAATTTTAAAAAATTTTAATAGCAACTAATAGGAAAGATAAATGCACCTGTGGCCATCACTGCTCCATTGGATTGCTGCAGCACCCACCAGGGGGCAGTAGCATCCACCTTGGGAATCATTGTTCTATATATATTCTGTAATTTTTGTTGGCAATGATCTGTTCAAAATTGACATAATAAAACCTCTCCTTTTCCAACATATATGCATCACTTAGTCATTTGCTTGAAATTTATTTGTTGATATATATTTCATTGGTTGTTTAAGTTTATGTGTAAGTCACCCATGGAGAGGCCTTTTGATTACAATCTTGGATGTCAGGTGTTTGATAATTTCCATCTAGAGGTACATCTTTCCAATCCATTCTTTTTTCACATTCAATTATTCTGATGGCATGTACATGTTATCAGTATTCATTATTGTTTAGTGAAGTAATGTATAATTGTTCTAGGGCATTTCTGAAGGTATATTTTGCCTGCCTGTGTTCTAAGCATGCAAACTTTTCTTTCTTTTTTGTTGGAATCTATCCAACAGCTCCAGGTGTCTGGAAATGTGCATGGTTTGGGTGAGAAAGAATGAAGCAGAAGCTGGGGGTTGTCAATCTATCACATAGCTCATGACTGCCTCAACAAGTCTCTGAGCTTTTTTTATTATATACCTTTTTTGAAGAACAGTTTCTTACAAAGCACAATTGTGTTCACAGCTGCATAGACACCCAAGGTTAAAAAATTACATCATGATGGGCATATAGCTTACAAAAAATTTCTCTCATGAAGATTATACCCAGATGAGACAAGTCCAAGATTGAAAAAGGGGTGCCACTTTGTCTATATTCTATTTTAGTAAAAAGCTTCCATACTTCAACATATATGTTAAAGAATAAGCCTTTAAGATTATGGGATATATTTAGTCATTGGAAAGTACCTAAGTGAGAATGGAATTTATCTGGGTCTTCCTTGCAGTGTCCTTGGGATGTCTGAAAGCAGGGGAAAAAGAGCAGCTTCTGCTATTTTCAGCTTGGGGGAAAACTGTTAACTCCTTAATTACTGGTTTACTATATGGTACTTAGAGGCTTTCTATAAAATTTGAGGCTATCCTAAAAAATTAAATTAATATGTTTTCAATAATAAAAGGAGCTACCAAGAGGGGTCAGATTTTATCCTAAATATGCCATCCATCATATGGCCCAAACTTTTCAGGCCAAACAAGCCAATATAGGGCCTTGCCAGTTGTATTGACTTTGATGGGGTTCAGATAAAAGAACCTATTAAAGACCCTATTTCTCTGAGTGGCCCCCGACACTTTTTTTATGAGGAAATGTTCATCTTTCAATAGCTAACTGAAGATAATGGGCATGATTTCACTAATTTTGTGGGGGTATTGAGGCTCTCCAAATCTGCTACAATGCTTTTGTAAATCATAACTATGGATATGAAGACAGGTATGCTATCAGTGTTAATTGCTTTAAATGTGTCCTTCCTATTCATCTTTGCTGTTCAGAATACCTTTCTCTTAATGCATCCAGTCACACCCTTCTCTTTGAAATCTCTATGTTCAAAATGTTGCTGTAGAACAAGGCATTTGTACAAATCAGTTTTATCTACTGATGCAATATAACTTCTGAATTCAAGCTTGAAGCTTTCAGTCTCTACATTTCCTGAATGTATGCCAATAAATGTATTTTTATCAAGTCCAAGTGACATTTTGATATCACTAGAGAAAGATTTTATAATACAGGAGCTGTTAAATGTGTTTTTCAGTGGATCTAAATGGCTTGATGGAATCCCCATACAAATAGTAATTAATGAGATGTTTTAGATTGACTCTTTAATTTAAAAGCCATACTACATTCTATTTAGAAGATATTATAATTATTAATTATTACTATTTTGTTTTATTTCTTGTTTATTTGTTTGCTTTCTCAAAGACAATACCATAATGAGTTTTTTTAAGTCTTTTTCTTGTTATACAGAAGAAAGCTACTGAAGGGTTAATATTATTAGAAAGTAAGGCATTTAAATGAAGTATTTTGAAGGAATTTTGAATTTTTTGTGTAGTGTTATCTTAAAGCCTCAAGAACAAAATAATTATATACTTCTGAGTTCAGTATTTCTCTTTGAAAACCAAGTATTTCTTCATCTGTACAATTTCCACGCTAACAAAAGTATTAACATTTGAGAACGCAGTTATTCCTTTTTTCTTGGTGGCAAAATGATATAAAAAATACTAGATAGTCATCGAAATACCTTCCACCTGCTAATGACAACAGCATGGTTGGGATGCTTGGGAAGTATATAATCTGATATCAAGTAATTAATCTAATAACACATATTTACTCTTTATTCTGTAGTAGTCTCTACCCTGGAAAGTTCCAAAAGAAAATAAAAAATGAAACAGTCCTTACCTGCCAGGAGTTTAAGAACATAAAGATGTACTAGCTTTTGTCAAAGAAAAGAAGACAATAACCCTCATGTTAACTCTTGCTGGGGAATGTTCAATGCTCTTCTGTCTAGAAGTAAAGGTGATGATCCCTTCTAATTCTATGAATCTATTGTTGTAATTTAATTCCCTAAAGAGACTTGCCTTCTACAGCTACCTATAAATTTTTGAAAACACATTGTTTAAGAGCAACTAGTACCTGGGGATAGGAGGATTTGGACTAAATTTAAATCTGATCTCAGGTTCTTCCTAACTATATGACCCTGGATTAGTCATTTAACTCTAATTACCTAGCCCTTTCCATTCTTCTGCTTTGGATTCTAAGACAGAAGGTAAAGGTTTTTAAATATATAGCATTCTTTTCTTTTAAATTTTTGAGTCCAAAATTCTCTCCTTCCCATCCCTCCTTCACCCATTGAGAATGAAAACAAAATATCAATTATACATGTGAAATCATACACATATTTCCATATTATCCTTATCTCAAAAAGAAAAAAACAAAAAAAAACAAAGTGAGAAAAGTATATTCCAGTTTGCACTCTGAGTTCTTTCTCTGGAAGTGGATAGCATTTGTTCATCATGAGTCCTTTGGAACTAATGGAGGATTATCATACTGATTGGAGTAACCATGCCACTCACAGTTGATCAACACTGCTGTGACTTCACATGATGATCCAATGATCTTCTTGTTCTGCTCACTTCTCTTTGCCTCAGTTCATATAGGTTTTGCCATGGTTTTTTGTCTGAAACTACTCTCCAAATAGCATACTAGTACTCCATCACAATGATATACCACAACTTGTTCAGCCATTCCCCAACTGATGAGTATACCATCAATTTCCAATTCGTTGCCAGAAAAAAAATGCTATTAATATTTTTGTAAAAAGTCCTTTTCTTCTTTTCTTTGATCTCTTTGGTCTATAGACCAAGTGTAGGCCTGTGCATTTTGCAGAGAAAGCAGTGGCTCAGTTCCTCTGAATTTCCTGAGGACTTTGCTAAATTGACATTAGACCTAACATCAGAGTTTTTCCTTACATTTTCTAGATCTAGCCCAGTTCCTTAATGCCTGCCAAATTTGGTAATAATAGTCAGCATCTTCTTGACTGTTATTTCAATTGGGCAAGACCAGGTTCACAAAACTAAAAATTCAAGCCAAGATAAGAGAACAGCAAGATTGGCTATAGTTGTCTATTAGGAGGCTAGAATCTATCTCCATTACCCAATTTCACTTTCTTGTAAGCCCTCCAAGCTCCAGTTCATATTTCCTTTGAAACCACATGTTTTTTCACAAACTGACCTCCCCACTGGCTGAAGAGAGACATCAGCCTAGCACTTTAAGCTCTTCAGCTCTTTTTTATCCTGTGGCCTTCTCTGAAAGTATTCTCCCTCTAAAAGACCCCAAGACCAAAATATTGTCCCTATGTTAATCCCTCTTCTCGATTTGCATTTCAAGAGAACCCTTATGTTCCTTTTCTAGCCCACACACTGACATAGAAACAGCACTCTATTTTTTACTGCTCCCCAAAGTTTACATAACTGTGTGAGCTGTGTGTGGGAAGATGTCCTTGTAACAGAGCTGCTGCAGAGAAAAGGCTGAGGCCCTAGCGAGAGAGCTGGGGATATTTGTTCCTCCGGCATGCCATTAGAACTCAGAAAATCTTGCACTAGACTGACATGGGTCAAGTCCCATCATAAAATACGTCATTGATATTGCTGTCCTTTGAAAGTAATAAGAACCATTTCTCTCCTACCACCTGGTCTGTCCATAAGATTTGCCAAGGTTTCTCGTATATCCTCTCTGAGATCATCTACATTCTGCTGACCTGAGTCTAGTCCAGCAAGAACTAGCCCTGATTTGTCTCTGTCTCATGCCTCTTCTTTCTCTAATCCATCCTAAAACAGTAGCAAAAAATTATCTTCCCCCAGCATTATCACAATCACATCACTGCCCTACTTAAGAGACTGCAATCAATTTATTTTCTTTTCTATCTATGGCATTTCTTTGGTATAGAGAACCCCCAGGTGTTCAAACTCCCTTCATTAATACAGATTGCTGCCACTTAAAAGCATAAGTTACCTGGTTCACTTAGGGTCCAAATGCCTTGCTCATAATTACTATTAATATATGACAGACACAGGATTTGAACCTGATTCCAAAACTACCCCTCCATCTGCTTTACTGCACTGTCTCTGAGACTCTAACTATATATCAGTTCTACTTATATCAGTTTGAAATTTTTAGGAACAAGTCAGAGACCTCATGAAATATTTTATATTCAATGCCTCTCATCTTCTATTAGACTTCCATCTGTCTCTCCATTCACATCAACAAACCTACTTATTATTCTCTATACACGACTTACTCTAGCCTTTCAGCCTTAGCAACCTCCCCAATTCCTCCTGGTACAATAAATTATTTCATTTCATAAAAATATGAGCCTACCATCCATTCTCCTCTCCAAAATTGTGCTTCTAAGTGTAAGGATTTTGCCACCTAGAACTTCTCTCAGTATCTGGGGTCTACACATCCTTAATGTCATTCTTAGTCTCCTTGTGCTATTGATGAGTTCCTTTCAAGGCTTTTAGGGATGATTTGAGGCCATCAATGCTTCATTCCCCTCCCAGCTTTTCTTCTGACTATAAATTTGGGAGCCATAGTCCCAGGGAAGTATTTATTTCTTCCCCTGTACTTCCTCTCCCTAAAAAAAGGAGGCAGTTCACTCTTTTAGAATTTTTTGTGAACTTAGATATGTAAATATTACATCTTTATTTCAATATAATTTGTTTCTTTTTTAATACTATGAATTTTATTTTATGCATTTAAAAACATCTTTCTGAGAATTGGTCTGTAGGATTTACCACATTGAGAAAAGGATCCATGACAAAAAAATAAATGAAGGTTAAGAACCCTTCCTCCAGAGGAACTCTGAACCTGTTATTCACAATCATGCATTTGGCATTCCCTGTGACCTAAAACTGATAAGAATTGGTGCTTCCCCTGACCAGTAGTAAAGACCTCTGATTTCATCTGCTTTCTGCCCTTCATTGAGCAAGGTGAGAAGATTCAGTGGCTGGCCATTGGAAGCAGAAGCCTGTTTCTTATTCTTGTTGATCTTGGCATGCCTTTCTCTATAACTTGGACTCTCAGCACCATATTCCTCTGTCCCAGCTTTATCTTGCCTCTTTCTGTGACTGCTCCACAGTCAATTACAATCTGACTGTAATTCAGAATAGGGTAGAATGAACCAGACAGAGAGATAAAGTCACTTCAGTTCCTTAAAACAGTGAGGTAAATTCTATTAAAGGTAAAGTTAGAAAAAAAAAGTCCAGAGAAAAAGTAGTCAGTGCCAAACTGGGTCAGAGGGAAAGAATTCAAGCAGAAAAAGAAGAAAATTAAGTCATTAAGTTATTTCAAATGTTAAGCATTGGGGAAATAGAGTGAGATAAGAGAGAGAGAGAGAGAGAGAGAGAGAGAGAGAGAGAGAGAGAGAGAGAGAGAGAGAGAATTCCTGCCCTCAAGAAGCTATAATGTTATAATGTACAGGAGAAGACAATATGCCAAAAAAAAATGTTAAATAATGGAGCGACATGAGGGAGCACTTTTCTAGGGGCATATTGAAGAAAAGCAAAGGAGTCCAGTCATATGGGAAATGATGAAATGGCTGGTTTGGTCAGAGAATTCTCCTTAAATGGAGGTGGGAGTACCAAAGCTGATGCCATATTGCAGAATGATAAAGTTCCTGATGAGAAGTCTCTTGAGGGCATTATGGAGAAGTCTTGGTAGTAAATGAAGGATCACTGACTCATTAGGGCATTTTATAATAGATTTAAGGATCTCTCCACTAATGATAAAACTGAACTCTCTGTGAATAAGCCAACTTTTTGGGTTACATGGGTTATATTTATATGGGTTACACCACTTTGTCAAAGAGAAAGGGTAGAAAGAAGAAAGCAAGAAGAGAGTCCTAATTTCTGATCATTCCCTAATGAGAAACCAACTAGTGGCCATTCAGTTGGTTATGTAGAATCAAAAGGCATGATATCATTCTAGGATAGATTTCCAGGAGGTCACAAAGAGCTTCTGGAGACTTTTCAAATACAAACAACTGATACCACCTTTAAAAATTCTAATGGGAGGTTCCGGGTTAAGATGGCTGCAGAGTAAGAAGCAGCTCTTAACCTCTCCTGACCGAAACATACAAAACTCCTCAAGGGGACATAAAAACAAGTCCAGACGAACGGAGGAACCCCACAACAGGGCACAGCGTGGAAGGTACGTGGAATCGAGACATTTCCAAGCTAAAAAGGGCTCTCACTCACTCAATCGCGAGCTGAGCAACCGCCCCACCCCCACCCCCTCCACACTCACCTATAGCTCCGAACCCAGCTAAAAAGAAATAGAGCAAGTTTGGGGCACCCATCGAGTCATCAGCAGCTCCGGGACCTGTTCCTGACAGCAGCAAGACTTAGGACCCCATTAAGTCAAAAAAAGCACGCGAAATCTGAGCGCGCGCGCCGGAGCAGGACGCTGGGCGCGCAGAGTGCCGGCTGAGTAGAGGCGTGGGTGGAGGCAGAACTAAGCCTAAGTGGGGAAGCAGTGCAGACGGGTATACGACTGTAGAAGCAGCGCCCTGAGACTTGTAAAGAAACCTCCAGCAGAGGAACAAGCAAGAGGGCCCACCAGGGGGCTTGACCTTGGAAAAAACCAGAATTCAGACCTCAGGAGCCAATAGATTGGGAACAGACACTGAGCCCGAGGATAAAGCTGAGAAGCTGCTGGGCTAATGATGGCTACTCAGCATCAGCATCAGGAGGTTCAGAAGAGAAAGAATAATAACAAAAAGAAGAAGTCTTTAACACTCGACAGCTTTTACACAGAGAAAATCCAGACAACCGAGCAAACACAGGAGGAGAACAAACAAGCATCCGGACCCTCCTCAAATAAGGAAAACTCCTCACAACCTATGGAAGAGTTCAAAACTGAGATCCTGAGGAAAATGGAAGAGATCTGGCAAGAAAATAACAGTTTAAAAGGTAGAATCTTGCAATTGGAAAGTGAGGCTCAGAAATCAAATGAACTGATAAGCAAATTGAACACCAGAAATGACAAGATTGAAAAGGAATACCAAAAGATTATAGCCGAAAACCAAAAGATTATAGCCGATAACCAGTCCCTAAAGGCTAGAGTCGAGCAATTAGAAACCAATGATCTCTCAAGACAACAAGAACAAATAAAACAAAGTCAAAAGACTGAAAAAATAGAAGGAAATATGAAATATCTCAATGAGAGAGTGACAGACCAAGAAAACCGGTCTAGAAGAGACAATTTGAGAATAATTGGTCTTCCAGAAAACCCAGAAATTAATAGAAACCTGGACTCCGTACTAAAAGAAATTATTCAGCAAAATTGCCCTGAAGTCCTACAACAAGAGGGCAATATAGACAT
>NC_058135.1:46932109-46974246 GCF_016433145.1 Gracilinanus agilis
AATGGTGTTTCTCTTTCTACTTCTTGCTGCTCTAGTGTGTTGGAAATGTATAGAAATGCTGATGATTTATGTGCATTTATTTTGTATCCTGCAACTTTGCTAAAGTTGTTGATTATTTCTACAAGCTTCTTAGTTGATTCTCTGGGATTTTTTAAGTAGACCATCATATCATCTGCAAAGAGTGATAGCTTAGTCTACCTCACAGTTTTTTAATGTATATTTCTCTAATTAATATTGATTTGGAGCATTTTTCCATGACTAAAGATAGTTTTAATTTCTTTATTTAATAATTCAGATTACCTTTAAGGTCTGTCCCAGCTCTGAATCCAAGGCCTACAAACCTGAGAGCCTCTGAAATGAAAACAAGTGTACTGTTTATGTATCTATTTAGTGAATATTGTGACTATTTCTGCCCACATCATTGCATTTGACTTTAAAAAGGAAACTCCTAGAATATATAAGATGCAGATGTTTAGTAATGATTTTTTAAAATGATGGTAGACTCATAAAATTTTTGCCCTCTGGTCTATTCACATTTAAATGAGCATATTTCTACTTTTCTTTTCTATGCACACAGATCTTGAAAGGGATGCCTATAAAATGCTAATACTTTGCTATGGAAGTTACAAGTGGCCATATCAATTAATCTGGCTTGTTTTCATGGGAACTACAATAAAGATTAGATTGAATGCGAGGTCATAAGTGTTATGTTTTGAGATCTCCATCCACCTATTACATAACCTAAATACAAATGGGTGGGGGCAGCTGGGTAGCTCAGTGGATTGAGAGTCAGGCCTAGAGACGGGAGGTCCTAGGTTCAAATCTGCCTTCAGACAGTTCCCAGCTGTGTGACCCTGGGCAAGTCACTTGACCCCCATTGCCTACCCTTGCCAATCTTCTACACAGTATTGACTCCAAGGCGGAAGGTAAGGGTTTAAAAAAAATACAAATGGGTGCCTGGCTCTAAAAGCCAGTAGAATATGAATTTTAGGACTTCAGGGAGCCATTCTATGAATCCAAAAGGTGATCCTCTCTATAAGATCCCCATATCTATCCCCAGACTCTCTGGGCAATGCCCATGGATCATCAGAAAAGCAGTTTTGCCTTTTCATGGATTTTCATTAATCAGTTTTTGGTCTACTTCTCTCCATGGAGTATAATACTGACCATTCTTACATTCATAAAAGAATTCCTGAATATGCAAGTAATATTAGTCTTATAAAACCCTGCCTGGAGTTCTCACACCTTTAATTGAGAATCATCTTGAGACTGGTCAGGAGCTATGGAGAATTCCCAGGGCAAGATCACCATGGTGATTTTTGTATGTACTGAGAAGACTAAAACCTCTTCTCATTTCTAAAACCCTAGTAACAAGAAATCGTCACAGTATGGTTTGGTTTACAACAGCTCTTCAAAGAGCACACTTGGTATTTGGAGTCAAAGGAAAATAGCCCCTGAAGCACCTTCATACTCCAGATTCCAAGGATTATGACATTAAATAATCAAGGTCTCCATGTACACCAAAATATTTACAGTAGCATATTTTGTGGTGGCAAAAACTTGTAAACAAAATAGATGGATTGAGGAATGGCTAAGTCAGTTGTGATACACACACATACACCTACATAAATATATGATACCTATATATAAATAATATACACATACATGTATATTGTATGTATGCATGCATATATTTGTATATGTACACATATAATGGAATGATTGTGCTATACTAAATGATGACTACAAAGAAGAATGAGAAGACTTATATGAGCTTATGTAAAGTGAAGCATGAAGAATCAGAAAAAAACCTTATACACAATGAATACAGCAAAGTAAATAGGAAGAACAACAGCACAAAAAGTAAAACTAAGAGCTCCACAATTGCACTAAGATTGTTCCCCAGAGAAGAGTCGAGAAAATATCCTGCCTTCCCTTCTTTGGATAATGAAGGACTATGGTATGAAATGTGACACATTCTATCAGATGAAGTTGGTATGTTGGCTAGTTTTGTTAAATGGTCCTTTTAAAAAAATCTTTTTTCATAAGGAATAGAGGTGGACAGGCACGTTTCAAAAGATATAAATTGGTTGCTTGGGTGACTGACTGGTTGGGACAAGTAGGTGGCACAATGAGTGGAGGATATGCTTTGAGTCAGAAAGACCTGAGTCCAAATCCAGCCTCAAAATCTTACTATTTATATGACCCTGGAAAAAGCCAATTAACTTCTGCTTGCCTCATTATCCTCACACTTAAAATGAGGATACATACTTAAAATAGCACTTACTTCCTAGGGTAACTGTAAGGATCAAATCAGATAATATTTATAAAGTACTTAGACTAATATCTGGCACACAGTGATCTCTATAGAAATGTTAATTATTATGTTGGTGTTGCTAAACAATTTTTTCTCTCTTCTTTTTTTTTATTTTTTTGTCCTTCATTTCAATGATAGAGATCATTTAGTGAAGCCTTCTCCTTTTACAGATGATGAAATGAAAGTTTAGAGCAGTGGTTCCCAAACTTTTTTGGCCTACCGCCCCCTTTCCAGAAAAAATATTACTTAGCGCCCCCTGGAAATTATGAAACTATTTATTGAACTCAGAATAGAATGTAATACAAAAAAAGTGTGGCCATCACCGCCTCCCTAGATTGTTGCAGCACCCACCAGGGGGCAGTAGCACCCACTTTGGGAATCACTGGTTTAGAGGAATGAAATGAATTGATTTAGGTTATTCAGGTAGTTCCATACCACAGAAATGAAAAAGATCTTGGAAATTATATATTCTAAACTCAATTCTACTGAAGAGAAATTTGAGTTCAAATATGGTGAAGGGACTAACTAGAGATTTACTAGGTTAATTAGGATCTAGAAATGACTGAAATCTAGGTTTTTTGACTCCTACTCCAGTGTTTTTCCCTCTGCCTTCTTTTATATTCCTCCTCACTCTTCCCTTAGCAAAGTAGGGTGCTCCTCCCAAGCATTATCCTGTATCTATTAGTAATAGCAAGGAGTTGATTGACCTTCCAGTTCCATCTTTACAAGTCATTCAGCATAATTTCTCTGTCAGTTACTGGAAAAACAATTTTACTTTAGTCTAGGCATAAATATATTCAAATGGTTGATCCTCAAAAGAGAATAGATCAGTTTTCTCTGCATACCTCCTTTCCATATACAATGGGAAGACTTAAGCTCAACATTTGCAAAAGGTTCATTGCTTCCAGCTTCATCTCCTTAGAACTGAACTGTGAGGCTGTCTTCACACATTATATGATAGGAAAAAATCTGAAGAGCTAAAAATACCAAAGCCAAATTAAGTACTTATATGAGAAATCTTCACACACTAGTTACATCCATGATAAAGGCAATTTTGGCATTATGAGCAACAAGTCACATTCTGATGAGTTAATTACCTGGATTAAGCATTAAGTGCAATGGAGACAAAAAATGAATATTAATGCATTGGATGACTTTTTATCCATCTAGAAAGGCTGAAAATGCTATATTAAAAATCTAGTGAAATCTTATTCAGAATTAAATTTTGAAGAGAAATCAAACCCCAAAGAACAGTTGCAAAAAATAAAAATAACATAATAAATTACTAGACATAGGGTTACTCATCATCCTATGACCTAGAACTGAAGGTACAGGTGAAGGATAAATTCTGAGCTGTTGAGAAAAGAGAAAGGAATAATGGGATTGAATTAAAGGAGGATAAATCAAGAGTGCAGAGCTCTCAGAAATATGGTAAAAACAGAGAAGGTTAAAAAAAAAAAAAGCATGATCAATCAAATTGCCTAGTGCATTGCATTTTTTTTCATGTTTCTAATTCCAATTCCAAACAACAGCTCCAATCTGTATTACTCACTAGCCTCATTGCTGCTCCCTTCATCACTTTGTCTCAATCCAGAAATAAACAAATGCAAACACACGGAAGAAAAATGTGGAGCATTAGACACACTAGTATCCATAAAGAAAGCATAACTATTAGCGACTTCCATAATAAAGGTCATGTTTACACTTCTATTGTCAACAGTTAGAGTTTGTTTGAGATAAAGTTCTCACTTCAGCTGTCATTCATATATGCCACCAAATGCCACTAAGTGTTTAAATTTCTATAGTATATATGAATTTCATGGTTTTTTAAAATTCTATGACTGAGTTAATCCAATATTTTCTCATAATCCTAATCCTAAAAAGAATTGAAATAGTCTCACAGGCTAACAAACTATTATCCTTTAAGATAGAACTTTACACAAGATGCCAAATTAATGGAGGTACTGAGTGCTCCTCCTTGTCAGTTCTGTCTTTAGCTATAATTTAAGAAGTAAAGTATGTTATGTGGCTAAGTGGATAGAAATCCAGGGCTAGAGCCTGAAGATCCTGGGTTCAAATTTGGCGTCAGACTCTCCCTAGCTATGTGACCTAGGGCAGGCAAGTGACTTAACTTCATTTCCTAGCACTTACTGCTCTTCTGCCTTAAAACAGATACTTGATATTGGTTCTAAGACAAAAGGGTTTTAAAAAAGAGAGGCAAGTATGTGTATGAGTATATGGACACCTTTGAAAGTATTTAAAATATTGTGCACATAGAGAATGAACTGTAGGACAGGTAAGATTTTATGCATTAGGGGACATGGTAATGACTCACCCGGGGGAACTGGGGGTGAGTGGAATCAAGAAATGAATAGATCTGGGGCAGCTGGGTAGCTCAGTGGAGTGAGAGTCAGGCCTAGAGACAGGAGGTCCTAGGTTCAAACCCGGCCTCAGCCACTTCCCAGCTGTGTGACCCTGGGCAAGTCACTTGACCCCCATTGCCTACCCTTATCACTCTTCCACCTATGAGACAATACACAGAAGTTAAGGGTTTAAAAAATAAAAAATAAAAAAAATAAAAAAAATAAAAAGAAATGAATAGATCTAAGAAAGAAAGACCAGCACAATGGGGGCAAAGAGTGTGGGGACCTTGGCAATTTTGCCCAGAACTGACAATAAGCTAACTAATGTCCTCATTAAGAAGCAAAGTAATAAAGAGTAAAAGACTAATGAGATGAGAAAAGATTTCAGTTTCAGAGTGAATCAATACGTAAAAGAAAGAAGTAGCAAGTTCACAGGAACACCGTCGATACTTTGAACTTCATAGCTGACCGAGCAGCATAGCTGACGCCTCTTGTGGAACCCAGAGGCAGGTTAGCTACCAGAGCACAGAATAAATAAGAGAAGCCTCTCAGTTCCCATAGTCTAGCAGGAAAAGCCAACGTGTTGGTTCTGGGCTATATGTGGTTAGAGAATAGCTTGGTTGGTTCCTAAATATAAAAGTATCTAAGAGAAAATTTCGTACCTTTTGAACTACACTCCCCAGAATTCCTTTCATCTCCCAGCATCCTTTTCCCTTCCCCCACATTTGCATCTTCATGTATTGTTTATAAGTTCTGTGACTCCACCTCTCTCACTCTCTCTTTTCTCACAACTGCAGCTTGGTTAGCTAGCTTTTTTACTTTAGTTATTATTAATAAACTTAATAAAAATATAATATTTTTTATATTCATTTTAATCTTTACAAAAGGAAACTATCAGCTATTACCTAGGAATAGAGTTGACTCTGTATACTGAAAATTTAAAGCAATATCTTTACTTATTAAAGAAAAAAATGTTTAAATAAGGTGCCTCAGACAATCATAATGGAAGAGATAAGAAACAAAGGTTACTTACCACTTAGGTTTTGGAAAGAGAAAGTCTTCAATTGGGACTGTATAATATAACTCATTTCTTTACCTATACCCCACATTTTCTATTTAACATCCATATTTATGTAGCAGAGTATAGTGTTAAAATAATAACAATGAGTAGCATTTATATAGTATTTTAAGGTTTGTCAAGTATTTTGTTGTTGTTGTTGTTGTTGTTGTTGTTGTTTTTTTAAATTTTAAACCCTTATCTTCTGTGTATTGACTTATAGGTGGAAGATTGGCAAGGGTAGGCAATGGGGGTCAAGTGACTTGGCCAGGGTCACACAGCTGGGAAGTGTCTGAGCCCAGATTTGAACCTAGGACCTCCCGTCTCTAGGCCTGACTCTCAATCCACTGAGCTACCCAGCTGCCCCCTATTTTGTTGTTTTGTGGTTGTTCAGTTGTGTCCAACTCTACATGATCTCATTTGGAGTTTTCTTGGCAGAAAAGCTAATGATTTTGCCATTTCCTTGTCCAGTTCATTTAAAGATGAAGAAACTGAGGCAAATAAGATTAAGTGACTTGCCCAGGGTCACATAGCTAATAAGTAAATGAGACTAGATTTGAATTCATGAAGATGAGCCTTTCTCATTCCAGGCCAGCACTCTATTCATTATCTAGCTAGAGTACTTCACAAATATTTTATTTTATCTTCACAACAATCTTGGGAGGTATGTGCAATTATTTCCTAATAAAGAAATTAAAGAAACAGATGTTGAAGTGATTTGCCCAAGTTAGTAAAATTGTTGGACCACATTTGAATTCAGGTCTTCTTACTCTTTCAATGCTCTGCCTGGCCAACGGGATGCGGGGAGGGGGAGGGAGGTGGAGAGGTACTCCTTGGCTCTAATGTCAGAAAACTCGGATTTACTTATCCTGACTATGTCAACCTCCACTGACCTCAGTTTTGTCATCTATAAAATGAGGGAGTGAGATTACATGACTTTTTGCAGAGGTTCTTTCCAGCTCTAGACTTAGGATTCTATGATCCTATCCAATCTGATCCATTACTTCCAAGAATTTGGGATATTGAGATATATACCATATCAGAACAAAACCAAGCAAATTTTAATAATATGAATACCATTTGCTCCTCACTTTATCCCCACCCCGTAACAATTCAATTTTCCAGTGATTTCTGTAGCGTCAACATGAAGAATTCTGCCATTCTATAAAGGGTCTAAAACGAATATCCTATACTACTCTAATAATCAATATTTTATGTCAATTTTTAATTTTTTAAAAATAATTCCTAAGACAGAATCATTTACGTGGATATTGGAGAAGTCACTTAGCCTCTAGGAGCATCAATTTTCTCTCCTATAAATTTTCAGTTTGTATTAGGTGATCTCTAAGGTTTTCTTCAACTTAAAATTCTTGTCTTATGTAGGACTCTGTAAGGGATGTATTCAGGTATGTGCTGGAGTTAGCTTGAATCGACTTATAAGAGCCTATAGTTAAATTATCAATATAAACATTGACAGTTTGGACATCAGCAAGGGCCATAAATCAAGACCTGAAATTTTTTCTAAATTTAATAAAATGATGAATAAATTAATAATAGTATGTATCAAATTTAAAGATGGGTTATGTATTTATTTTGGGGGGAGCAGACTTGGGGGGAAGTCAGTTGTCGTATCTTTTCCACATAGGATAGCCTCTTCTAAAAAGCTAAAAATTTGATCAGGGAATAAAGCACATCTACATATGTACTTGTGTGTATATACATGTAAACATATAATTCTACATATATGCACCTTTATGTATGTGTGTGTTAATATGTTATAGTGGCCTCAGACACTTTCTAGATGTGTGACCCTGTACAAGTCACTTAACCTCCATTGCCTAGCCCTTTCTACTCATCTGCCTTGGAATCAATATTTAGTATTGATTCTAAGTCAAAAGCTAAGGCCTTCCCTTCCATCTTGGAATAAATTCTTGGATTCAAAGCTTAAGCATGGTAAAGTCTAGGCTATGGGGGATTAGTTAAGTGACTTGCACAAGGTCACACAGCTAGGAAATGTCTGAGGTCAGATTTGAATTTGGGGCTTCTTGTCTCTAGGCTTGGCTCTCAATCCCCCAAACCATCTAGCTTCCCCCAAAGGTAAGAGTTCAAAAAAATACATGTTAGAGTAGAAATAACACTATATTAGAAATCAAATACTCTAGATTCATATTTTTGTTCTACAAATCACTTATTATGTGACCTTAGACAACCAATTTTCAGCTTCCTCCTTTATAAAATGATAATAATTCTGTATGAATGCTCTTACAGATTATGCAAAGTTCTTTGTGATTTTGAAATACTATCCAAATGTGGGCAACAGCTATTGTTAATAATAATAAAAATAATGTCCCTATTTAAAAATTTTTAAGTTCATATATCATATTAATTTTTGTATATACATTAAATTTATATTATATTAATTTATATGTATTAAGTTTTTTTAAACTGATAGGTACTAAATATGTCTCTCTGTGTGTATATATATATGTTTATATATATATGAAAAGTGAGCAAAGATATTAGAATTAAAGCATGAGTAGGAATATAATTAGATATCTGTGTTACAGGTGAGGAAGGAAAGAAGTCCAGATAAGAAAAAAATGCAACCTGAGTCAAGATGTAGAAATAGGAATGTAAAATATTTTTTTTGTGAGATGATGAGTATACCAGTCTGACAAGTGGAAGATTTAAGTAGAGAAGTAGTGATAATTAACATTTTTAAAACACATTAGAGTCGAGTTGAGGATTGCCTTGAATCAGACTAAGGAATTAGACCTTGAACTTTTTTTGTAAATGAGATGTTAAAGAGTATTCGTACAACTATTTAACAAAGCATGACAACTTCTCTGATTCAGTCTGAAGAGAATATGATCAGCTGAGCAAACATTCACCATCCCCTGAAGGATTTTAATAGTGAGGCCCTTGAGAGGTGGTATCAGTCCAAGCTAGAAGTCTTAGTGGAGTAGAGGGAATTTTCCCTTCTCTACTCCATTGGTCATGGCCAAATGGTCAAATAGCTCCCCTTCAAATTTACATCTCCCGAGCAGTCATGTAGTTTTAAATGGGATCTATTCAATCAATAGTAGACTCTGGATACATAAAATACATCAAGAAGAAAAAATGTAAGCTCCCAAAAGGCATGGATATGGACAGACATTTACCCAAGGGAAAAAGTAGTTTTCAAGGAATCTGACCCCTTGCATCAGAAAAAAAGACAGAGCTCCAAAGAATGAGTCTCAAGAGAAAGTTACCCAGTGATTGAAATTCTGGAGGAGGTCTCTGGACTCAGAGGCTGAGAACTGGAGATCACAGATCTCTTCACACCTCTGTGGTGCTATCTGGGCAGTGGGTGGCTGAAGGGTGGCTGAAGGGTGGTTGAAGGGTGGCTGGGAGGTTGAAGAAGAAGAGGGTAAGAAAGCCTGAATCTATTTCCTGCTAGACTGTGAGAGCTAGTGAACCATCAACACTATTGGTGAGAGAGCTAAGAGAATAAAGACCATCAATACATCTGCAGCAATAGCCTTCCCTATTCTCTGCCTTGGCTATGGCCAGATCTGGCCAGAAATAGAGGGAGAGGTGAAATCTCAAGCCTCCACCAGATCAGTAGCCTCCAGACCTGATTGTTAGTTAGTCTAATAGATAATAGACCAATAGGGTTTCCAATCCCCTATCCTTGACCTTGTTATCCTTTCCCTACTTATAGATAAAAAGAGTATTCAATAACAAGTACCTTCCTGAGTGGTCTTAAATGAAGTCAGATCCTGAACATTATCCAAGGCTGATCAATAGCCAAATATCAATCCATCCAACCCCAGGTTGGGCCTGGAAAGGTTACCCATCTATCTAACCTCTCAAGAGTCCTTACTTGGGCAGCTGTTAAAGGAATTGCTAACAGGTTATCAACCAAACCTGTTAGAGAGAAGGGGATCACTTACAGCAACAGCCTGGGTGATAAGAGTAGGTGTTCCTCCCACCAACTGCAGCTGAGGAGATCATAGACAGAAATATATCATCACCATCATTATATATCTGTATCTCTCTCTACACACATTATTTCTTTAACAATTTCCATTAAATAAGCACACTGGTAGTGGCTCATGAGCTATAATAATTTTATTTTTTTAATATAATTTTATTTTAAAAATATTTTTCCATGGTCACTGATTCATGTTCTCTTCCTTCCCCTCTTGCCTCCCTGTCCCAGAGCTGACAATCAGTTCTACTGGATTAAACATGTATTATCACTCAAAACTTATTTCCATATTAGAAATTTTTGTAACCTTTTAAAACCAAAACCCCAAATCATATACCCATGAAAATGGCCAGGAATTCCTTTTAGAACTTGAAGCTCACATGCTAGAAAGACTCACATCTAGTAAAATATATTCAGAAATACCAATAGCCCTCACCCATCTCCATCACCCTTATAAAATAACATCTGATATAAGGCAGGACTCTAAAATGTAAATATGAATAAACGTGATCCAGAAGACTTTAGCTGGGTTTACAAAGAAGAAATTCACTCTTGTAGTTACTGATTTCATTTGTCAAAATTGGAAATCTGAACACTGTTAAAGATTGCGTTAGCCTTTATTCACCTTCTTTCTAGAGCCTCTTCTTTGCCCCAGGTGTAGCTTGATCCTAATGGATTTGAGAAAATTATGACTAATGAAATCCTGAGTATGCTACTGAAAAGGTCAAGGATAAGGAAATCTTTTTGCAAAAAAAAAAAAAATTAAAGAAGACTCTTTACTTGTCAAACTCAGTGAAAGATTATAACTAACCCATATATGCCAAAGGGAAAGCAAGCAGAAGGCAAACGAACGACCCCCTTGGAGATTACAAGTTACCCCTGGCCTGTGGAGCATGTGGGATATTGCTTGTCCACCTTTGGGGTTTCAGTCATTTGTACAAGTTTTGTTGTTGAATTTCTTGTCTCCAAATCAGCCAAGCAAGTGTAGGAAGCTAATATGGTCTGAAAATAAACTTATTTTTACTTAAGGGAGGAAAAAAAATGAGAGAAGAACAATCTTTGAAAAATGCTGATGAAATGTAACTTTCCCCATAATGATCTGCTGGCATTTCATGACAAAGATCCCCTCATACTTATAACTTTCCTGAATCTCATTCTTGGCTCAGTTGAAACCAAAGGAAATGACAAGGGAGGGCTATTAATATATCTCACAGCTGTAAGGGAGCTGTTTTTCAAGTGAGACAGAAGCAATGAGTGTTTTGAACACCTCAATATTTCAATGAAATCCAATTTTCTCTTACAGGTTTCACTCAGTGGCAAAAATGCATTCACAAGGTGAAGCTCCGGATCTTAATAGCATTCATCAAGGAGGAAAGAAAGAATTCTCAGCAATTCTGTTTAAAGTTCCTTTTTCACCTGCTAATGTACTTTCTGCTTGTCCAACTTGGGGAGATGCTAACCTCTGAGGCGAGACCTCAGATTTCAGCTGGTTTTTCAGAGTAGCATGTTTCCAGTTTTCCATCTCTCTCCTGGCTGTAGCTAATAACAAAATATTCCCATCACAGCACTATAGAAACCCTGCCAGTGACCTACTGGCTAAATGGTAGCGTTCAAGAACATTTCTGAAGGAAGGTAGGTTTAAATGGGAAAGACACACACCGGGAGGACCTCAGGTGGCTTTGTGGGGGTCGGGAGGGCAAGGGCAGGAAGAAGGTAGCTATTAATAGAGGAATCTGAGAAATGAGGAGTTTCCTCTTTAAAAAAACCAAAGAAGATGAGTTAGCAGTGAGGTATGGTAGAAGGAGCACTGCCTTATGAGCTGGATGTCCTAGGTGTTAAATCCACCTTTAATGTTTATTACCTATTTTGTCTTTGATCTAGCCAATTCACCAGTCTGGTGAAAGGAGGCTGATTTGAATGACTTCTTGTTTTCAAAAACCTTTACCTTGGAATCAATACTATGTATTGGTTCCAAGGCAGAAGAGTGGTGAGGGCTAGGCAATAGAGGTTAAATGACTTGCCCAGGGTCACACAGCTAGGAAGTGTCTAAGGTCGGATTTGAACCCAGGACATCCCATCTCTCAGCCTGGTTCTCAATCCACTGAGTCATACAGATTTCTGATGTGTATCATATCAGATTCCTCAAGTCCTCAACGGTGATTAAGATGTCATTTAGTAGTTTCAGTCACATCTGACTCTTCATGACCCCATTTGGAGTTTTCCTGGCAAAAATACTAGAGTAGTTTGCCATTTCCTTCTTCAGGGAGGTAAATAGAATTAAATGACTTACATGGAATCACATATCTTGGAAGTATTTGAGGCTAGATTTGAACTCAGTCTGATAAATCTTTCTGATTCTAGGGATGATGTTCTAACCACTGTGCCATCAGCTACTCAGATTATGATTAAGAGATTAACTAAAATCTGAGGTCAGGTAACATTTAATGAAGGCAGCTAGTCAGTGGATAGGGAACCAGACCTGGAAGTGTTAGGTCCTGGATTCAAATCTGTCCTCAAGATATTTCCTAGTTGTGTGACCCTGAGCAAGACACTTATTCCCCATTGTTTAGCCCTTACCTCTCTTCTGCCTTGGGACCAATACATTGTGATTGATTCTTTTAATGAGGTTAGGGTTATTTAAAAAACCAAACAGGGGGCAACTGGATAGCTCAGTGGATTGAGAGTCAGGCCTAGAGATCGGAGGTTCTAGGTTCAAATCTGGCTTCAGATACTTCCCAACTCTGTGACCCTGGGCAAGTCACTTAACCACCATTGCTTAAAAAACAAAAACAAAAAACTTGTAACCTTCTTGCTTTCCTGAAGAAGAAAGAGCCTCAGGATTACCCTACCCTACAAATGATGATAAATGTAAATTATTCTTCCCATGGGGGAAGAGGTGCATGTGTGTGTTTGGGCAGGGGTGTGTGTGTGTGTGTGTGTGTGTGTGTGTGTGTGTGTGTGTGTGTGTGTGTGAGAGAGAGAGAGAGAGAGAGAGAGAGAGAGAGAGAGAGAGAGGGAGGGAGGGAGGGAGGGAAAGAGAGAGAACAGTCAAAGCATGTTTGTACATAGTTTTTTAGATGTCATCTCTCCTACTGTACTCTAAGCAGTAGGGCCAATCTTTTGCCTTTTTATTTTGCCACAAACCTTAGCTTTACTGGCATAGGTGCAGTCAGAAACAGAATTCCAATGACTTTAAGGATAACCTGGAAAAACAAGAGGGAAGGTGAATGTTGTCATCTGCAGCACTTTGAAAACAGACAAAAATATGTAACAACATCTGCTAAGCCTCAATGATATCCCCAAGAAATGTTCCTGGAGGAAGGCTTCCACATTTCAGTTAATGTAACTAGTAGAGGAGGGTCAAAACCCATCTTCATCTTGATAATTTAACTAGGTGAGAATATTTCTCAATCAATTACTTATAGGTCTCAGATGAAAAGTTGAGACTTTCGAACTTTGAATAAAAAACAAGGTACAGGAAACTTGGACAAGGTACAAAGAACATCTATAAATTGAGAAGGAATGGAATGCCAGAAATTAAAGCGAGTGTGGCTTTCCAGATCATCCCCAGAAATCCCTGTGCAAAAGGAGAAGTCTAGGTTTCAGCCTTAGCCTGTTCTCTTTTTTTCTTCCCCTCCACTTAGGCCAGAGGAGGATCCTCTGAGCTTTTAAAAGGTCTGTTGGAACTCCCAGTTTCCTTCAGTGTTCTTAGTGTCTAAATCCGTAGTGTTTGCCTTTGGAATCTGGATTAAACTAGACTCATGGCTTAATTAAATCTACAACAAAGACTGTAAACCCATGCCTGGCACATAGTAGACAATAATAAATGTTTGCTCCCTTCTTCTATTACCCCTATACATAAGGGGAACTTCTTTTGAACTTCTCAAATGGGAGAAAAAGATTTCTAGCAACCAAACATTGATACCCCTTTTGCCCTATGTGCTCTACAAACTTTCTCTTGACTCTACATGCCCTTTTTTTTTAATCCTTACGTTCTGTCTTAGAATTTATACTAATTGGGGCAGCTGGGTAGCTCAGTGGATTGAGAGTCAGTCCTAGAGACAGGAGGTCCTAGGTTCAAATCCGGCATCAGACACTTCCCAGCTGTATGACCCTGGGCAAGTCACTTGATCCCCATTGCCTACCCTTACTACTCTTCCACCAAGGAGCCAATACACAGAAGTTAAGGTTTTAAAAAAAAAGAATTTATACTAATTACAAATTCCAAAGCAGAAGAGTGGTAAGGACTAGGCAATGTCAGTTAAAGTGACTTGCCCAGGGTCTCACAACTAGGAAGTGTCTGAAGTCAGACCACAACCTCCTGTCTGTCTGTACGCCTTGTGCTCAATCCACTGAACCAACTAAACTGCACCCCTCTACAAATACTTTTGAGAGAGTGTGTCACAAAAGGTTGGTGAGAATTTTGTATCGATTATTCTCATAATATCATCTTCGTAAATACTCTTTTTAAGTCTGAGTGATTCTCAACTGATTACCTTGGGGAAAAGTACACCTATGGGAACCCAAGACAAGGGCTTTAGAAAATCAGCTCTAACCCCTAAAAGCTACTCTTTGAGCTCTGAGGCAGTGACATAATTTAGCTTTGGGGACTCTACTTGTCAGTTGGAGTGGGAACTAGGATAAGCATAATTGTGTATATTTAATGTAAAAGAATCTTTACCCTCATGACAAAAGAATGACAATTACTCCAGGCTGCTATCATCTCTTTCAAATGCGTATAAAATGGTATTTCACTTAGCAGGAAATTAGGAAGTGAAGATTATTGGGTTATTACTGCAAGAAGGGAAGGAGTACCTGGAATATTGTGAATGACCAGATTCCATTCATCCAATCAAACATAGTGTTGGATCCATGCCAAAATCCATCATTTCCCTCCTGTCTTTGCTCAGTGTTTGACTTGTTACTATGCATAGAGATCTGCTATCTACTTGGTATGCCCTTGAAGGTTTCCAAAAGAGCAGCAAACAATTGATTGAGATATTTTTTCCCCTAAAATTCAACTTCCCACCAAAAATGAATAAATACAAAAGAAAGAGCCAGGTGTTCCTTGACAGAAGGAAGCATTTACATTTTTCTTCTGTTTTCTTTGTCAATATAAGTCATGTAAAGTAGTTGGTACAGTAGCTGGTAAAATTAGCAGATGTCTGAAGTTGCATCAGCAGAAAAACGTGCTGCCCCACCCATGTCTTCCCTACTTTTTGGCAAGCATCAGCAGTCTTGCCAAATCTAACTAATTTAACATCAGATTCCTCTATTTCTCCCCAATTCTCCCAGTCCTCCAACATTACTGCAAGGAAAGGCTGCTCCTCTGGATTTAAATATACTTAGCTCTAATCATATGGCATCACAAATAGCATGAAAAAATAAGGTAAAGCACATGAGAAATTGTCAGACATTTGGCTCTCAAGGAAACCTGTTTTGTTTTTGTTTTTGTTTTTGTTCTCTCTCTCTCTCTCTCTCTCTCTCTCTCTCTCTCTCTCTCTCTCTCTCTCTCTCTCTCTCTCTCTCTCTCCTCTGTATCCCCAAGAGGATGCCACAAAGCTGGAGAAAACATAACACCAGAGACCTGGAGCACCCAGGAGAAATGATAATAACTGGGGTTTTGTCTCTTATTCTGTCTAGAAGAAGAAAAATCTTTGCAAAATTTCATCCTATAAAACAGATTGGTGTATGATTCTGGCGGTTCTCTCCCTCCCTCTTTCACCCACTTTCCACAGGAGTCTGGTTTTCCATACTAAATCCTGTTACATAAAATGGGGTCAATGGCCTGCTCCTAATGGTTGCTAAAGTTGGGAGCTTTGTTTTATTAATCAGTTTGTGGGAATTTAGTTGAGGATCATTGAAGGCTACCAGGCTAATTTTATCCATTATTATGTCAAAAGTATACTTGAGTTCAGCCTCAGTAATTCAGGATATCCTGAGTAGTGCTAGGGTGCCTTCCTTTTCTATCTCCATCAGTTCTAGGCTAGACTGGCTGTGCTTCCCCCATTGTTAGGTACCAATGACTAGCATCCAATTCAATTGATTCTTATTAAGTAATCATAAGTGTAGCTAATGTTTGTGTAGTACCTACTATGTGCCATGCACTGGGCTAAACATTTTATAAATGTTATCTCATTTATTTGAGCTTCACAACAAACCTAGAAGGTAAGTACTTTTATTATCTCACATATCATCAATTAACTTTTACCAACTGATAGTTACTTCTAAGAAATAGCAAGAATAAACATAAAAAACATTTTCCCCCAACACCTGGGGGCATAATCTTCCCTTTACCACCTCTTTGTCTAGAGGACAAAACCTAATTCAGTTCCTAGTTAGGGAGTTCCAGAGAAGTACTGGAGCCAACTTCAATTTTCTAAGAGTGAGAGACTAGAGTTTACTGTTAAATTTTTAGTGCAAACATTTATATTTTGGGAAATTTGCAAATGCTGCAAATTAGGGTGTGACATTATTTTGTTCATATCTAGACATATTATAGGGGAAATGTTAATAATTAAGATTAAACTTTATAGTTCACAGTACATTTTTTTTGAGAACTGGTTGTTAAACATTTACCAGCTCACCACCACATTAATTCCAACAAGTTTACATCCAGAGGAAGTATGACTACAGAGTGAGTTTTCACATTAGCTCCCACCAGCATAGATCTAGGACACTCCCAAAGGTTGCTTTTCCTACCCAGAATATTGTTACTGTGCTATCTACCAAACTGAATTCTGTAACAAACATCAGGGCATTAAATGGCCTCTGGACTTCCCAAACTCATGACTCACTTCCTTCACCTTAAATCAACAAGAACAAACCCAGGGTTCAAGGACTGAGGCCACTTGGTCTCAGAGGTGAAAAGGCCCTTGGGGTCCTTAACAGTATGCATGGCTTCTCACTGGACATCATCCAATAATGAATGATATAGCTGAAAAGACTGAGGTAAGAGAGTCTGGGAAGAAGTAGGCTTTCTGTGGAGGTATTTTGGATACCTCCACAGTACATCAGTTTTCCCAAATACCCCATGGATTAGTTGACCAAGAACCAGTTACAGAATGCTTTTGCACACTACGCAGTCTCCTATACATCAAGACAACTATCAGAAGTATCCAGCCGCTCCACATGAAAAGATATCCCTCTCATGCACTCTGTGAATTCACCAGATCCAATTGTCCCAAAAGCAGAATGTTTAAGGAAGTGGATTTTGGGAAATTAATTTCCCCTGTAATGAGTCTAAATATTAATGAGTGAGGTGAACCTGACACTCATGATCTAGGCTAAAACAAAACCTTCCTCTTCTATCCTTGCAGGGCTGGAGAACACAAAGGGAAGAATAGACTGGCACCAGAAGGGAAGGCCCATCCCAACTCGCATGTACAAATATCCATCTTATTACAAATAACCTTCACTTACAACAATCTGAATACTTATATCTCCACCCAGGACCATGTCCATCCTCCCACCTAGAGAGATCCAGGAGCACTTTTGTAGGAGACTTGGAGTGTATAGCAAATCGATGAATTCAAACATGAAGGAAAGGAAGAGCCTGAGAAAAGCAGTAAACCCAAAGACAGATTTCCAGGTGGGACCAATTTGCATTCAGGCTATCCTCCCCTTCCCCATAATATCATTGCCCAAACTGCTGGGACTGCCACCAAGTAGACATTCTTTTGGGATATCAAACAATCTTATCAAAAGAAGTAAATACCTTGAGGTCATGGGCAACCAGGTTGTGCAGTGGCTAGCGTGCTGGCCCTGGAGTCTAAAAGATCTGAGTTCAAATATAGTCTTAGCCACTTATTAACTGGGCAACCATGAACAAATTACTTAACCCTGTTTGCCTCAGTTTCATCATCTGTAAAATAAGCTGCAGAAGGAAATGGTAAACTACTCAGTATCTTTGCCAAGAAAACGCCAAATAGGATCACAAAGACTTATCCATTAAACAACAATAACTCCAGATCAGATGGTGTTAATATTTTTTTAATGCCATGGGGCTTTTTGGCAGTCTCCTTTTCAGAATAATGTTTTTAAGTACATAAAATTTAGAAAAAAATAAGACTACAAAAGAAAACAAGCATATTGAAATAAAGATATCAAAAAATTCAGTTCATATGCCCCAGATTAAAAACTTATTACTCAAAAACATCTTAGTATGAATTAACTCCATTAGACAGCTGCCTTCCTCAAGTTCAAACCAGTTGCTCTGAGGGAGTTTTGATGAAAAGGAAGTTGTATTTGAAATACAGAATCTTAAAGATTCAAAGATGATGCAGGGTACGCCTACTCTGAGGTAGTAGGAGGATGTCAGCACCATTAGGACACTGGAGTAGGGTAAGACAGGCACAAGAAAACAAGACAGAAAGGAAGTGGGAGGGTGATAATGGCAAATGATAACAATTCTGAAAAGTTGCCTACAGCTTATCCCACACAAGGAAAGAGATAGAAGACACTTCCTTCTCTTTCTATTTCCTGAAGCAGATGGTACTTGGCTATTAAGACCTAGAACTCAGGGTGCTATTATTAGTATGTTATTAGTTCAGCTTGGTTTTGAGGTAAATAGGTTTTGTGAGAAGATCTACATTCTAATCTCCATTGCCAAAATCCTTTCTATAGTAAAATAGCTTTCAAGTTCCATACATTTCATTTACAAGAGAATTTGGAATTCCAATCAATTGATAAGTACCAAGAAATAAAATCCATATCTAATCTAACATCTTCCACAAATAGCCTCCTGCAATAACTTAAAGTCTGTCTTCCTCAAGTTTGCTAGAGGAAGTCAGAATTGAAATATATCCTTTTCAGAGAAGTTTTACTAGGATGGAAAGGTTTTCATTTTTGATTTTTTTTAAACCTTTATCTTTTATCTTAGACCAATGTAGAAGAGTGGTAAGGGCTAAGCAATGGGAGTTAAGGGAGCTGGAAAGGCTCTGAATACAGGTCTGCTGACTATGTCCATTTTCTAATGAATAAAATAAGGCAAAGAAATAATAGCTAAATAGAATAATAGCTCAAAGATTCTCCTTGGAGAAGAGAATGAAGGAGTTAGCGGAGTTGATTTCAGAGGTCCAAAGACTAGAAGGCATCATTTCATGGGACATTTGGTCACCTTGTCCTTGAAGTGTTATTTCATGGGTATCAACCAACAGAATATCATGAATATAATCAGAGCTTATGATCTACCATCTGTTGCAAAGGATGTTGAAATAGATAATTCTATAAGAAACTTGACAAGATCCTTAAAGCTAAGTCAACATATACCTTTATCATCAGTGCCATAAATTCAAAAGAAGACATGGTGGAAAGCAGGTTACAAAAGATAGGTCAACATTAACATATGAAAGTAACCAAATACATACTAATTTAGTATACATATATATTAAGCATGATAGTATGTTTTCCTCAAGTTCTGAAATAGAAGGAAGTAAACAGATAATGGGCACCAAAAATCATGGTAATTAAAAATGACTTTCTTAACAGATAGCTAACAAATGATTGCTTGTAGTTATTTCAAAATTAGCTATCTTTGTATAGCCAAATGTTCAACAAGTTAAAGGAAAAGCCAAAGTTAAAAGCAAACCACAACAGAAAAAGACGTGATATTGTTTTCAATTATACTAGCTTCAACCTCACCTACTTTAAAAAAATATATTTACTTTAAAAAATGGGAAATGGCTAAGGTAATAACATCAGATAATCATATGTCATGATTTCTTAGTGTAGGGTTTCAGTTATAACAAATCATGAAAGTATTAAATATATATTCAAAAGCTGAGGGGGCAGCTGGGTAGCTCAGTGGAGTGAGAGTCAGGCCTAGAGACAGGAGGTCCTAGGTTCAAACCCGGCCTCAGCCACTTCCTAGCTGTGTGACCCTGGGCAAGTCACTTGACCCCCATTGCCCACTCTTACCACTCTTCCACCTATGAGACAATACACCGAAGTACAAGGGTTTAAAAAAAAAAAAGCTGACTCTAATGAGCAAAGTACTCATGGACCAGACTTACAGATATGTTTCTAATATTTCACATGGTTGATTTCTGAATCCTTAAATTTAGATGAGTTTAAATTTTGTTGATCTTAAAAGCCAAACCTCTGCTGTTATCTCTTGTGTGTAAGCTGACAGACAAGTTTTGGGGCCCTTTGGAATGTCAAAGATTCACATCTGCATTCTTAAGATAAGACTGGTGTGAGCTTTCCAGAAAGGAGAAGAGTCCTGTCCCAGATACCTGGTCACCTATGGGATCCTTTTGGCCTTGTCACTAACAAGCCCAAATTTTTAAAATTTTTGATGTACCAAATGGGTGATGGACACCCAGCCACCCACCTTGTGCAGCTATCCTTAAAAAACAGATTAGCTCCCTCACACTCTCTCTCCCTCACCGTCAGAGAAGAAGCTGACAAGCTAAATGTGAAGCTGATGACTCCTGTGACTGTGTCTATTTTCTCTCTTTATGTCCTTCCTACCTTAATCTTTACTCCTTCCACCAGTATTCCCCCCAACCCCCAGTTCCTGGTTTCACTTTCAGGTGCTCAAAACCCATGCAATGATATGTCTTAGCTGCAGGTCAACTATACTTAGAGAAGTTTTGGCTTGGTTTTTTTTTAGGAGGAAGATCAGACTTGTATTTAATTGTTAAAGAGAATTTTCAAGAAGTTGCTTCCTCTACATATTGGCACCCAGTCTATAAGTTATGGACTTAGTGAATTTTAATATTTGTAAAACAATGGCCACATCAAGAATGTTCAAAGAACCTAGAAATCACTTCAATCAGTAGTAAACATTTGTTCTCCTTACCAATTAATCTGTGGAGAAAAAGCAACCCTGCTTTGGAGTACACTTGTTTAAAGAACACTACAAAAGCAATTTCAATTATTATGTCATAAAATAGCAAAAACTCTTTCTGGCAAAGTATTGGAAATGGAAGGGGTATTCAATATGTTATGGAATAGCTGAACATATCATGATATATGACTGTAATGAATATTATTGTACCATAAGAAATAATAATCAGGACAATCACAAAAACAAGAAATATGAAAACACTTACATGAAGTGATCTAAAGTAAAGCGAGCAGAACCAGGAAAATTTAACAAAAATAATGCCTGATCATAAACTGTGAATGACTTAACTATCATCAACAAGGCAAGGATTCGGGACAACTCAAAGAGGCTCATGGAAAAGTCCATCCACTGCCATAGAAGGAACTCACATAGTGTCTGAATGCTGATGGACTGTTGTAGATATTCTTCACTTTATTTCTCTAATGAATTTTTCCCTAGTACAAGTAAAATATGTATTCTTACAAAACACAATGGTATAGAAATATGAATTGCATAATGCATGTACAACCAATATCATATTACCTGCCATTTCAGAGAAGGGAGAGAGTGTAATAAGGGAATAAAGCAAGTGGATGGGGTTTGTGGGTCCCTAAGTCAGTAGGTAGGAAATGAGGGTGCAATAGTGGAGGTAGTAAATTGAGGTGGTGGGAGAGATGTAAGGGAATGGCTGAGTTTAGGGAAATATAGGACAATGAAGCATAATGAGTGGCAAGGGGAGAGGATGAGGTAGTTGGGCAGGCAGCTGCAATGGGGAGACACAGACTGGGTACACAGGCTGAGACAGAGGACACTGAAGGGAAACAGGCTGAACCCTTCCAGGTAGGAAGGGCACTTCTACAGACAAAGGTTAGGGCCAGTTAGAAATGGTTTGAAACTAACTAGAGGGCTTTCTAGTCAGTTTCTCAGGTTCACAAAGGAAGAGTCCCAAGGCTCTTCCCTGTCTGTGAAATAGAAGGGCTTCTCAGAGGAAGTATAGAGATCACCACTTCCTCCAAGATGGACGCCTCCAACTCCCCTCAGGACCCAAAGAGAAACTATTCCTTTCTCTCCTTATCCCTCTTTTATCATTCAACCAATGATTTAACAAAAGGTTAGATTAAATGACAACAGGGTTATTAAGTTTTAGGGTTGGTTATAAAGGACAGAGGGATACAAGGTTTCTCTAACAACCACCTAAGGAGAAGCTCCAGGTGAGGAAGGACACAGGAATGGGAGACGGAGAAAGAACCTGCTCTAACTCAGCCCAGGAGGTTTTGTTGCCTTTAAGGTTAAGGAAGTTAAACACAATGAATCAGGAGATAATTTGTATCAAGGGTAAGCCCTACTTGACTATGGGGAAAAACTAAGTCTTCAAAGTTTGATTGCTACCACCCAAATCCACCCTTCTCCCAAAACCCACAGGAAATTAGGAAAGGAAATGGGGATTGAAATAGGGAAGGTCAGGGAGATCCAGAGGAATTAGCTAATCTACAAAATCTCAAGAAAAAAGGCACAGATTCAAGACCAAGTTTCAGCCCAAAGAACGAGCTCAGTTGGCCCTTCCGCTCTGTCCAAGCCTCCGGGATCAACTGACCTTAGTCAGGGTTCTAAACTCTCTTAACTGCCAAAAATTCTGCAGTTAGCCTTTTGCAGGGTTGATTGCACCTCTGCACTACAAGAGGTGGGAGGAAGGGAAAGAACATGGATCGCCAAATATCAGAAAATAATTATTTACAGTTATATCTATATGTATTCTGGGAAAAAAAATATTTTTTAAAATAAAAAAATAAAAACCAGGTGGAAGGTATATGAGATTTAATGGAGACTGGTTTGAGACTCAGCTAACCCAGCATATAAGCTTAACTCCTTCCTCATTAAATACTAGTTCCACAGTGTACACACATCTATTTATCTAAAACCATAGCAAAGTGAAAAGAGAGAAAGTATACATTCCAAGAGAATATATACTAGATCTCACTCGAGAAGTCCCTCAAAGTCTCTTTTGAGTCATGCTGGCTCTACACCCAGGGGCATGTTGGAGACAGTCAGCAACTCTCCTATTGGCTTTTCCCATTATCACTCCCTTCAGCAACCTGGGCCCAACCATGTCCTTTCTTGAATTGGGAAACTAGAAGAGCCCAAAGTGACAGCAGAATCCAAAGGGCCTGAAAGACCTGAAGATAACTGAAGAACTCTCCTTGTTCCTACTCTAACAGACTCTACAGAACCCTGAATTTATGCTTGGGCCACTGATCTCCATCAATGAAGAGAGAGTCCCATGCCAATGGGCTTTGTGACTGGGTTATATTCCTCCCCCATATGGGAACTCTTTGTAATCCTTTGCAGATATAAGCTAGGGCAAATCTAAAATCCTATAACTATTCAATATAAACACAAACATTACTAAATTGACACGACAAGGATAATTTTCTTGGCATCCCAGGTAACTAATCTCTGGAACTATTAAAACAAATAAAATAAATGTACAATAAAAATTTATCTAGATATGGCATTAAGCAGAGCATCATCTGGTAAATCACTACAATAAAAACATATCTAACTACATTGTGGAAAACGACATACACATTTCAGAAGTACGTGTATTCTAGAGTACGAAGCAATCAATTAAAAGCAATAATCATGATTAACAAATCAAAGCTAATTAGCTGCACCATCTATAGAAAATGTACAACTTACCTATAATCCATAGCATGTATGCAAAACAGTTAACAATAGGCATGGACATAATGCAAAATATAATTAAATGACCATAACAACAAAATAAGAAAAAAAATCAAGCATGCTCAGAAATGTACAACAGTAAAGCTGTTATAAGCAAGGCACATTTGACGTGAGCAATCTCTAACATCTTCATCCCAAAACATGTGTAAGTATATTACCTATAACATCATAATTTAGCTTAGTGACTGGTCTAATTGCCCTAGTACTCCTGTCACTGAGGCATCCCTCTGTTCCCATACCAGAGCTAATAGGAGATATGGGCTGAACTTCAGGATCATACAGAATTTTGCATCTAAACTTGGGTTGCCAACCATGTTAAGCTGTCTATCAATGTTTGAGCTCTGTATCTCTATCCTAAGAGTCTACAGCAATTTGGAACGGGTAAAGATTTGCTACTGGGTTTTAATTTTCCTGCCTCTTAATAATCCACACAGTTTCCTTCCCTGGATACATCAGTTGCAGTGCCCATATCTGAGTCATAAAGTCTTTGTACAGCAGATGCAGTCTCTCCCTCAACCTTTGCCTGGGTAGATGTCTGTCCATTTTCCCCAAGTAGTCATTAGAAAGTCCAACTAACTCTCCTATGGGCAATAGGCAGTTGCAATGAATAGCCCTGAGGTAGCCTTCTCCATTCTCTGGGCTATTTTATAAACAGGCAAATTTCTCAAACTGGACAAATCCAGCTGGACAGAAGAAAGCAATATTTTTCTTTGTCTTCCTCAGACATAGAAATCTGATATTCACTACCAAAGTCCTGATTCCATGTGCAGTTGATTTCAATGTTTATTAAATGTCTTCTAAGTACTGGGGATATGAAAAGAGGTAAAAAAAAAAACAGCCCTGACTTCAAGGAAATTACAATCTAGTTGGGGAGATGACATGCAAATAGATATATACAAAGCAAACTATAATCTGAATAAATAGGAAATAATCAACAGAAGGAAAGCACTGGAGATAAGAGTGTTTGGGCAAGGTTCCCAATAGGAGCTCAGTCAGATGGGTCAATGGTACTACATTGTACAAAAATGGAATTTGTAAAAGAGAAAAGATGTCAATATTTCTAGAGTAAACTGGTCTCATCTTCAATAATTGTGGAATTAATACAACCAGACTCCATCACCTCATGACTCAATATGCCTTGTGATGATGTAGACATAGCATGGAAAAACAGGCAAGAGTAGTGGAACTTTACACAACTTAAAGGTTGATTGAGAGAAATTAGTCAGTTTGCTATTGTGACAGGTGAAATCTGAAATAACTGAGGAAACAAAGATTCAAACTTCCAAACACTGTTTTATTAAGAAATTGAATAATAATTAAGCAACTTAATAAATGATTGAATAATAAATATATAACAAATAATTAAATATTTGGTATTAGGCTTCCTCAGCTTAGCACTGGACTCCAAAGTCCAAGGGGAGGCAGTGTTTTATGAAATAAAAGAAAACAATAGGATATAAACCAGAATATAAGAGTAGTTATCTGATTTCTATTTGGAGGAAAGATTAGGGGCTTTCTGAGTACAGAAGGAGAAAGCAAACAGGTGCAATTCCCTGAAATCAGAGAAAAAAATGTCCTATTTCCCCCACCTCCACCCCACGTGTATTAAACCAAAAAACATAGAAACACTATCCAGGATAGGGCCAGTTTTCAGATAAGATATATGAATTACTTGAGATGTATAACTGTAAGATCAGAGGTAAAACAATGTTATCATCTCTACTATTTTATATTTTACTAAAAATGCTTGCAAAAGCAATAAGAACTGAAAAAGAAATTGAAGGAATTAGCATAGACAATCAGGACCCAAAATTATCACTTTTTGCAGATGATTTGATGATATACCTAGGGAATTCTATTGCTGTATGATTATGAGAGAACTCTTTGCATCAATATTCAGATCTGACTGGGTTTCTGGCCAACATAACCTAGTCCTTAGTAAGGGTCTCTATACCATGGGTAGAGTTGGCCAGCTTCCCAGTCATACAAGGCTAAGATTATACTATGCAACATTTGCTCATAGCTTCTATAATTGAATAGCTTTCTCATAAGATAGAAATTGTACTCGAATTATAATTGAATAAAAAGGGACCTGATCTACAATTGAGTCCCAAATGGAATCAGTGTGGTTTTACTCAGTTTCCACAATTCCCACACTAATACTTCAAGATGACATTGCCACTGAGTTGGGAAGGGGGATGAGAACTCTTTCATTTTCTTTCTGGAAATCCAGAGGAGAAAAGGGTGATGCAAAGGTTGAAAAGGGAGGATGGAGTTGTTTCCACATCCCTGCTCCCTCTAACAGACATCCATCCTATTGACCACATCCAGACAATTTCAGCATATTACTAAAATTTGGAGACCAAACAGAATTCCCCTTTGTTATCCCAGCAAGGCTTCATCTAAAGTATACTAGTCCAGCAAATTGGGTTGACCTCATCACCCCTCCTCCATAAAGAAGAAATCTCTGCTGGAAGCACTTAAGAGATCTTGCTTTCCAAGAACTCTCTGACTGGACAGCATCAAAAGAGAAGAAAAGATCATAGATAATAAAATCCCAAAATAGCTAACTGAAAAGAGATCAGTAGTTTCTTACATACATGCCTACTTTTTCATCTATAAAATTTTTATTAAAATAGTCTATGCCCACATCAAAAATATTCTTGATGGAAACCAGAGAATGAAACAAGCATTCATGAATAATTTTCACATCAGGGAAAATCTTCACCACTGATCAAGAGATGGAGAGAATATTGCAATCCTACTACATTAATCATTGTAGAACCACAGAAAGACATTTTAAAGAAAATGATAATATTATAAATAAACTAGCTCCCATTTGCAAGTTAAAAATGTACAACAGATCATATTAAGTTTAATATTAAATATAAATATGTGGATACATATATTTATATACCTTTCTTAAAAACAAATTCTGTAAAACAAAACAAAATCTGTACAATCATAGTTTTTCATACAAGCCTCTTTAGTTTTCCTCCTTTTATATTGAAATGTTGGAGTCCATTGATGATTGCTGAATTCACAAGAAAAAAAAAAAGAAAAAAAAACTTTTACAAGAATCCATGAGAAATATCACCCCACAGAAAATTGACAGCTTTAACTAAGGTATAAAACCAGAAAATATGCATTTTTTGAATGTTAGGTCCATGAAGGATATTCTACATAATGTCAATCTAAAAGAGTGGTTGTCTGTAAATGATATAATCCTCAGGTGCTTCTGTTTACGAATGATGTTATGTTGATTGTATCAAGACAGAGAATATTATAGAATATTATAGGGCTTCCTCAGTTCTATCTAGGATCTTTAAAAAAAAAATATTAACCTAGCAGTTTACACAGAAGGAAAAAAAGGTGGGTGAAGAATACATGTAACCCAGATTATGACACAAATTTTCATTAGCAGTATTTTAAAGAAATTTATTAATGCATATCTCCTGGAAAGATATCATCTGTCAATGGACTGTGGGTCATATTTGGACTTGAATAAAGGAAAAGAGATTAAGACGGATTACATTCAGGGAATTCTTCAGTGCTTCAAAAGTACCAAGTCACTTCTGGTTACAAGAATCTTAACGACAAAAACAAAAAAAAAAAAACAATAAAAATTCTCTCAGTTATATTTATGCTCATAAATCATGAAATATCAAAAACTTGGAATAATTGAAATTTCAGTACTCAAAGGGAAATGAAGAATGTGGGGTGCCAGTAAAATATACCATATCATTAAATTTAACTTACTAGTAAGAAATGAGGGAGAAGGGTAAAGAATGGTGGCTACCTTATCCTACACAGTCTACCCTACAGGACAGGAAATAATATGTCTCCTAGTTTTATGCTTACCTTGATATTAGCAAGTAGGGGGATGAATTGGATAAAATCCTAAGCATGGAGTCAGGAAGATCTGAGTTCAAATCCAGCTTCAAACAATTACTAGCTATAACCCTGGAGAAGTCACTTAATCCTTCTCTGTCTTGCTTTCTTCAACTATAAAATGGGGATAAGAACAGTAATGTTGTATGTGAAACTACATAAATGTTAGCTATTACTATTAATAATGATATGCAATATGGAAGGTATCCTTATTAGAAGAAATATTATTAAATAAAATGTGTTTTTCAAACAACAAAAGAATCGCAATGGCATCTTGCTTTCTCTGCATTTATAAGCTAACTATGGGGAAAATAAAGATACAATTTGATGTAAAATATAATAATAATAACTCACATTTATAGAGTGCTCACCATATGAGAGTACTATAGTAGGTAAATTACATGTATTATCTCCTTTGATCCCCAAAGCAATCCTGGGAGGTAGGTGCCATTATTACCATTTTACAGTTGTGAAAACCGAGGTAGAATTTCAATGGATTATTAATGTGGTGGGGAGGGGGTTTGCTAGCCTTCCATTTTCATTCTTTATTGGACCTCTGAATGAGCTTCTTATAGAATAGTTGTTGGATTTTTCCCACCACTTCTCATTCCTTTATGAAGCAAAGCTGATCAAAATCTTTTGTCATTCTCTTCTAGGAGATTTTACAAAGAAGCTTATGTTCTAACCCAGGGATGTCAAAACTTTTAGAGACCATGTGCCATGCCCCATCTCCAGACCCCAGGCTGTGGTCCATCCCTCCCAGACCAAGTGCCTCCCCACCCCATACCCCAGATAAGGAAGGGAGGAAGTCCAGATCTATCTATCATCTCCACATAATCTGATAAGGACCTCTTAGTTGATAAGGAAGTAACTGACATGGGAGAAGATCTTGACTGTTAACTCATAGCTGCTTCTCCCAAGTGCCATTGAGTCACAAGTTTATTATATATGAAAATTCAAACTCCCTTTCACCCACAAGCACAGAGAGTTTTACAGCTCTGTAGACATTTCAATTGGTTTAGACAACACACAAAAACTCAGAAACTTCGAAAGTGATGATAAGAAACAGGGTAGACCTTCAGCTGTGTGATTATCAGCAAGCTAAGTCTGAGAACACTTTTCTCGGGGCAAATGCCCCTGCTAAACTAAAGTTTCAGCTTTGGCTGCATTTCTGAAGAAAGGGGAAGAATGTTAATTTCTTAACTACTGGTTTGCTAGGAACTTAAAGCTTTTCAATAAGACCACAATACTTTTCAACAAGAAATCACAAGGATCACAAAAGGGGTCAAAAGAGGAGTCTCATATTTTTATCTATTTGAGACTGTTTCTCTTATTGGCTTCCCACAATGGTTGAAGTTTGAAAGGTGAAGAGGGGGAGAGGAGTGGCCTAAGTGCTCAGCTTTTCTCAGTCTCTGCCACCTGCGAGCCACCCACCTTACACCCTAGACAAGGGGAAAGAGTAAGGGCTTCCATTGAGCTGCTGGGCAGAGAGGTGGGGGATGTGGAAAAAAAAGGTCCTAAGGTACAGTGGAGAGGGGGAGAGGAGCAGCTCTGGCAGGCAACATTGCCCATGCTCACAGCTCTCCATGGACTCTTTGGCATGTGTGCTATATGTTCACCATCATGGTTCTAACCCAATACTGTCTTTGATGTTTGGCAAGAAAATCAAGTATGGGCTGGCTTGAGGTAGATTACTGCCCTTTGTATTGTGGTGATGGGTTTTTTAAATTTCCTTTTTGTTACCACTGAAATTGTTTGTCCTTTTAAACATTTCCCATTTTATTTAGTGCTAGCAGCTGATTTAAATGGATCAGTTTGGAATTATTTTAATTACACATCTCATTTTATTCTTCTAGTTTGATAATGAATTTAATATTAATTCCGAAAAATCCAGTTCTCATTCTCTTCATAAATATTAGTTTATACCCCAAGGGTTTATCCTTTAACCTCTTCTCTTCTTCCTCTGCACATTTTGCTTGGTAACTTTATGAGCTCCCATGGGTTCAATTATCTTCTCAAATCAGATTATTCCTATATCTCTCTATTCAGGCATAATATTTCTCCTGACCTCCAGTCTTGTGTCTCCAACTTCTTTTTGAATATATCAAACTAGTGTTATGAATAAAAATTGTGTGGACATCTCAAACTTCACATTTCCAAACATAACTCATCATTATCTTTCTCCCCAAACTCTCTTCTGTACCAAATTTCCCAGTTTTGTTGAGTCCAATCCCATCCTTCCAGTTGCTCAGGGTTTCCAAACCTCAAGATATTCAATGTTCCTCTTTCACATCCATTCCACATGACCAATCTGTGGTCAAGTCCTGTCACTTCTCCCTTGACAACATTTTTCCTACATATCCCCTGCTCTACACTTATATAGCTACCACTTTCCTACTAGTTTTCATCAACTTGTATTTAAGCTACTGGAGTTCACTTTAAAGAAGAGGAATCAGAATTCCTGGGGACAGCTAATACCAAGAAGGTTATGGAACTTGAGGGGAAATTTTATGGCAAATGAGGGGAAAATTATCTTGGGGAGGGCAAAATTTAATAATGAACTTCAGAATCAAACATCAATTAATCAAAAATAGAAAAATTCATACCATGGAATAATTTTTCTCTCACATGAAGGATTTGATAGGACAGACCCCACCATGACAATGGGCTATGGATATAGCTAAAGCAACTGAAAAGGCTTCTGGGGCTCTGAGCCACAGACAGGAAAGGAGGTCAGATAACTGCTCAGAAGGACATCATAGGAGTCCTTTTGCTGTCACTAGGTGCAAGACTCTTCTTGCATTGCTTTTACACAAACAAGGGTCCAATCTCAAGTTTAGGAGGAGCACTAGCAGACAAGCAGTACTTGTGACCAAAGGGAAGCAGGGGACCCTAGTCACAGCTCCAAAGTGGGAAAGAGTGCTTAGGGTTACTCACAGACAAGAGCACATGCTGGGATAGTATTAAACAAACCTTTTCTTATATTGTACCACCTTGGAATAATGGAAAGCAGATAGATCCCCAAAGCCAACTTTGAAGGCAGATACACAAAGAACTTGAAGCTTGAAGAGATGCTCCCATCACCACAGTTATAGAGCAAAAGTTTAACTTATTTTTTAATTAAAAGGAAAAAAGGAATGAAAATGAGCAAAAAATAAAAAAAAGGAACTCTATATGAAAAGTTATTTTGGTGACAATAAAGACCATAACATACACTGAGAAGAAAACAAAGTAAACACTGCTGCATCCAAAGCCTTGGAGAAAATATGAATTGCTCTCACGCCCAAAAAGAATTAATGGGAGAGCTCAAAAAGAATTTTAAAACTCAAATAAGTGAGATAGAATAAAAATTGGGAAAAGTAATGAGAATGATACAGGAAAATCATTTAAAGAGTCAACAACCTGAAAAAGAAGGCACAAAATTATTACAAATTAATAATTTAATTAATAACAAATTAATAATTTTAAAATTAGGTCAATTGATAAGACACAAAAACCTAATAAAGAGGAGAGCTTCCTAAAAATCAGAATTTGGCCAAATGGGAAAAGATATACAAAAATGCATTGAAGAGAAGAATTTCTAAAAAGGCTGAAATGTGGAAAAAGAGGTAGACAAATTAACCAAGGAAAAGAACTCTCTTCAAAGTAGAAACAGTCAAATGGAAAAGGAAAGACAAAAGCTCACTCAAGAAAATAATCTCTTAAAAATTAGAATTAGGTAAATGGAAACTAGTGACTACATAAGACACCAAGAAACAATTAAGTCAGTTCAATAGAATAAAAAACTAGAAGAAAATGTGAAATATCTCACTGGCAAAACAACTGACCTTGAAAATAAATTGCAACCAAAACAGCTCAGAGATATCACCTCACACCTAGCAGATTGGTCAAAATGATAGCAGGAGAGAGTAATAAATGTTGGAGGGGATGTGGCAAAATTGGGGCATTGATGCATTGCTGGTGGATTTGTGAACTGATCCAACCAATCTGGATGGCAATTTGGAACTATGCCCAAAGGTCGCTAAAAGACTGCCTGCCCTTTGATCTAGCCATACCATTGCTGGGTTTGTACCCTAAAGGAGATCATAGATAAAAAGACGTACAAAAATATTTATAGCCGCACTTTTTGTGGTGGCAAAAAATTGGAAAATGAGAGAATGTCCTTTGATTGGGGAATGACTGAACAAATTGTAGTATCTGTTGGTAATAGAATAATATTGTGCTCAAAGAGGAATAAAGAACTGGAGGAATTCCATGTGAATTGGAAAGAGATCCAGGAATTGATGCAGAGCGAAAGGAGCAGAGCCAGAAGAACATTGTACACAGAGACTGATACACTGTGGTAAAATCAAATGTAATGGACTTCTGTACAATAGCAATGCAATGACCCAGGACAATTCTGAGGGATTTATGGAGAAGAATGCTACCCACATTCAGAGGAAGAACTACAGGAGTGAAAACATATAAGAAAAACAACTGCTTGAAAACTTGGGTTGATGCAGACATAATTGGGGATGTAGACTTGAAACGACCACACCAATGCAACTATCAATAGTATGGAAATAGATCGTGATAGATGACACATGTTAAAACCAGTGATGAAATGAGCATTGGCTATGGGGGGGGGGGTTGGGAGGGGTAAAGGGGAAAGTAAGAACATTAATCATGTAACCATGGAAAATTTTTCTAAAAAATAAAAATTAAAAAAAAAGAAAAGAAATGGCAGAGAGATAATCTAAAAAGTTATTAGACTATCTGAAAAACATGATAAAAAGAAAAAAAGAAGAGCTTAAACATTATCTTTCAAGAATTTATCAAGGAAAACTGCCTGATATTCTAGAAAAAGTGGGGAAAAATAAAAATTGAAAGAATCCACCAATCATTTTCTGAAAGAAATCACAAAAAAATAACTCTCAGGAATATTACAACCAAATTCCAGAACTCCCAAGTCAAGGAGAAAATATTGCAAGCAGCCAAAAAGAAACACTTCAAATATCATGGACCATAGTCAGGATAGAAAAATATTTAGCAGCTCCTACATTAAAGATAGGAGGGCATGGAATATGATATTCCAGAGGGCAAAGGAGCAAGGACTTCAACCAAGTAAAACTTACCATAACAAAACTTACCAAGCAAAACTAAATATAATTTTAGGGGGTAGGTGAAATGGGTATTCAATAAAATAAAGGACTTTCAAGCATTCCTTATGAAAATGATATTAAAGCTGTCTATATTTATGCAAAGAATGTTCTAAATCACTATTGGAGAAATGAAAATCAAAACCAATCAGGTATCATTACTCACGTATCAGAATGACTATTATGATATAAAAAGGAAATGACCAAACTTGAAGGGGATATGGTAAAGCTGAGAAATGAATGCACTACTGGGTAAATTCTGAAGAGCATTTTTGGACCTATCTCTAAAAGGCCATAAAACAATACTCTTTGACCCAGTGATACCATTATTAGGTTTGTATCCCAAAGAGATAAAAACAAAGAGGAGAAAGGATCTATATTTAAGCAGCTCTCTTTGGGGGGGACAAAGAATTAGAAAGGGAGGATATATAGTCATCAATTGGGGAGTGGCTCAGCAAGTTATATGATTATAATTGAGTACTATTGTGATATAAGAAATAATAATGAGAAGCTCAGAAAAATATGAAGATTTACACAAACTGAAACAAAGTGAAGTAAGCAGAACCAGAACAGTGATAGGAATAATATACAGTGAACAACTCTGTATAACAGCTATTTTGAGCAATACAATAATCCAAAACTATCCCAACAGACTCATCATTAAAAACAATGCCATCTGTTTCCAGAGAAAAACAACTGATGAAGTCTGAGTAAAGCAAAAATTTCTAATTTTCTTTCTTATTTTAGTTTCCTTCCAGAAAAGGAAAATATAGAAAAAATGTTTTATATGATTGTACTTGTAAAATCTATATGAGATTGCTTACAATCAGAAGGGTTAAGAAGGGTTGGGGGGAGGGAAAGAGAAAATCCAAGGCTCGATATTCTTTGAAAAAAGTTAGAAATGTTTTACACAGAACTGGACCCTTGTACTTCGGTGTATTGTCTCATAGGTGGAAGATTGGTAAGGGTGGGCAATGGGGGTCAAGTGACTTGCCCAGGGTCACACAGCTGGGAAGTGGCTGAGGCTGGATTTGAACCTAGGACCTCCTGTCTCTAGGCCTGACTCTCACTCCACTGAGCTACCCAGCTGCCCCCAAAATTTAATTTTTTAAAAAGTAGATTAAGCAAATATAATTGAAGAGACAAAGTACTGTATTACAAAGGAAGAGGAAGGAAATTCTGTCACAGAGCAAAAAAAATTAGAGACAAATGGAGAAAAATATAAACCTCATACCTTTAAATGTGAATAGCCTGAACATTTCAATAAAATATGAATGATAGATTCAATTAAAAAACTAAACTAAACCTTTTGCTTCCATACACATAAACACATATACACAAACAACCAAAAATCAAGATATATACAGAATAAGAAACTGAACCAAATTTATTATGCCTCAAATGATCCCCAAAAGAAGAGTGGCAATCATGCTATCAAAGAAAAAAATCACACAATATAAAGAGATAAATAAAGATATTACATTATGCTGAAAGGAAGCACAGATAACAAACCATATGTTGAAATTTAAATTATAGTTCCAAATTCCTTAGTATCTAAATTTATAAGAAAAAAAAAACTGAACTATAAGAAGGCATAGACTAATACAGTATGAAAAGAGATTTCAATGTCTCTGTTTCAAACAAGGCTAACTTTTTTTTAAAAAGGGGAAAATATAGAATTAGTCAAATTCCTGGACAAAAATCAAATTATGAGACTTAAAATTTCCTCTAAAAAGGACTGCTAAATAATCTACATGTTTTTCAGTATTATATGGAACTTCTAGAAAAAAAAAACTGACTGTGTTTCAGGGCATAGAGATACCACAACAGAAATACTGCAAATTAATTTAAAAGGGAACAAACAGTAAACACATCATCTACAGACCATTAAGAAACAAAAAGAGTAACAATTTCAGAAAACAAAAATGAAACACATGGTCCAATATAAAAATTTATCAATAAAATCTTAACTATCTATTGAGTCTAAGAACAGGTCTTAGAAATAATGAATACTTGTAGGAAAGAAAATTATAAAGATAAAAATATTTTTTTTAATTCTGGAATACATATAAAATAGTCAGTAAAAAATTGTATTCTACATTAGTACTCATCAAAAATAAAAATCAAGAGGATTAATGCACTAAATATGAATTTTTGAAAACAAGGAAGTAAAAAATGAACCTAATAGTTTTTAAAGAGAAAAAAGGAGATACATTAAAAATTAGAGAAGAAAGATATTTTGAAAAAACTATAGAAATTATAACTAAAACTAAAACCTGATTATTTTTAAGATCAACAAAACTGGTAAACTTTTGGGCAATCTGATTAAAATTAAGACAAAAATCAAATCAATAAAATAATGAATAAGCAACAAAAAACACACAAAAAAGGAATTTTAGAAGAATGATCAAAATGTAATATATAGAGGTACATGTTAAGAAAACTGAAAACACGTATACAAGAAGATTACCTTAAAAATATAAAATGCCCAAACTAATAGAAGAAAAAATAAAAACCTTCAATATTACAATTTCAGATAAAGAAATTGGTTAAGAAAAAATAAAAGGGGGCAGAGAGAGACTCTTGGTTCTAATTATTCACACGGAAATCTAACAAACTTTTCAAGAATAATTAATATTATTCTATGGTTAGAGGGCATGATTTGGAAGAAGATTAAGTCAAGGAGACAAAGACGAGAGCCAGTCAGAGATAAGATTCCTCCTGGGGACCTTTATACATATCTTCAAAAAGAAATGAGGGGACTTCCGAGTTAAGATGGTGGCAGAGTAGAGGCAGGGTGACTTCCTCTCTTTACCAATGGATACAGAGTACATACAAAGGACAAGAAAACAAAATCCAGGTGAAAGAAGGGACCCCACAATAGGGCACAGCATCAAAGGTACATGGGATTTGGACACTTCCACGCTATAAGGGAGGGAAATAGTTCCCATCAAAACGTGAGCAGATCACCCCTCCCCCACCCCACCCACAGTACCAGAGGCAGAGGCTGCATACCAGAGTTAGAGCAAGAGGTGGGGGCAGGAAATCTAGCCCCTAGGCAACTAGCTGGCACTACCAGGAGCTTGCCCCTGAGAGCAGCAAGACCTGAGATCTCAGGTGGCTGAAAAACTGAGACCCTGGACACGGGAGTGGGGCTGAGAGAAGCAGCAGCAGCACCTAGCATACTCAGACTCAGGGGAAAACCTCATGTAGAGGAGCAAGCAGGGGCCAAGTCCCAAGCTGTGGGCAGCTAGCTAGGAACACGGAGGCTTGACCCTGAAAACAGCTAGACCAGAAAAGCCAGGAGGGTCCCCAGAGAAGCCAAGAGACTCACAAAGTAGCCTCAGGCAAAAACCACTCCCTAACTCCATACAAAGAGAATCAGATTGCCTTACTCAGCCTTCTAGCAGATAAAACATAATGATGCCAATCAAAGCCAATCAAGAAATAAACAAGAAGACCAAGAAAATAGCTCAAACACTTGAAAACTTCTCCACAGAAAGAAACCAGAAAACAGAGAAGGACAAACAATTAAAGACATCCAAACCTTCCCAAAAAAATGAAAATGGGTCACAAGTTCTTGAAGAGTTCAAATCTGAGATTATGAGAAAGACGGAAGAGATCTGGCAAGAAAATAACAGTTTAAAAGGCAAAATTTCACAATTGGAAAGTGAGGCTCAGAAATCAAATGAATTGATAAGCAAGTTGAAGACCAGAAATGACCAGCTGGAAGCCTTGAAGAACCAGATAGACCAGATTGAAAAGGAAAACTAGTCTCTAAAGGCTAGAATTGGGCAATGATCTCTCAAGACAGCAAGAACAAATAAAGCAGTCAAAAGACTGAAAAATAGAAGGAAACATGAAATACCTCACTGAGAAATTGACAGATCAAGAAAACAGGTCTAGAAGAGACAATTTGTGTATCATTAGTCTTCCTGAAAAACCAGAAATTAATAGAAATTTGGACTCCATGCTAAAAGAAATTATTCAGCAAAACTGCCCTGAAGTTCTACAACAAGAGGGCAATATAGACATTGAAAGAATTCATAGATCACTCTCTACACTAGACCCTGAAAAGACAACCCCCGGGAATATAATAGCCAAATTCAAGAGCTTCCAAGTAAAAGAAAAAAATATTACAAAAAGCCAGAAAGAGACAATTCAGATATCAAGGGGCACCAATCAGGATCACACAGGACCTGGCAGCCTCCACACTAAAAGACCACAAGGCTTGGAATATGATATTCAGAAAGGCAAGAGAACTGGGTCTACAACCAAGGATTACCTACCCATCAAAACTGACTATATACTTCCAGGGGAAAGTATGGGCATTCAACAAGATTGAAGATTTCCAAGTATTTTCACAGAAAAGACCGGGACTAAATGGAAAGTTTGATATCCAACCACAACAACCAAGAGAATCATGAAAAGGTAAATAAGAAATGGAGGGGAAAGAAAGAAAATTCTTATTCTTAAATTTACCCTTTTAAGGTCCTTAATAAGATCAAATTATTTGTATTCCCATATGGAGAAATGTTATGTAATTTTCAAAAACTGTATTCACTATTATAGTAATTAGAAGAATTATTCATAGGGAGTGGTTGGAGCACTAAATGATCTAAGATGAGGCGGGACAGAGAAAATAAGAGGGAGTGTGAATAGTAGATGGCATTGAAAGAAACTTGAATGAATAAGAAAAATAGGATATTCTATACCACACAAAGAGAGCATGGGAAGGGTAGGAGATGAATACTATTATAAAAAGGAGAGGAAGAAAGCATTAAGAGGTAATATTTAAACCCTACTCTCAGCAGAATTAACCCTGAGAGGGAAGAGTAGATATATCCATGGGGATATAGAATTTTATCTAACCCTACTGAGAAAATCAGAAGGGATCAACCAAGGGGAGCAGGGGAGTGGGGAGGTCAAAAAAGGGAGGGGAGGAGAGGAGGGAGGGAATTCATTAGGCCTTAAAAAATAAAAAGAGGGGAATAATAAGGGATGAGGTGGCAAAAGAATAAAAAAATTAAGGAAAATATGAAACACATCACTGATAAAACAAAAGACCTGGAAAATAGATCCAGGAGAGACAATTTAAGAAATAAAGAAAAGCATTCAGTGTTTATATCTTGGCCTTAGAAATAGAATAAAAATGAGAAACCTACCAAAATTAACTTATATTTTTAAGGCTACTCCAATCAAGTTGTCAAAGGTATATTTTAGAGACCTTGATGAAAAATTAATTTATAAGATTAAGTTTTAGAATATTAAGATAACATGTAAAGTGACAAAAGGGAAAGAGTACTCCAAGACTTCAAAATGCTGTCATTTATCCTTGATTTTTCAAGAAGACTAATGACATCATGGGATGAAGTCTTGATGTGTTTATGAATTGAATTTAAGCGAGACAGAGTTGTGCAAAGCCATCAGCCTCACTCTTTCTTCCAGGGTCTTCAAGGTCCTGTGGCAAGACAAAAGTCGGGAAGATAGATGACCCAGGATTCCATAGATGAGTTTGGCATCTTCAATATTTGACCAAGCTCCAGGAACTCCACAACACTTGCTTCAGTCTCCTTCATGGTCACTGGATCAATTTTTCTCAAATATCCATTCTACCAGAAGAAGTTTTAATATACTTGGAGTAACATCCCACTGACTTAGTGACAGGTTTGAGGATGATCAATTATCCTCAAACTGGTTTATCCAGCCTGCCAAGATGATTTTTCCAAGGTGTCAATACCAAGTAGGCTATAGTTTCTTTGAAGCCATAGATGCAGAAAAGGGCTCAGCAAGCCTCACAAAAGAGGTAATATTCCTCCATGAATACTCCATACATCCTTCCTTCAAACTGTATTATAAAGCAGAGTCATCAAACCTATCTGGCATTGACCAAAATATTTTCTGGTTTACCAATGGAATAGACTAGACAAGGAAGAATCAGAAACAATGGAACTCAACAATCCAGGGTCCAATAAACTGGAAAATATGAATTAGGCAAAATTTCCTTATTTTGATCAAAAATTCTGGGAAAACTGAAAAGAAATCTGGCAGAAGTTACACTTTGAATTCTATATTAATCCATAACTATAATATTAGAGATCATGTGATTTAAAAAAAATTTGGAGAGGAACTAAGGAACAGATCATATGCTTTTCTTAGATAAAGAAAAAATTACAAAAGATAAAATAAATTTGATTGAAAGAAACTAAAAAGCTTCTGAACACAAAATTAATATGCATTGGAAAAATAAAGGAAGTAGTTGAATGGGAAAAAATCCTGGTATCATATTTCTCTGATAAGTATTTGGCATTCAAGATGTATAAATAATTAACCTATATAAATAAAAATCATTCTCCAATAGATAAATATTCATGGAAAATTAATAAATTCTCAAAACAAGAATTTCAAAGATTAACAATTATGAAAGGATGATCTAGCAATAGCTCCTCATAAAAGAAATGAAAATTAAAACAATCCCAAGATTTCACCTAGCAGTCTACAAATTGGCAAAAATAAGAAAATAGAAATAGTCAATACTGGAGGGGTTGTGCAAAGATAGACGCACTAGACTATCAACAATAGTTGATGGGACAGTGAATCAATACAAATCAATACAAAAATGGAAAGCCACTTGGATTTATGCAAATAAAATTAAACAAACCTTTTAACCCAGAAAGTCCAATACTGAGGTTATATCATATATAATTAATATTATTTTTAAACCCTTTTCTTCTGCCTAAGAATCAATATTAAGTATTAGTTCCAAGGCAGAAGAGTGGTATGGGTTAGGCAATTGGGGTTAAGGAATTTGCCCAGGACCACATAGCTAGCAAGTATCTGAGACTAGATATGATTCCGGGTCCTCCCATTTCCAAACCCAGTTCTCTAGCCACTGAGCACCTAAATGCCTCCACCAATATATTCATAGCATCGAGTTTTTTTTGTGTGTGTGATAGCAAAGAAATGAAAAAAAATTAGATTACATGCCAACTGGGGAACAAGTTGCAGAACATAAATGTAATGGAATATTATTAACTTTTAGAAGCGAGAACTGGGATAAATACAGAGAAACATGGAAGGATCTTAAAGAAATAATCCAGAATAAAGTAATTAGAGCCAAGAAAACAATATACACAATGCCTTATAAAAGGAAAGAAAAACCACACAAAAATCAAGAGTCAGTGTTACCAAATTATAATGAACGACTAGAGCCCCCAAAAAGATGTATGAGAAGATACTTCTACCATATTCCTTTGCAGGTTATGCATATGTTATTCTTTATACATATTTTCAGAGTTTTTCAATGTTTTGATCAAGTATGCTGATTTTTTTCTTCTTTTTTTTATTTTTGCCTATAAATTATTGGTTAAATGGGATGACTTTCAGGGAAAAGCAAGGGAATATTAGGGTAATATAAAAAATAAAGATATCAATAAAAAACAAAAGGTCCCAGCCAGACCCATCTTTTTATAAAACTCTTAGATTTAATAATAATAATAATAATAATAATGACTTCCTGTTGCCTGTTGGGAGAAGTTCATACTTCTTTTCCTGATATTCAAGGCCCTCCACTATATGGCTTTTATACTTTGTCAATTTATAATTATATGGTACTTATAATATGATTTTTGCTATTCTTATATGCTCTTCTATATACTGTGTAGTCAAATTGGACTATTTTCTTCCCTTGGGTATACTCTCCGCTCAGCTGTGTGTGAGGTCCTCTGAGACTGTTTCAGGAGGTCTGTAAAGTCACAACTATTTGGTTATAATGCTAAGATTTTTAAATTTCCAACATGGTAAAAATCAATAGCTATAACTCACACAAACAAAGTTCTTTGGGATACTCAATGATTTTTAAGAATTTAAAGTGGTCCTGAGACCAGTGAGTTTGAGAGCTTCTCATTTAATAGTTGGACTGCTAGATATTACAATAAATAGAGCATGGGGCCTGGAATCAGAAAAATCTGAGTTGTAATCCAGATTCAGATACTGCTTGCCTAAGTTTCCTCATCTGTACAGTGAGCTGAAGAAGGAAATGGAAAATCACTTCAGTATCTTTACCAAGAAAATCATAAATGCTGTCATGAAGAGTCAGACATTCCTGAAAAACAATTAAACAAAAACATCTAATAACTTGGGAAAATGATCTGTTTTTTTAGGCAGAGTCCTCATGCTAAAATTGCATTCTAACAAAATTGTTTTAAATAACCTCAAAAGCTCTACCAATGTTTTTGTTCTTATCTTCTGTTTTTCTTATAAATTGTCAACTTCAGAAAGCATAAGGCAAATTTATATACTTGCTCATATATTGGTTGTAATCTAATAATTGAATCTCAGTAGAAACAAAAGAGAAGCACTTAGCTTGTATGAATGACAAAATTTGAATTTAAGAACTAAATTCCTCTTGTGGCTCAGTTGGTATCAAATGAGGAAAAAAGTGGAGATTATATAAAATGGCTCCAATTTCCATTTTCACTTGGGATTCCAAAGGGAACTTTACCTATTTGCTCACCTTCAGTTTGTTCTCTAGGCTGTCTTTTCACAAGGTGAGTACTGCTTTCAGACAGAAGGATTCCAAAGGCACCTTTGAAAGAGGCGACACTTGTATTGAGATCTAGATTCTCCTACTCCCACCTGTATCATTAATGTGACCTTGAATAAATCACTTCACCTCTCTGAATGTCAGGTTTCTAATTTGTAAAATGAGATGATTGTATTAAATGACCTCTAAGTCCTTCCTAGCTATAAATTTCTGTGATTCAAAAATTTATCTATTCATCACCTGAAATGATATGTCTTATATCACTGTAAGACTCTGGTAGAAGCCCTCTGCTAGAGGGCTTGCAGCTGGAGCCAGTGGACACTGGAAGAATAGTGGACACTGTTTATGTCTAAAACATCCACTTGTGCTTATAACTCTCTCTGGTCTTCACCACCATAACTTCCATCATCCTGAAATTTCTATCAAAAACTTTGGAGGATTCTTCTATAATGCAAGACACTCTCTCCTATTGGTAAATTCCTTTCAGGGCCACCATTTTGGGGATAAGTCCAGTCTGTCCATGCTTCCGTTCCCCTCCTTGCTATGCTTTGACTCATTCTATGAATTTCACCAATACCGCCCCTCAATTTTTCAGTTTTATCTCCACTTATTAGCTCTTTATGGGCAGATACAGTCTTTGTATCTGCAATGTTCATCATAGTTCCTGGGATATAGTAAATGCTATAACTCCACTCCCATTTTGGAAGTTTCATTACCAAGGCTACAATGAGGAACATAGTCACCTTGTAGAACAATAACTTAGGTGGAAGGACCTCCAGGAATTGATGTAGAATGAAAGTAGAACCAGGAGAACATTGTACACAGAGACTGATACACTGTGGTAAAATAGAATGTAATGGACTTCTCTATTGGCAGCAATGCAAGGATGCAGAGCAAGGCTGAGGGACTTATGGGAAAGAAAACTAGTCACTTTCAGAGGAAGTACTGTGGGAGGAGAACACAGAAGAAAAACAACTGTTTTACATGGATTGATGGGGATATTATTGGGGATGAAGACACTAAATGATAACTTTAGTCCAACTATCAATAATATGGAACTGGGTCTTGTAAAACCCAGTGGATTTGAGCATCAGCTATGGGAGGGGAGTCGGAGAAGGGGAGGAAAAGAACATGAATCATGTAACCATGGAAAAATATTCTTAATTGATCAATAAAAAAGAAAGAGAGAGAAAGGAAGGAAGGAAGGAAGGAAGGAAGGAAGGAAGGAAGGAAGGAAGGAAGGAAGGAAGGAAGAAAGAAAGAAAGAAAGAAAGAAAGAA
>NC_058135.1:46994220-47045165 GCF_016433145.1 Gracilinanus agilis
TGAGTGTGAGTGTGTGTGTGTGTGTGTGTGTGTGTGTGTGTGTGTGTATGTCTTTACTTATTTAGTCTTTTTGTTGTTATCGTTTTCTCACATAATCAAGTTTTACCCTACATTCTGTCCCATATTTCTCTTAAAAAAAATGAAGTTAAAGATTTTGTTGACATCCATTTTATGCCCTTCTGATTTTTTGTATAAAGTTCTAGTTCTTCTTGGACCATTTCCACTTTTTTCTTCTAGTCATGGCAGATTATTTTCAAAAGTTGCAGTCCCTCTCCCACCCAGATATTTTCCTTCCTTCATTCAAATGAAGCAAAAGGGGAGATCATTTTCAAAGGGCTAAAGGCTGAACTTTATTAAACATGATGTTATTCCATTCATTAAAGTGATTTTAGGAAATTATTAAAAGTGTTGCTAATGCTCATGTCTCAGGGACAAATATGAAACAGTGTTCAGAAAATATCCAGAGGCAATGCCTCCCACTTTCATTCCTGAGCACCATCCATAAAAACACACTCACAATAGCTGGCATTCTCTATGGTGCCTCTCTCTCTCTCTCTCTCTCTCTCTCTCTCTCTCTCTCTCTCTCTCTGTGTGTGTGTGTGTGTGTGTGTGTGTGTGTGTGTGTCTCCCCCCAAATGGAAGGTATCTTTATTAAAAATTCCACTACTGCTAAACTGACCCAATGGTCTGAATTTAGTTGCAGAATGAAAGGACTTAGTAAAACTAAAAATTCAATTAGGGGCTGATTTAACCTTTACCTTTTCTGAAATAAATTAATTGAACCCCATTCTCATATTGACTGAATAGAACAGAATTATCTGTAAATTTGAAATCAGAGGACTAAAACAGGTCATCTAGTCCATTCTGATTTTCTGTGTATTACATTTAAACTATCCTAAGAAGAGATTTGTATGCAATTTAAATGACCTAACAGATATTTGCATCACATTCTAGTACTTTTCAGGCTTTCTTTAATAACTGGGAACTTTATTCTTGGTTCTTTGTCATTGAAATAAATGTGATGATATTGACCTAATTTTTGAAACCTGTCCTCATTGTGTCCTCCCAATAGTGCCATCACTGCCACCTCACTCCTCTTGGATGTCTTTCTCAGGCATGGCTCCATTCTGCAATTTAGAATTTTCTTTCTAAATCAAGTCTACCCGCACATGAAGTGTGAAGCTGAGTTTTATCTGCATTTGGTAATGTGACCTAAAATAGGAGGGGAAAATATCGGAAAGATGTTCTTTTCCAAGTTTCCTTCCGGTAAAATATTCAAGCTTTTTTTAGTTTTCATGCCTTGAAAATTAATATCCCTTTGGACAAGATATTGTTTGCCTTTTGGAGTGTCTTGAATTAATAGTGGTCCCATGGGGCAGAAGATGAGGTGGTGTTTGAAACTCAATCAGGTGTGAAGGGACAGCAGGCCAAACTAATATACTTCCAGAAACTGGATCTCCAGATTAAGTTCCTCTAGAAAACGTCAGCCTTGGCCATCAATTCCTATTTAGGCAGCCATCTGGAATATAGTCCAAATTCTGCCGCTAGAAAGATAGAGGGCAGAAATAAACTTAATAGGGCCTTAGTTCTGAACACTCCAATCCAAAGTTAATAGGACAAGTTGCTAGAGGGTATGTAAACAGAAAAATGGATGCAAAGTGAACTATTAACCTACAATACAAGCATGAATTTTGTTTATCTCAATTTTCAGAAGACTACTGGGGAAAACAACATACATGGAAAATAATTTACACAACATCTGTTCCAATCACTGCCATAATCCTCTGAGAAGTAACTGAAAGAATCATCATGTAAAGACTTCATGTGAGAACAATGTGTTCTATTGGAAAACACCAGGAGTGGGTTAGGAATCATGAAGTGGCAGGGTGAATAGGAAAGTTGGAACAGAAAAACAAAAATAACTTTCCCCCACTTCTCTGGAAAGAAACACATACTCACAGACTCTTCACGTTCAAGAGAAATTCAGGAGCCATCTAATCCAATCATACCTGAAAAAAAAAAAAAAAAACAAACTTACCTCTACCCTTTTCTCAGGACGTATTTACCTAACTTTATTGAAAGACCTCAGCTGAGAGAGAATCCACAACCTCCTGGGGCAGATGGTTCTCTTTTGGAAAGTTTAGAAGGCTTTTTTTCTTTAAGACTAAATTTCCATCCCTCAAACTGGCACTAGATGGTTCTAATACAATTACCGATGAAAAATGTGCTTGATCCTTCAAGGTATTCTTAAATTCTGTTCTTTCCAATGCCCCCTGGGGTAGGGGCCAACAGAATTAAATTCTGTTCCTTCTAACTTCTAGAAATACTTGAACAGAACTATCATATCCCCTACTCCCAAAATTCTTTTCTTCAGATTAAAAATTCTCAGGCATTTCAACCAAAAGACCTGGAAATGGGAGGTCCTGCATTCAAATGGAATCTCAGACATTTCCTATCTATGTGACCTTGGGTAAGTCACTCAACTTCCACTGTCTAGCCTTTACCATTCTTCTACATTGAAACCAATACATAATACTGATTCTAAGATGGAAGATAAGGGTTTTTTATAAAAATATGGAAAACACCATATCCTGGACCTTTTAGAAGGTTAACATTTAATAGAGGGAATGTGACATATACACAAGTAAATATGATCTAAGCTAGGAGGTGATAACTGTCAAAGACAGTTATCTGACATAATATGAGGAGAGAACATCAGGAAAGACTTCATGGAGAAGGTGACCTCTGAGTCTTAAAAGAAAAGAAAGATTCAGTAGGTGAGGATGAGGAGAAGGGATGTTCTAGGCATTGGTAATGGTCTTTTTAAAAGCACAAAAGTGAGAATACAGGAAGAACTGGGGAAATGGGAAATAATTGGTTTAAACTGGTTTAAAACAAAGAGTAGGTGAAGGGATGTGAATGAGCTGTCCACCTGTTTACTTTCAGAGCAAACATTATGATCGTGAAAGCCACTCAGAACCACAGTCTTGAGACTTCCAATGAACTACACAAAGTGAGGAACTTATATAGAAAGTAAAGACATTACTGATATAAACTATGAGTATGGGGGGAAGGAGGGAGGAAGAGAGAGAATCTGAACTCCAAAATATCAGGAAACAATTGTCAAAAATTGTTTCTACATGTTATTGAAAAAAATTAAAATTAAAAAAGAAAATAAAGTCATTAATCTGGTTAATTTAATTCATTGGAGGTTGAATGACTAAGTATGCTTGAGATTTTGATTGTGTCAGCTGAGTTCTGTCTTGGGTGATTTGACAGGTACTTGAGGATATAGTGTTTGATCTCAGACAAGGGTCAAACTGAGGGTTTCTTGCAAACAAGGTTGTCAGAGCCTGGAAACATCAATTCTAGTCAGATTGTGTAAGGCCTTAAAAGTTAGATGAAGGATAAACGAGGGGTTTTCAAAGTAGTGGTCATGACCTGCCACGAAGCAGCATATGATCAGTAAAATCAGAGAATAAGAAAATTGGTTATATGCCATCCTTATCCCATTGTACTAGAAGTCTGTTTCCAACACAATCACATCTACCCTTATTCTACAATGTTCCCTAACTCCACTTCCTCCCACCCTGTGCAGACTTCCAATCTACCATATTTTAAATTCTCAACCAGCATCAGATTCCCAAAACAATGTAAACTAAGGGGTAGGGATGGTGAAAGGCCTTATTAAAATTAAATGGAAAATGAAGGCAGCTAGGTGGCATGACCTTGGGATAAAGCTCATTCTTAGGAGGCAGGAGGAGTAAGATAAAATAGGCATTTGATATATGGCCATAGATAAAACAGGTAGATGAACATTAATATGTGCATGTGCCTAGTATTCTAAATAACTGTTGGTATTAAAAATATAACACTGGACTCTGAAAGGTCTAAATTAACTTATCCATGCTTCTAAGTCGACTATATAGTATAATGGTGAAAGCATGGGAATGAGATGAAGAAGACCTAGATCAGTGATTCTCAAATGTTTTTGGCCTACCGCCCCCTTTCCAGAAAAAATATTACTTAGCTCCTTAGAAATTTTTTTTAATTTTAATAGCAATTAATAGGAAAGATAAATGACCTGTGGCCATCACTGCCTCCCTCGATCGCTACAGCACCCACCAGGCGCAGTAGCACCCACTTTGGGAATCACTGACTTAGATGAAAGTTCCATATTTATTTAAGAAGAGGAAAGTTATATTATCTTTCTGAGCTTCAGGTTTCTTATTCTGTTAATGGAGTCATATTTAACTATTCAAGTGGATTTGTGATCTCCTCAATTTGGAAGTTTCTTTAAAGGATGCAAAGTACCACCCATCCATACCTGCTGATACCAAAAACTGACCACCACAGGACATGCTGGAGGTCTTTCTTACTTTTTTTCTGACATCAAGAGAGTATCAGTGGAGTACATTGGTCATCCACTTGTCATCTTTCGCTTGCAGTCTATGTTTTCTTTCTTTCATATAATTCTTTGTTGATAATCTATATTCTTGCTCTTCTTTGGAGTTCCTCTTTGTTTTTATTTTTTTTTCAACCAAGAAAGTATTGAGGATTTATTAATGACACACAATCAAGAGACTGGTCCAAGTGCATCTCAGGGGATGCTTCAAGGCAATGACTCCCTTGAGGGCATTCACTTTATCTAGAGGAATTTTCATTAAAAGGTTGCTGTCCTTTTTTTGGGGGGAGGGATCAAATAATGGCAAGTCCTTTTCCCAATGGTAAAGCTAACACAGTCCTTCCTATGGTTATATCTCCTTGAAGACATCTGCCTTCCTGAAAATGTGACCATGGATCATTTCATATCTGCTTCTGTCTCCTCTATGGTCAGCCTAGTTTGGTTACTTGGACTGCTTTCTTATCTTTCTCCCCTTGCTTGTTTTCCTCTGCATTTGCTTCTTCAGAGGCAGAGTCAAGATGGTGGCTTAGAAGCAGCAGAAGCTGAAACTTCTCTGACTATCTTTCCATAACAATCTTTGAAAAGCACTTCAAGCAGGGTAGCTCAGTAGATTGAGAGCCAGGCCTAGAGATGAGAGATCCTAGGTTCAAATCTGGCTTCAGGCACTTCCTAGCTATGTGACCCTGGGCAAATCACTTGACCCCCATTGCCAAGTCCTTACTGCTCTTTTGCCTTGGAACCAATACATAGTATTGATTCTAAGATGGGAGGTAAGGGTTTTAAAAAAATAAAATAAAATTTTTAAAAAGCACTTCAAAAATGATAGAAAGCCAAACCCAAGAACAAAGACAGAGTCATAGGACTCTCCTGCTGAGCACAACTTGAAAGGTAGGCAGAGAGATTCAATTTCCATGATTTCCACAATATAAGGGAGAGACCTGACACCCCTCATCTCCACACTCAGGCTGACTGCGGGATTCCAGGGCAAAGGCTGCAGCTGTGACAGTATACCTCAATACCATCATATGAAGCTTGGGGTCCTGTGCCCAGCAGAAGAGTCCTGTGACTCTGTCTTTGTTCTTGGGTTTGGCTTTCTATCTTTTTTGAAGTGCTTTTTTTAAAATTTAATTTTATTTTTTAAAAACCCTTACCTCCTCTCTTAGAATCAATACTATGTATTGGTTCCAAGGCAGGGAGGAATTAGTGGGGGGTTGGGGGGAAAGAACAGCTGGTTGGGCATTCTGGGCCTCTGCAATGAGTGGTAAAGATTTAGCCTCAGCACAGATTAGCTCAGCAGGTCAGCTCAACTAGTCTAATCCAATATACCAGTAGAGGAGAGAGAAGACCTAAGATTCCGTTCAGGGAGGAACAGCTTAAACATCCAGGTCCAGCAAACAAAGAAAGTAGTGAGAGTACCATTCACAAGTGGGGTTGGGGAGGGAATAAGTAAGAGACATAAGAAAAAAAAAAAGAAGTTACAATTGAAAGTTTCTATAGAGATAAAGAACAAAGAATAGCAGAGGAGGATGGGATCCAAGGAACATCATACAAAACCTCAAAAAATCCAGGGAGTTGGACTCAGGTTATGGAAGAGATCAAAAAAGAATTCAAAAATCAAACAAGACAGGTTGAAGAAAATTAGGAAAAGGAGAACAACAGCATAAAAAGCAAAATAGGTCATCTGGAAACTGGCACAAGAATTAAAAGAAGAAAGTAGTGTTTTAAAAGCCAGAATTGACCAACCTGAAAATAAGACAAAGAAGTTAAAGGATGAAAAGAATGACTTGAAAAGAAGAATAGATCAAAAGGAAGAGGAAGATCAAAATTCCTATTTAGAAATTCAGTCTTTAAAAACTAGAGTTGGACAATTAAAAGCTAATGTCTTCATGTAGTATCAAGAAACTATATAACAAAATTAAAAGAAATAAATAAAAGCCTAGACATCACACTACAGGAAATTATCCAGGAAAATGCTGTGATATTCTTGAATAAGAGAGTAAACTAGAGATTGAAAGAATCCACAGATCACCTCCTACATTAAATCTCCAAATGGTAATTCCCAGGAATGTTATAGCCAACTTCAAGAACTCCCAGGCTAAGGAGAAAATACTATAAGCAGCCAGAAACAGATATCATGGAACCCCAGGCAGGATCACACAGGACCTGGCAGCCTCCACATTGAAGTCAAGAACAACCTACCAACAAAATTGACCATATTATTTCAGGAAAGTTTGGTCATTTAATAAAATAAAAGATTTCCAAGTATTCCTAAAGAAAAGACTAGATAAATAGAAAATTTGAGGCCAAAATATAAGAGAAGCATAAAATGATAAATAAGAAAGAGAAAAGATGTAAGGGCTTCGATAAGGGCAAATGCTTATATTTCTACATGGAAAGATGATATCAATAATTCTTAAAAATTGTTATCATTGGGGGCAGCTGGGTAGCTCAGTGGATTGAAAGCCAGGCCTAGAGATGGGAGGTCGTAGGTTAAAATCTGGTCTTAGCCACTTCCTAGCTGTGTGACCCTGGGCAAGTCACTTAACCTCCATTGTCTATCCTTACCACTCTTCTGCCTTGGAGTCAATACACAGTAGATATCAAACTAGAGGTGAAAAAGAGAATAATACTAAGAGAAATAGTAAAAGATAAGTAAAATGGGGTAAAATATATCACATAATATATCACATTATGGGGAAGGGGAGGAGAAGAGAAGATCAATATAATGGAGTTGTAGAAGAGGTTGGTGACATGTAATACTTGAACTGTACTCTCATTGGAATTGGAATTAGCTCAGAGAGAAAAGAACAACCAGACTCATTGAGGTATAGATTGAATCCCACCCTATGGAAAAGTAGAAGAGGAATAAGAAACAGGGTGGTGGGGAGGGGAGTAATACAAGGGAGGGAGAAGTTCGGGGGAGGGGGGTGCCAAAAGATCCTATAGTAAGACGGAAATAAAAAAGGGATGTGGTGGTAAAGGTAATAATATTAGGGAAGGGAAAAAGAGAAAACTGATTAAAAACTTTGTGATCCACTCCACTTTCATGGCACAGTGGAAGTCAACAAGATGTCTTTGGTTTTAGATTGCAGCATGCTCACTCTTCACCCACTTGAGGACCTTTCCATTACCATACTATGATTTTCATGGGGATTACAATGTTTGCAAATTCATATCTTCCAAGATTGTTGCATGACTCATGATGTGAATAATATAAAGTTCATGCAAATGTTTTTTTGACTTCTAGATCTACAAAAATGGCAAGTATTTTCTAACTGGCATAAATAACACCAGAAAGAGTTTATAGTATGTACTTAAAAATAACTACTGATACATTGTACACACAGAGACTGATATACTATGGTAAAATAGAATGTAATGGACTTCTGTGCCAGCAGCAATGCAATGACCCAGGACAATTCTGAGGGATTTATGGTAAACAACGCTACTCACATTCAGAGGAAGAACTGCAGGAGAGGAAACATATAAGAAAAACAACTGCTTGAATGCATGGGTTGGGGTGGACATGATTGGGGATGTAGACTCGAAACTACCACACCAATGCAACTATCAACAATTTGGAAATAGGTCTTGATCAAGAACACATGACAAAACCAGGAAATGTGCGTTGGCCATGGGTGGGGGGAGTGAGGGGGGCTAAGGGGAAAGTAGGAGCATGAATCATGTAACCATGTTAAAAATGAATATTAATAAATGTTTAAATTAAAAAAATAAAAAAATAACTACTGATAGATTTGGTCATTTAGGTTTGTAGTAAGCTTACCCATCATTACATCTCCTGATCATTAAAAAAGAACTACAATACCATAGCATGAGGCTAGACAGAAGCTCCTGACAATTCTTACCCTACAAGCAATTTACAATTACAATTTTTTCTGAAATGTCAAGCAAACATGTAGAGATTTCCCCATCCCCACCCAGAGTTCCTTTCTTTTTCTTTAGATAAGTGTAGCCCCAATAGGAGAGTGGACCCCAGTAAAATCAAAGCCATGGTCTGGAAAGAATCACTCCTCACATAAGGTCCCAAAAACCACTCCTTTCCAACCCTCCCCTACTGCACTTGGTAATAACTGGCTGTTCTCAACAAACCCACTGAAGCAAATATTTCCCTGAGAATCTGGGCTAGATGGTTACATATTTACCTGTAATTTATTATCCTATAGAAAACTCTATCTAAGCTTCAGTGAGGTAAACTAAGTCATTGTACTAAGATTATAAATCATTACTAACCATCATCCATGTAAAAAGCTTACCTAATCCCTTATCCTACATCACTTTCTCTATAAAATACTAGCTGTGATCAATAAACCTCGCCTCTGATTGCTATCAGTTTCAGTGGCACTCCTGATGCATATAACCCTCACCGTGTCTCATTCTCCTCATCCCTTCTATACCCCTCAATGTTTGTCAGGACCCATAACCCCCTGACATGAGTACGTTTGACTTCTTGGGCTTTCACCCATCCTGGGATTTCACATCAGAGACTTTTGGTCATCTAACCATGCACTTCTTCAGAAGCCCAAAATCATTACATTGTATTTTCCCAGAATAAGGACTACATTAACTACATGTGAGAAAGACCTTTGCATTCTCCTAGCAACCATAGCTGTAAAATAATACAGTTGTATCCCAAACAATGTTCTGAGAAGTGACATAATAAAGGCATTATAATGTTGTTATGGCAACTAGAACATTTTGGTCTTAATGCCCCTGTACTCAGAATTTAAAAACATTACCTAAGCAAATAAAAACTCTTTTGATAATTAATCAACTTGTGTTTAGTAATTGTTTTTATTCATGTCTGCTTACTACTTATCTTCCTTTAATTTTCCATCTAATTAGTTTAGCACTTATCCAACTTCGGATTTTTTGGTTAATTAAAAGTATTCCAGTCATTAATGTGGATGAAATTATGTTGAGACATGTTCCTGTCAGGAGTGCAAAGCCTGATATTGGTTTCTGTCTTTGAAATTACCTATTCATTTTTTTTTTAAGTTTCAAGTTGATTTTTTTTTGGTAGAAGTGTTCATTCTTTTAGTACCATTCTTTTCCCAAATAAATGCCCAGCTTCATGGGCATCATCTGATTCATAAGAAGCAGGGTTATTCTTTGAAAGATAAAAAAAAGGAACAGCAAATGAGTGCAACAAATGACTTGCCCAAGATCATTTGGATTGCAGATTTTAACATTTAGAATAGGAACAATTTCTCCGGTGACTGCCAATAAAATCCTTTATCCCCTATGCCCAACTCATCTTTTTGTATTTTCAAAAATCTAACAAATGCTAATTAAATGCCTACTTTCTACAGAGCATTATGTTATCACTAAAGGGGCTGTGGAATTTACATGAATCATCTCTGCCTTCATAGAGTACAATCCATCCATCCATCAAATGCCCATTATATGTCCAGCACTGGGGACACAAAAACAATGAATGACTACATAAACTTATATTCTATCAGAGTTACACACAACAGTGGAATAAGTAATAGAGAATTTTCAAAACAAAATAAGTAATGGTTACATTACATTTTAGGTTTAAAAGCACAGTATGCCATTGCTGGTAAAGAGCAAGGGACAGTTAAAAACTGAAAGTAAGAAAAGAAGCTTAGGAGGCAAAAGAAGAAAAATAATGGTACCTCAATTTTAGAAAGGATAGAGCAATTCAACCAGAAAGAGGTGGCTGTGTTTGCTTTTACATAGCAATAAAGAAATCAATAAAAGAAATTCAGTGAGATTTTAATTATTTGAGAATCACAATTTTCAACACTTCCCAAGGACCCCACAAACTGAGATCAGTAATGGATAACTTGTAAGTCTTTCCCTGAAGGGGTTCTCTTATTATATTTATAGGATCTTGGATTGAGATCTGTAAGTGTACTTATAAGTCTAATTAAGTCCACACTTCCCCAACTTACAGGTGAAGAAAATGTGTCCAGAGAAGCAAAAGATGCTTTTATGTAGGTTGTACAGTAAGCGAGTGGCAAAAACAGGATTCAAACTCATTGTATTGCGATTCCTAGTTTAGCTTTCCCCCATTGAATTCCATGCCTCTATGGCCTAGAAAACAAAAGAAAAAGTAATGATCATCAAAAAAGAGGGAGAAGGCAATGAAGTATTTCTTCTCCCACCCTTGTTAGAATGTTATTCAAAAGTTTAGTTTTGTTCATTTGGTCTCTTGGACCGAAAAGTCAAGCAAGAATTGCCTTCCCTCCATAGAAAGAAACCTATCCTGTACATTTCTAGCCAAGATTTTCACAACAAGTTTACTATCAACTATATTCCAGGACAATCACTTCTTATTGCTAGTAACAGAGTATAAAAGAAATAGTATTAGATTCAGGAAAAATTAATTTGAATCCTTACTCTAACTATTTGACCTTGATCAAGTCGGGGTCTTTCTAAATTTTGGTTTTGTCTTATTTTTTTTTTAATATCTCACAAAGTGATTGTCAGAAAAGTGCTTAATAAACCTTAAGCCACTATACAAATGAGTTATAATTAATATTAATTAATGCTATTTCAATGTCTAGAATTTCTTTCAAGTTTTACCAGATGCATCGGGTGCCAAATTATCACGATCTCTTTCCCTTTCATTGTTAAAAAAATCTCATGGAATTCTACCTCTTCCCGGGAATCGCCTTCTTATACCAGAGGGAGAGAGTAGAATGACAGAATAAGCCTGCTATCAGAATTACAGTTGAAGCTGTCTCCAAAAAACCTCATTAGGGACATCATTGTTATTGGAACACTGACTTCCTGCAACACAGGGAGAGCATCAAGCAAGGCTACTAGACACTTGGCACCAGAGGGAAGACAATTTCATGAATATTTTCCCATAGCTGCCAAAGACGTGCCCACATTGAGGACATTTCACCTTGAGAAAGCCAGATCATGTAGCAAAGGTCTTCCCAAATCCCTTGACACAACTTCTTGGAGAAGAGCTTTTAGGGAAGTGCTTTGTACGGTGGAGTCAAGTACCTTTTTTTTTTTTCTTTCTTGTAATCTACAAAGAAAAAACATGGAAGGATATTTTGGCTGTTTGCCTTTCAGTCATGTGGCTATAAAAATGTGGCCCTCTAAAGGAAAGCATCTACAAAAGTCCTTCTTTTAAAAGAATGGAGTGAGCAGAAAGATTGCTCAGTGGATAGAAAGCCAAGCCTGGAAATGGGAAGTCTTGGATTTAAATCTGGCCTCAGCTACTTTCTAGGTGAGTGACCTTGAGCAAGCCACTTAACCCCCACTGTCTACCCCCTTACTTCTCCTCTGCCTTGGAACCAATATACATTATTTATTATAAAACAGAAAGTCAGGGTTTAAAAAAAAAAACAAAAACAACTTTTCATTCATTACCCTGACAATTCTATTTAACTCCTCCCAGCCTATCTTCAAGGAGCTTACAGTGTCAGAAAAGGTGTGAAGCTTGTGGACAAATTATCAAAATTCAGATTAACTGCATAGGAGAATCATGAAGTATGATGGCATCATGGGAAAAATGGCATCTGAGCTCATTCTTAAAGGCAGAGAAAGCTCACAGTAGTTGGAGAACATCAGTAGGTAACATGGTCTGTTCCTAGAAGGGCAATCCAATTCAGAATTACTTATTATGGAAGCAAAAACTAAACAGGAGAGGTCTCCTTGAAATTGCACCACAGTACTCCAGCGAACAGGCCAATTTGGAGGGTACCTAAAATATATGAAAGGGATAATAATATGAAGTCACTCTAGAAATCTAGGTTGTAGGAAAAGAGAGTCTTGAATGCTAGACTAAGGAGTTGCTCTTTGGAAGGAAATGGGGAGACACCAAAAGCTATTGAGCAAAACAGTGATAAGAGACCATGTCTATACATTGGGAAAATTGCTTTGGCTACTACCAAAAGATGGACTGGAGAGAGGAGTGACAGACATTACGAAAGTCAATAAGAAAGCTATTGCGTGTGTGTAATGTTGGGGCAAGTCACCCAATTGCCTAGCTCTTACCATTCTTCAGCCTTGGAACCAAAACTTGGTATTGATTTTAAAACAGAAAGTGAGGGTTAAAAAAAAAAGAAGCAATTGTGAAAGTCCAAGAAAGAGAGAGGAGGGAAGTATAAACTAAAATGGTGACAGAAGGGCTGGAAAGAATGGGGCAGCTCTTTCAGATGATGCAGGTTCTATCTGGGCCAATCTTCTATGGCCCTCCAGTGGCTTCCACCCAACTAGAATATACTCCCAATTTAAGTCAAGAGCTGCTTTTGTTTTGGCCCTTCTTACCCCTTTACACAATGCTTTGTCTATAAACTATCTCATGAAATGACTGAGAACACATGCATGCCAAGAAAATTGCTTCTGCTAATAACTATTTCACAGGATGTTTTAGATATCCTTAAACTACAATGAGATCTCAGGAATATTGAGTCCATTAAAAGTTGTTTAGTAAGTGCCTACTATTCACTTAGCACTTTGCTTAATTAGGGTAAGGATGAGAATCTTGAGAATAGGGAACTAAACTTTTACCCATGTGATCTGTGAATTGTGCATCTTAAAAGAACTCCTTGTAGGTTTTCAAGAAAATTTTCCATAAGTGAATGATGATATATTTCATGTTCTAATCATTGATTAATTCTGGTTTTTCCTTGCACTTGTCTTTTAATTTCATTTAAGTAAATAAAAGAAGTAAATAAATAAAAAAGTAAATTAAAAAATAGATTAAATTTCAGTAACCATAGCATAATAGTTTTGAAGAAAATCAATGTTGAAAATAAAATGTGCAATTGATTTGGCCGTTGGAAATAGACAGCTAAAAAAATTAATTAATGCATCTCATTTTATTCTTTATACCTTGATGGATTTTATGGTATTTAAAAAAAAATTCTTTGGGGCAGCTGGGTGGTTCAGTAGATTGAGAGTCAGGCCTAGAGATGGGAGGTCCTAGGTTTAAATCTGGCCTCAGACACTTCTAGCTGTGTGACCCTGGGCAAGTCACTTAACCCTCATTGCCTAGCCCTTATCACTCTTCTGTCTTGGAACCAATACACAGTATTGATTCTAAGATGGAAGGTAAGGGTTTGGAAAAAAAAATTCTTTCTTTAATCTAAACGGGGAAATCTACCAGGCCTCTCAACACTCTATGCCGTTTTGGTGGTAAACATCTGGTTCAATTATTCCATGCAGATAAATAAACTCATGGTCTACAATAACATAATAAAGTTTTTTGGAAGTCACTCCAATATATTATGTAGCAACCTGTTAGAAAAGCCAGAGAACGGACCAACCATTATCAACCTGTTACCTGTTCTAAAAGGTAGAGTAATTATAAAAAGATGAGTATTCACCAAAGAGTTGAATAATATACTTCTGTGATTCTCCTATTTCTAGCTGACATATCATCAAAGATACAAGAAGACAGAAATTCATTTACTTTTTCTCACAGTTTCAATTCAATTGAAAGACCTTTTATGTAATCACACAACATTTTAAAGTCAGAAGGGACATCAATGGCTATCTAGTCTAAGACCTCAGCTGAAAAAGAATTCTTTTTGCAGCAAATGGTCATCCAGCCTCTGCCTGACAATATCCACAAAAAGGAAACCTCCTTTCTTTCTGAAACAGACTTGTCCACTTTTTGTTGGCATTAATTGCTAGGAAGTTTTCCCTGATGAATCTAAATTTACCTTTTTTGGAATCTCCACCCAGTATTCTCCTCATTTTCAACTCAGGGCAAAACAGAACAAGTTTTTTAGATAGCATATAACCGTCCCAAATCCTCTTTTACACTGAAGAGTATGAGATTAATATTCTAAAATGTATTAGGGCTACTCTGTATGCCCTGAGTCTTCTCTGTCCCTAGCCTCGAATCCCTATCACCTTTAATGGAAGCGTTCCCTCTCTAAATGCATGAATTCCCAAGATATCACTGCAAAGACTAATAAAAAAAAAATGTGCCCTTCTTAGACACAAAAACACAAAAGGCATAAAGAAGTTTGATTATTTGTTCACAATCACAGGAGAAAGAATTTAAGAAGACAAAAATAATAATGTTCTTAGCTTTTCCTTAGAATTAGCATCTCTGAGAAGTAAAAAAATAATGTCCCACAAGTAGAAGAAAAGCTTGCATCTGTATAGTGTTTATGGTTTGCAAGTTCCTTTACACATATTACCTCATTTGTTATTCACAACAGCCCTGAAAGGTAGTACTTATCCTCATTTTACAAATGAGAAAACTGAGGCAGAGGTTCAGTGACTTGATCAGGATCATAGTAGTGTCTGAGGCATGATTTGAACTCAGGTTTTGTAAATCTAACTCTAACACTCTTTGTCAGCTAGTGATCCCTCAATAAAATGAATCACAAATGCATTATAGGATTATAGATAATAAGAGCTTACATTTACATAGTGTTTATTATGTACCAGGAACTATGTCAGCACTTTGTAATTATTTTCTCATTTAATCCTCACAATAATCCTGGGAAGTAGAAGCTATGGTATTATTACATTACTTCTAATATTACTACTACTCATTATACTTTTAGTAATAGTATAATATTGTTATACAATTATCACTCCCATTTTAAATGTCTGAGACCAGATTTGAACTCAGGTCTTCTTGACTCTAGGCCTGGCCCTCTATCAAACTTAGCATAACCTAGGTATCCTTGAATCCAACACCAAAAATGACTCCAGATGCCATCTTGCCCAGTTCCCTCATTTTGTAGATCCTTTCAAAGTATTCCCTGGAGGTATAGAGAAATGAAGAGACTTGTCCAAGTCCACCTAGTTGATGTGCTGGAGATGAGATTCAAACTCTGGTCACTTGACTCTAAAATTCAGGAATATTTCCATTATGCCCCCACTGACTTCCATTTAGATAGTTCTGCACACATGATTACATTTAATAGGAAGATAGAACTAGTGATTAGAACAAAGATCTTAAGTCCAGTCAAGATTTAAGAGCAGAAAGACCTCAGTTCAATCCATCCTCAGATATTTTCTAGTTATGTGACCCTGGGCAAGTCACTTAACCCCAGTTGCCTAGTCCTTACCACTCTTCTGCCTTGGGACTTACACTTAGAATAGATTCTAAGACAGAAATTCTGGTTTTTTTTAAGAGTATTGATTGCCTTGGGGAAAGTCTCAATAGAGTGGTGGTGACAGAAACCAGACTTCTTGGAGAGCAAAGAACAGTAGATTGTGATGAAACGGAGACATTTGACATAAAGAATTTTTTTTTGCATGTGGGAAGGAAGGAGATAATAACTTATCTAGAGAGCTGGATGGGGCATTAGGGCAAAGAGATGTCTTTTAGGAATATTTATCCAATTTGTCAGTACTTAGAAAGGAAAAAGTAAAGAAGGAGATATTAGAGGCATGAGAAGAAAGGAAATGATTACTGAAACTAGAGTCTAGAGAAGAGAAGAGGCCATGTGTGGGACCTAAAAGAGAGGAAACAAATAAATAATTTTGACTACATTAAACTAAAAATGTTTGGTAAAAACAAAACCAATGCTACCAAAATTAGAAGGGAAGCAACAAATTGGGAAAAAATCTTTATAACAAAAAAACTCAGGCAAAGGTCTAATTACTCAAATATAAAGGAGCTAAATCAATTATACAAAAAATCAAGCCATCTCCCAATAGATAAATGGGCAAGGGACATGAATAGGCAATTTTCAGATAAAGAAATCAAAACTATCAATAAGCACATGAGAAGTGTTCTAAATCTCTAATAATTAGAGAAATGCAAATCAAAACAACTCTGAGGTATCACCTCACACCTAGCAGATTGGCTAAAATGACAACAGAGGAGAGTAATGAATGTTGGAGGGGATGTGAGAAAATTGGGACATTAATGCATTGCTGCTGGAGTTGTGAACTGATCCAACAATTCTGAATGGCAATTTGGAACTTTGCCCAAAGGGCTTTAAAAGGCTATCTGCCTTTTAATCCATCCATACCACTGCTTGGATTATACCCCAAAGAGGTAATAAGGAAAAAGACCTGTACAAAAGTATTTATAGCCTCACTCTTTGTGGTGGCAAAAAATTGGACAAGGTGTTTCTTGTCCAAAATATTGGACAAGATTTCTCATCTGTCAGTAAGAAGGCACTCTCCAGCAACCTGATATAAACAATGAATCAAAATTTATAGCTGTGCTCTTTGTGGTCGCAAAAATTTGGAAAATGAGGGGATGTCCTTTGATTGGGGAATGGTTGAACAAATTCTGGTATCTGTTGGTGATGGAATACTATTGTGCTCAAAGGAGTAAAGAACTGTAGGAATTCCATATGAACTGGAGAGACCTCCAGGAAGTGATGCAGAGTGAAAGGAGCAGAGCCAGGAGAACATTGTACACAGAGACTGATACACTGTGGTACAATCAAACATAACAGACTTCTCTACTAGCAGCAATGCAAGGATCCAGAGCAAGGCTGAGGGACTTATGGGAAAGAAATCCAGCCACATTCAGAGGAAGAACTTTGGGAGGAGAAACACAGAAGTAGAACAATTGCTTGAACACATGGGCTGATGGGGATATTATTAGGGATGTAGACAGTAAACGATAATTCTAGTCCAACTCTCAATATGGAATTAGGTATTGATCAATGATACATGTAAAACCCAGTGGAATTGTGCATTGACTAAGGGGAGCTGGAGGGGTTTGGGGGAGAGGGAAAGAACATGAAATATGTAACTATGTGAAAATATTTAAAATAAAAATTAAAAATAAATAAATAAAAATAAAAGAGAGGAAACATTTCTCAAAAGAAGAAAAGTTCTTTCTTGGCTTTTGGAGGAAAGGGAAAGAGAATACATGATGATGCTAAGAATACTCTAAAAGTAGATGAATCAGGAGAGAAATGATCAGATGGCTTACACTTTCTCAGGAAAAGAGGGGATTGAGTCATCTGTTGTTTTTTTTTTATCCCCTCTCTCCTACATCAGTGGCCTGGCATATACGAGGCACTTACTAAATAGTTGTTGATGGATTGATTGATTACAAATATTAGGGTGTAAGGCCTTGAAAGAAAGGGAAAGTTTGAAATAGTTACTTCTCAGGAATGATATAGAAGTTAATAAAAGAAAAAGTAGCAATACTGCTGAGCAACCACAATGTGGGCCATGCTCAGTCATGCACCATAAATTTGTTCTGGATAAAAATCAACTCAATTTTGTAACTTTCTCTAGGGACAGTTCACAAGGCTGGAATAGAAGCAGAGAAAATATATGAAGGAAACTACCCAAGGATGAGGATTAAGAGGTCAGTAATGGCAGAAAGTCAAGGGAGCAAAGGATTCTAGGGTGATGGCTTATGAATCATTAAAGTGGCAGATTATAAAATTAAAATGGTTATGGAAACAAATGAAGTGAGAGTGAGTGAGTTGGGCTCAAAGGATAGGGAAGAGGTCAGGGAAAAAGAGATTGCCCTGAAATTTTTGGCCAAGAGGATTCAGTCTGTAATCCTAAACAAAATATATACAAATTAGACCAAGAAATAAAGATAACAAGTCATTTGGTGCCAGAATTCCTATAAAGTTTTAAACTCATCATAATTTATCCACAAATTGAGACTTTACCCTTTTAACATTTACCCTATCAATGTAAAAGTGAGAACAGTTGGGTCTTGTGTGTGTGTTTGTGTGTGTGTGTGTGTGTGTGTGTTTTGCTGTTATTGTTATTTTCAAGTTTATCTAAGGCCTTATAGTTATCCATTTAAGTTTATTTCTTATTTCTTTTTCTTTTTCCAGATTGCATGTCAATTTTTTAAATATTCATTTTCTGACATCTTTGCAATCCATGTTCTTTCTCTCCCTCTCACCTTTCCTCCTTTCCCTAGAAGGCAAGTACTATGATATAGCTTATACATGTATTATCATCCCTGTTCTTTATGTTGTGATACAATATACAGATTGCTTACACTAAAGAAAAAATTCATGGTGAAAATAAAGTGGAGAATGGTATGCATTCAGATGTCACCTGTTCCTTCTGCGGCTTGTGGATATGCTTTTTCATCATGAATCCCTTAGAGTTGTCCTGGATCTTTGCTTTATTGATAATAGTTGTCACTCAAAGTTGACCATCATACATTATTATTGTTACTGTGTATAATGTTCTCTGGATCCTACTCACTTCACTTTGCATCTCTACATAGAAGTCTTTCTAGGGTTTTTTGGGTGATTATCTTGTTTTTCATTTCTTATAGGACAAAAGTATTCCATTACAATCATATATCACAGCTTGTTTATCCATTCCCCAACTGATGGACCTCCCTTCAGGTTTTAGTTCTTTGCCACCACAAAAAGAACTGCTATAAATATTTTTGTACAAGTTAGTCCTTTTTCCTTATCTTTATTCTCTAGTAGTAGAATTGCTGAGTCAAAGGGTACAGGATACTTTGATGGCCCTTTGGGCATGGTTCCAGATCTTTCTTTCTTTTTTTTTTAATAGTTAACAGTTAAGCTAGACTTCAGTTTTGTTCATCTATACAATGAGTTGGGCTAGCTAAACTCTGAGTTTTCTTCTAGCTCTAATTGTATGATTCCTCTAAGTCTATGGTCCTAGACCACCTTGAAGTTCTCTAGAACCTTTCAAGATCTTTATGTAATGTGGCCTCACAACAGTAGGTAGTTACAAAAATATGGAAGATAAAAGCGGAACATGATCTTAAAGGGGGAGAATGCAGCCTGGTGGTAGAAATGTGGTCCAGTATTGATGTTAGTCAAAAATTATTTGGAGCCAGGAATTGAGAGAGAAGGAATCCAATAATCTATCCTCTCTGTGGAACTTGGAGAAGCAGGTAATGTAGTAAACCAGTTTCAGGGTTTGGAGATGTATAACGTAAAGGTTTGACAGGGTATCCTAAAGGACAGGTAAGAGGTCTTCCTTCAGGTAACAGAAAAATATAATATAGTTTTAATTTTCTTAAAGTAACTCAAAAGAAAAAGCAGATATCTAAATAGTATGGATCTACTCTATCAGTTATGTGAAGAAAATAGCATTTATTTAGTACATACTGTCTACCAGATAGAAATGTATTTTCATGTATTTTTTCTATGTGAGAAAACTGGGGTTTTTTTAAACATACAAGAATTCATCATTATATACTACTGCATTACTGCAGCATGTTAGAAATCCATTTTGTATCTGCAACTTTGTTTGGTCTCCATTCCATGGAATAAGATACTACATGCTGTCCCTACCCTACACTTTCCAGTTTCCTCTTATGTGTTGTCTTACCCCATTATATTGCAAACCCCTTGAGGGCAGGGACATATTATTTGTATCCGTTAACACTTAGTACATGCCTTTGCATAAAGTAGGTACTTAATGACTGTTCATTGAATGGAATTGAATCTCAGAGAATACATGAGTTAGAGAGCTATTTGTGACTTCTACTACCTGCATGATCCTAGGCAAATTCCTCAGCTTTTTAGTTTCTGGTTGTTTTTTTAATCTCAACAAAAAAATTGATTACACTTATCCTAATGACTTCATAGGGTGTTTGTGAGAAAGGTGATTTGCAGATCTTAAAATGGATGAACATAAGCTAAGAAGCTATATGATTCATTAGATAGAATGATGAATTTGTGATCAGGAAGACTAGAATCTAAAACCTAATTCAGATTAAAAGTGTGAGTTTGAATAAGTCATTTGAATTCTTTTGGCCTCAGTTTTTTCATCAATAAAAAATGTGCAGGAGGCCGATAATGTCCCACCTCTGAAGTTCCTTATAGATTTTAAATGGATTAGGATAATCGAAAATCAGATGAGAGAAAATTGGCTTGTAGAAGAACACAAGGGATTATGACATTGAGCTCCTGGGTTGCATTTTTTGTCAGTAACATTTTGGGGGAAAGCGGGGACCTGAAGATGATAAAGGGGATTACTAATGTGTTTCCTATAAAGATAATTTCTAGTAACAATGAAGCCATTTCCCCTGTTTGTAGAACACATTTTTAATAGCATCATATATCATCAAATTATGAACTGTGTGAACTGTTCATAATATTTATTCATGTCCTTTTTTGAGAAATTTCAAGGGTTTTAATTTACATTGAAAACAGAATGATAAATAGGCAATACTAATATCTGCCATGAAGGTGTATGTGTGTGTGTGTGTGTGTGTGTGTGTGTGTGTGTATATATATATATATATATATATATATATATATATATATATATATATATATATATATATATATATATATATAATTCTAGATCTCTTATTCCTCCTGGAGAACGCTTAAATGGTATTCTCCCTCAGTCAGTCAAGCAACACAGTGTTTAATTAAACTCTAGTTTTAAGCCAACTATCAGAAAACTGGGGGAAAAAAAAGAAATAGAAGGCAGTAACCTTGCCTTTGAAGGACATAATTTAGTTTTCAAGAAAAAAAAAGCATAACTGTACAGTAATGTCAAGGATGATTATGCTGGAGTCACTATGCCCTCTTCACCTCCAACAGGAACAGAGCCCAATTGCTCTGTCTTCCTTTGGACAGTTTTCCTGCTCTTACATAAGAAAGATGTCCTTTAATCTATAGAAGGAATACACTGCTGTCTTTGGGTCAATCTTCCTGGTGTTTGTCTACTTAGAGATAGATCATTGAGCCCTTTGCCTATTCCTCAGATAGTTATCTGGATGGATATCTACTCCACTCTCTATACTAGACAGGTCCACAGACTCCCAAGGGATCTGTGCATAGATTGCAGGGAGTCTATGAATTTGAATGGGAAGAGAAATTTATATCTTCATTTTTTCACTATAAGTGAAATTTAGTTTTTCTCTCAATTACTAAATTAGAAATGTAACGAGCAATTTTTTATGAGAAAAGGTCCAGAGGCATCCAGAAAGGACTTGTGATTTGTTCAAAATAGATGCCTGAGATATACTTCAGGATAGCTATCATTTTGGTTTCTATGCAGTCTCTCAGACGGAAATGTCCTAGAGCTGTCCATGGTTTTTCTTTTCCTCTCTTCTCTTCTTTCCTCAACTCTCCTCTCCTCTTCTTTTCTTTTCTTTAGCCCTTACCTTCTGTGTTAGTAACAACTCTAAAGACATAAGAGCAGAAAGGTGTAGGCAATTTGGATTAAGTTACTTGCCCAGAGTTATACAGCTAAAAAGTACCCGGGTTCAAATTTGAACCCAGGTCCTCCTTGATTCCAGTCCTTGAATTCTATCCATTGTGCTACCTACCTTCCTTATGTCCATAGTTTTTAAATTGTGAATCTTCCTCTATGTTCAAAATCCAATCTGTAGATTGGAAAGAAAGTTTTATGGCATGAAGTTCCCAAGTGTCAAAGTCACAGTATTTAAAATTTTAACTTCTTTTTGTCGTCAAAGGAAAAAAAGAGATTCTTCCTTCTCTCTCCCATTGCCTTGCACATTCTTTTTAGAAATTTATCAAAGAAATCTCAATATTCACTTGGAGGAGTGAAATTTGACATTTTAAAGTTCTGTTTTTGAGTTATTCATGTGCAAATAAATTAAGCAATTTTCCCCTGTGAAGATGAACTAAAAATGGCTCTATTTTGTTCCCAAGTTTCCCTAAACTCACTAAATATGATAAAGTATCAACTTAAATGCAAAATGGATAAATGATACTGGGAGGGGGAAAAAGTACTGTACATGAACCCTCTACACTCTCATATTCTGTCACAAATGTTCTAACACTATATTATTATTCATTGTTTGTAATACTGAACCTAATTTGTAAGAGAACAATTTTGTTGGTTAAGGTTAATTCCTCTGCTACAAAGGCAAAAGCAAAAACAAAAGAAAAAATAAAAATAAAAAACACTGGTCTCTTTTGTTCTATGATGATTTGTACAAAGAGGCATACTTTAAGAAAAAAAAGGATATTTCTCTGCCTGTGAGATCCATTCATTTTATTTCTCCTAGTCTCTCTCCTTTTCCATGAAAAAACTTTTGTCTAATCTCCTTCCTATGAACTAATGTTTGCATTGCATATTCCCATAATATTAGAAGCTGAAATATTAAACCCTCAATTTTAGATTCAATTCAGTTCAACTTTTAAAAATTGAGAGGTAACAAAAAGAGAATAAAGGATACTGCATTTGGACTCAAGTTCAAATCTAGTCTACAAAATATTATCTAAAAGACCTTGGACAAGTCATTTCATATTTTAGCTTCCTCATCTATACAGTAAGGAGCTAGACAATCTGACCTGAATTCTTTACAGTTCTAAATCTATGACCCCTTAAAGCATTTGTTATGTTCAAGGCACTGTTCTAAGTGATAGAAATTCAGCTGCACATGTAGAATAGTATCTCATCATCCAAGAGATTGTTTCAACTTTGGTACTCAAAACTCTGTACTGTGGAATTAGAAACACAAAAGAAAAACAACTGCTTAAACACATGGGTTGATGGGGATATTATTGAGGATGTAGACTCGAAATGATCACCCTAGTGCAACTATCAATAATATGGAAATAGATCATGATCAATGACACATGTAAAACCCAGTGGAATTGCATGCTGGCTATAGGAGGGAGTTGGGGATGGGTGAGAGGTAAAAAACATGAATCATGTAACCATGGAAAATTTTTCTTAATTAATCAATTGAAAAACTCTATCTGCATCTTCAATTGCTTCTGTCCTGGAGGGTAGAGCCAAAATAACTTCTCTCAAATACTCTCTTTTTTGGAAGGCTCAGAATTTCCAGCTTACTTTCCATTTACCAGCAGTTGATCTGTTGGATTTCAACTCCATGAACATTTTGTTTTCCTCCAGAAAATGCTCATCACCAGAAGTTTCATTATAATGAAGATAGCTCTAGTTTTATTACTCACTTTTTCATCTATACCTTCAGTTGCCTACACTTTTCTCTTTGGAGGGCAAAACAAAAATTTCCTCCCCAATTCTCCCTTATAGAGCTCAGAATTTCCAGCCATCTTTGTTCCTTACCATCTGTTTTAAGTCCACCAATTCCAGTTACCCTCTGACAGTGTACTTCTCCTTTTTCAGATTCCTTTCTTGTGTTGTCTTCCACCATTAGATTGTAGGGTTCTTGAGAACAGGGAATATCTTTTTCTTTTTGTCTTCAGCTCTCATTAGATTGCATGCCACATAGTAGGCATTTAATATATGTTTATTGTATTTAAGAAGCTAGATAACAAATGTCAGGAATATTGTAGAATGAGTGCATTGTATAGAGCACTGAGTTAAAGGATCTCAAATACCTTTTCCAGATATTATATTCTATGATTTATCAAAATACAGAATAATGATGATGATGACAGGTGGGAAAATCAGTGTCTTTTTCAATAGCCTGTAGAAACCACCTAACCACTTTAGTCTATAGAACAGGATTAATTATCAACTGTCATTTTACTATGTGTAACATCAAGATGAGGGTGATGCCACTGGAACATTTTTATTTTTGGAGGATGTTGACATTTCTCTTTCATGAACCCTCACACTCTATATATTAAACCTAAACCTTATACCATGAAAATATCCAAGAGAATATAAATTCCACCTTCTAGAAGAAGCTTTTCTCCTTTAACTCTAATGTCTTCTCTCTTTTGATTCTCTTCAATGTATCCTTTATATCTCATATTTGCACATACTTGACTGCATGTTGTCTACCCCTTTAGACCAAACTTCTTAAGAGCAGAGCCTTTGTTTTCCTTTCTTTGAATCTCCACTGCTTAGCGCAGTGCCTGGCACAAAGAAGAAAAACGTGATAAATTTTTTAGATTCCTTAACTATCCAGTATCTCACATCTGCCCTTTTGTCATAACTCATGAATGTTTTACTTCAGGCAAATGGATTAATGGTTTCTACTTCTCACAAATTCACTATCCTGACTATTCTTACAGATACTGAGGGATTGCATGGCACATGGTATCCTGTATAAGCTAAATCTTATTCTAGTGAAGAGTAGTTCTCAAAATAATCCTTATAATTAATTAACATTAAGTGAGTAAGACCCTAGACATGGTGCTGAAACTGTACAGTGTCAGAGAGGTGATCTTTACTGTTTGGGAGTTTATAATCTAAACATATTTTTAAAATATCAATATGTCAATGACTGTGTTATATCACAGGGATACATGAGTAGTACCCCATAAATGATTATTCATGCATCATTATAGTTGTTGGTTTGGGAAACAAAGTTTGGAAATATCTTCAGTGAATGCAGATTGCCAACTTGACTGCAATTTTTATTCTTAGAGAATTTTCTAAGGACACTGAAGTGTTTAGTGACTTGCCCAGGATAATATATCTACTACATATCACATTCAGGTCTTCAGTAACAGCTCTCTACCCCTTTCTCTGTGCTGCCTATTTATGTGCATGTAAATATGTGAATAATGCCTATATTGACCAAACATCCAATAAAAGCCATATGATAAAATTTGAGAAACTCTCCATTACTATCTCCTTGATTTTATTTGACAAAGACAATGTTTAATATGTTTGAAAGGTGTATTTGACCTTTTATTCTAAGGCAAAAGATTAAAAGGATTGATTAAAAAATGAAGCAAATATTTAAAAAAATACAATTCATTATTGTATTCCTAAGAGAAGAAACATTTTAAAAATTCACTAGAAATGACTTTTTGATTTATACAAAGCACTCTAGTTGAAGGAATAAAAAATCAATTTAACATGTGATGTAACAGTACAATTTACCAAAATTTTCTCATTCTGAACTAAAAATGTCAATCTCATCTTTGCTCAGAATCTCAGGTTGAAGGTAATATAATCTTCCCAGAAACAATAGCTGGTTTGTAAATTTGGGGATTCAGATAATATAACAAGTAAAATTGGCATGTGTAAAAAGCACCAGATTTAGAGTCCTGGGATATGAAATGAGTTAATAATGACAACCATTATGAGTATTCCTGTTCACTTTAATTTGGAATGTAAGCACCTTGATGAGAGGAATTATTCTACCTTTTTTTCTCAATAGCAATGCTGTTATATTCATAATCTGGGATGAGATGGATGCCACCTTGAATGACAGGGGTGGCAGTTGAGAGATTCAAAATGTTCCTAGGTGCTGTGAGACAGGGGCAAACATTGGTTAGACCCACCCTATATATACCCCATGACAGCTACATTGGGGGAAGTCTCTGGACTCAGAGGTTCAGAACTGGAGATCACAGATCTCTGAGTTGAAACTTGAGCAAGCCTCTGTGGTTCAATCTGGGCATTGGGTAGCTGAAGGGTGGTTGAAGGGTGGCCAGATGGAAAAGCCTGAATCTTTTTTCTTGCTAGACTGTGAGAGCTAATGAACCATCAACACTATTGGTGAGAGAGCTGAGAGAATAAAGACCATCAATATTTATCTGCAGCAATAGCCTTTCCTGTTCTCTGGCTTGGCTGTGGCCAGGTCTGGCCAGAGATAGTGAGAGGGTGAAGATATCAAGCCTCCACCAACTTAGTAGCCTCCAGGCCTGATTATTAATTAATTTAATAGATAATAGAGCAATAGGGTCTCCAATCCCCTATCCTTGACCTGGTTATCCTTTCCCTACCTATAGATAAAAGAGTGTTTAATAACAAGTACCTTCCTGAGTGGTCTTTCTATCCTGGCCCTTGGGAAGGGAGTTCAAATATGCAATCAGATCCTGATCATTATCCAAAGCTGATCAATAGCCCATCACCAATCTATCCAACCCCCGGCTGGGCCTGGAGAGGTTAACCATCCATCTAACCTCTCAAGGGTCCTTACTCGGGCAGCTGTTAAAGGAATTACTGACAGGCTATCAACCAAACCTGTCAGGGAGAAGGGATAATTTACAGAAGCAGCCAGGGTGAGATGAGTAGGTGTTCCTCCCCGCCTGCTGCAGTTGAGGAGACTATAGACAGATACACATCATCCCCATTATACATATATATCCATTATTACCCACATATTTCACTGCCTTGCATATGATAGTCATTTAAAGAAAGATATTAAATTAGACTGAGTAATGACTTAGTAACTATATGATTTTTTAGGCAAATTATCTGTGTCTATTCCCTTATCTGTAAAATGGGGAGTCTGGATTAGCTTATCTTTAAGTATCTTCTAGTTCTATATTACATGACCTCTGACTTGATTTCATTCTATTGGACCTTTAAGGAAGAGGTTGGGCTGAGAGTTGGGGAAGTCTGTTCATTCTCCTTTTCCTTTTCCATTATGGCTGTTTATAATCTTGGAAATTTTCTTTTTTTTAAAAAACCTTTACCTTCCAGCTTAGAATCAATATTATGTATTGATTATAGGCAGAAAAGCAGTAAGGGTTAGGCAATGGGGTTTAAGTGACTTGCCCAGGGTCACACAGCTAGGAAGTGTCTGAGGCCAAATTTGAACCTAGGATATCCCTTCTATAGCCTGACTCTCAATCCACTGAGCTACCCAGCTGCCCTCAATCTTGGAAAAGTTCAACCCAAATTCTCTGAATTCTCAGAGTGTTGGGTAATGGTTTAGGCTTAACAGTGTTAATTGTTGGGGAAATATCACATTAAAAAATAATCTGTCAATTGTTAATTGCTTATTCCTCTGAGACTCTTTAAATGGTTCTCTCAGAGGGAATTATACCAAGAAAAAAGGGAAGATTCCTTTATCAAGTTCATATAAATAATGCATTGGGAAAGGGATTTTTGTTCTAATGCAAAATGGTGTAGCAGTGCTTCAAGTAAATCCACCATGGAGAGCCTCTTCTTGCCCTGTTCCCACTCAGGTAAGGAGACCACATCTCTGACTATTCCTTAATTCTCCTGTTAAATATTTCACTGGAAAAAATCATCATTAAGCAGCTGACTAATGATATGTTGTTCAGAACCATTTCTGAAATTAGGTTGTGAATGTTATTTTAAGTCTCCAATAGCCACAAAAACAACATTCTTAAATTTTATTTGAGAATCAGAAATAACTACTAAGGAAAAATATTTCTCTACAGTTTATCTTTCCCATCAAAGGATTTCTTTACATATTGAAAATAAAGATCCAAGATTAGGGAAAGAATTGGCTTATAATTAAGATTTCCTTCTCAAACTACATGACATTTTCAAATACTTAGATTGTATTTCCATTTAGAGTCTTTTAGGACCGCAGGATTTGTTTGGATGGATATTTGTTTGTAAGCCTGATAATAAGAACTATAGAGTGATCATACTATTGCACATCTGAGGTACAAAGTTATTTTTAAAATATCTTTCCCTCCCTCTTCTTACTGCTCTAATAAAGAAAATAAACAAAATTAGTTAAGCAGTTCCTGACTTAGCTCAGTGGGAGCAACTAATTAGGATTTGAGTGAAGTCTAAACACACATACAGTTTAAATATATAGAGATAAAAAAAAAACTCTTTAGCCATATTTCTTTTAATTTTTGGAAAGGAATAGTAAAGAGAAGAAGTGCTGTACATGGTAAGATTTGGTAATCTTCCATGACCCAGCTGATCACTTTGGCATAATGTATTGTCGACGTGGAATCTAGAGACCCCAAACTTGTGGCTTAGTGAGATCTTATGAACCCCAAGTTTTAGAAATAGCTTGTAGGCTGGGGACTACCAAAGCTTGTTCTTCCCTGTTCCCAGGGGAATCCGCTCTGAAGGGAATCTCAGGCTAGCAGTTGCAGACTGAACAATGGACCCCAGGGTAAATGCTAAATACACTTTTGTCTTAGGTAGTCTTCCCCAATGTATCAAAGATCCTTCCCTTACCGGGAAGACTCTCCTGGGCAGGGGCCATCCTTTAGTATCCATTGTGTAAGCAGCCCCTTCTCTTACACCCTAGCCTCTAGCTATGATTCCTTTCACGGGCTTGATTGTAAATCCCATCCTTGCCAGTACAAAGTCAATCATCTTTCCCAGCCTCTGGATCTTACCAAATGGTATATAAGTTCCCCAATTTCCTTTGTTCCTTGGAGTCTTCATCTAGCACGGTGTCACTCCCAGGGGGTCAGGGAGAAGAGCGAAGCAGAAGCAGTGTTCAATCCTGGACTCTGCATAAGGCGCAGCTCTGCATAAGAGGCCTAAGTAGCCCTGTTCCCCCTTTCCCTTGATTAAAGAGTGGCTTTATGACTATTTAATAGTTCTGTGTTTTTTCTAAGTTAACCCTGACTCAATGACCAATCAATGTAGATTAAAACCATTTATTGGATTACTAGACTATCAATTACCAAAATATTAGATAAGAAATACTGAATATTGGATGAGAATTTAGAGGTTATCCATTCTAATCCCCCTATTTCACAGATGAGGAAACTGAGGTCCAGAGAAAGAGACTTGTCTCAAAATCATACCACCAATCAATATAATAGTCCTGACTGGTTTTTTTTTTTCTGTTTTTTTTTAGACTTCTAAAAGGTCCTTGGAACTAAGGTTCCACATATAAAAAAGTAAACTAAAAGGGTAAGTTCTAATTGAGATAGATACAAATCATGAAAATGCTTCTTAAAATTTTGAGAGAAGAAAACAACATCCCAAATGATCTTGTTTTCTTAAGTCCACAGCTTGTAAAATAACTGGCCCTATGCCATAACATAAACTCTTAGTCCATTCCCAAATCTGTTCTTTGGAGGCAAGATGGTCCCAATCTGTGCTTTTCAGTATAAACACTTTTTTTAATCTAAAAAATTTTCTCTTGAAGGCACAATCCCACAATAAGTTAAAGCACTGATTTATAAAAAAAAAAAATTAATAAAGTACTTTAAATTTCTTTCTCATTTATGCTTTGCTGTAAAATTGATCACTAATTAATTGGTTACCATTAACATATAACCCTCGCTTAAAAGAAAAATTAATACATATGAAGAAATGGGAAAGATAAAAGATTACAAAGGTAATTTGTAAAACTAAATACAATGGAATGCACTAAAGAGAAATCATCAAAAATGATACCCAGGGGCAGCTGGGTAGCTCAGTGGAGTGAGAGTCAGGCCTAGAGACGGAAGGTCCTAGGTTCAAATCCGGCCTCAGACACTTCCCAGCTGTGTGACCCTGGGCAAGTCACTTGACCCCCATTGCCCACCCTTACCAATCTTCCACCTATGAACCAATAGACAGAAGTTAAGGGTAAAAAAAAAAAAAAAAAAATGATACCCAGATGCTCATGAAAAATCATTTCAAGTTATTGTATACTTTATCATCAAATGGGGAAAAAGAAACAACTGAAGTTATTATAGTCACTGCCTTTATAGTGATTAATTGTATCCTCAAAAGGTCAGAACAAATTTCTCTGTATTTTTTTAGTTTCTAATTAAAATGTGATATTTTTAAATTGACTAAGTCATTTTGATATGTGTATTTCAGACTTCACTAGTAAATTCTTTAGCATATTTATAATTGAGGAAGATTAACTATTTTTTAGTCAAATCACCTGTCAACAATTAAAAAAAAGTCTCCCACTCTTTAGTTAATATTCAGGGGGGAAATGGAAGCTCTTTCCATGAGAATGCACCACTGGGTTAATCTTCTTGAGTTCTTTGGTCTTGGTTACTTTCTCATCCCAGAAGGGTTTACATATGGGCAAGTCAGCATATGGATGAGAATTGCACATTTTTCTGTATGAGCACATCATTTGTCACTCATGGAGATGCCAGATTTCATCAGATAAATTGGAGTCTCTGGGCCAGGTCCTCAGCCCAAAGATTTCTCCTCTGGACTCCTACTTTGAAATTTATTTTAAGCTCAATTCTATATATACCTGGTACCATTTCAATATTCTTCCCAGTTTTAATCAAACAAGTACTTTTAAATTCCTGTTGTGTGTTTGACACTGTACTTGTGGCTTCAAAGGATACAGAAGATTCAAATTTGACTCTTGCCCTTGACTCATGACCTTAGCTTAAAAGAAAAAACTAATACATATAAAGAAATGGGAAAGATATAAGACAAAAATAGGATTAGTGTCCATTCTCTACCCTCTCCCCTTCCAATAAGTATATCCTTCACATAGGAGCTATAATTGATTTTCCTAAAATATGTATCTGATCGTATCACCCCTTACTTAAAAATTTTCAGTGTCTCTCATAGCCTGGAATGTTAAAGCCCTAATAAATTATGATCACTCCTGCTTTTATTCACGTCTCATTCTCAGCTCCAATCAAATTGATTTATTAGCTATTCTCCATAGACAATATTCCATCACTTCCCTCTAATAACTTTGCATAAATGGTTTCCCAAGCCTGGAATGAATTTTGTTCTCACCTTTCCACACAGAATCCCTTACTTCTTTCAAATACATGTTTAGATGCTATCTTCCATAGGAAGTGTTTCCTGGTCACTCATACCTTTTAGTATCTTGTCATAAATTACTTGCCCCTTTTTCATTGATTCACTTTATATAAATATTAAATAGACCTAATTGCATACATTTTGTATCCGCCCTCGTACATGATTTATAGGTCTAAAGTCCTGAAACTTATTTTATTTACCCTCTTAATATTTTCATAATTATATTTCAGTATAATTGGTTTCCTTTGTCATCCTATTTCTGCATTCAAAAACATTGTTCTGAGAATGTACATAGGGGTCACCAGGTAGCACAGTGGATAGAGTTCCAAGCCTAGAGTTGGGAAAACCCAAATCTGGCCTCAGACACTTCATAGTTGTGTTACCCTGGACAAATCACTTACTGATTGCCTAGCCCTTCTTGCTCTTCTGTCTTGGAACTGATATGAAGGCAGAAGGCAAGGGTTAAAGCCAGCAGATAGGGAAATAATGCATGGACTCCTCTAGTCTACAGAAAGGGCCCATGATTCAAAAAAAGGTAAGCATGCTTACCCTAGTAGGATGTAAACTTTTTATGGACTAAGACTGATTTTTTCATTTGTTTCCTATAGAGAGCCATCATATGGAGAACCAGCCTCTATATGGTTTTGGGGTCCTGAGTGGCGTATGGTGGCATAAAATTGTTAAGACAGGAGAAAGAAAATTAGAACAACCAGACTAGTGGTTAGCCCATGTTGATCTGCATTCTGTGGGCTTTGGAGTTTATTATATACTGATTTCAAACAAAGAACACAAAGAAAGAGTCACAGCTGTGAAGGGGTAACAAATCATACATAACCCACTAAAGTCTAAAGAGTAAAGGTATAAGTACAAAGACAATGGCCAAATTCCAACCATCAATTAGTAGGGGATAATTCTGGGAGCGGAAATATTTTATGGAGATGCTCACTAATTGAGTTCTGTCTTCCTGGATTATAGGCACCTGGTCAAATAAAGTCCAGACTAAAGGCTCCATTCTTATCTAAGTATGCAGTCTTATCTAAGTAATGTTTGTTAGGGTTTGGGCTTCTTAATTATCAAGGAGATAAATTTTTAACTCAGAAGTTGTTGGTCTGCTAAGGACTCAAAGCTTTTCAATAAGTCTATAATGTTTTTCCAATAAGAAAAGGTATGGATCATAAGAGGTATCAAAAGAGGGGTGTCAGATTTTTATCTATTCTTTTATTGGCTTCCCCCGGTTTCCATAATCCCAGCAGTTAGAACAATCTATTGGGAAATATTAGCACTTATAGACCAAATGGAAATGAGTATTAATTAGGGCTTGGAATTGTTATTTCATTGGTACAGGGAACTCCCAGGTGAGGAAATTACCTCTACAAATGCAGGTCAGTACCTTCTTTATATTTTCTACTGTAAGAAGAATTACCTAAAGCACTAAGTTAAGTGACTTCTCCAGGGTCACACAAGTAGAGTTGTTAAGGGCAACACTTGAACAGAAGTCTTCCTGATCCCAAGGCCAACTCACTAATTCATTGGGCCATACTGACCTTCTAAAATGTATAATAAATATATAGTATCCTACCTTTTGATCCAGCCATACCACTGCTCGATTTATACCCCAAAGAGATCATAAGGAAAAAGACTTGTACAAAAGTATTTATAGCTGCACTCTTTGTGGTGGCAAAAAAATTGGAAAATGAGGGAATGTCCTTCAATTGGGGAATGGCTGAACAAATTGTGGTATCTGCTAGTGATGGAATACTATTGTGCTCAAAGGAATAATGAACTGGAGGAATTCCATGTGAACTGGAATGACCTCCAGGAACTGATGCAGAGCAAAAGGAACAAAACCAGGAGAACATTGTACACAGAGACCAATACACTGTGGTAACATCGAATGTAATGGACTTCTGTACTAGCAGTAATGCAATTACCCAGGACAATGCAGAGGAACTTATGAGAAAGAACGCTATCCACATCTAGAGAAAGAACTGTGGGAGTAGAAACAGAAGAAAAACAACTGCTTGAACAAATGGTTCAACGAGGATATGATTGGGGATGTAGACTCTAAGCAATCAATCTAGTGTAAATATTAATAATAAGAAAATAGGTCTTGATCAATAACACATGTAAAACCCAATGGAATTGCTTATTGGCTAGGGGAGGGGACTGAGAAGGGGGGAGGAAAAGAGCATGAATCATGTAACCATGGAAAAATCTTCTAAAATAATTAATTAAATGAAGTTTTTTTTTTCAGGTCAGCAAATTAATTAATTAATTGTTTGGTGTGCGGTATCCCCAATGTCTTAGTATAGTTTTAAACTTTAAGTATCTTAAAACTGTATTAAGATTTTTGGGATACCTTGCATACTATGAATTCTGTAGATATTCATGAGGATGGGATATCAGGAATAGTCATGTCTGGGGTGTTCAGAGAATGCTTCAAGGAGCTTCCACAGCTCACATTCATGTTGACCTATAAAGTATACAAACCAGTATGAAGGAGACCAGAGAGGGAAAGGTGTGGGAGAAGGGGAATAGGCTTTAGTCAAATAGTTTAGGCAGACAAAAAAGGTGGAAAAGTGGGGGTTTGTGATCTTGGCCCTGGTAAGGAGCTGAGATGAACAAAATAAGTTATTCCTTCTAGTGGAATCTTACTGTATAGTCTTGGAATTTAACTCTGAGTCAGAGGAACAAGAGAATGGCCCTAGGATAGATCCTAGAGGCATGCTATCATTTCAGAATGAATAGTGGGAAAAGCCATGGTTTGCAAGACAGATCAAAAATCAAATTCCACTTCTAATGCTTATTGTATGTATGACCTTAGGAAAATCATTTAACCCTAACCCTAATTCTCATATTCTCCATCTTGAGGCCTGGATGACCTTATTCTCTCTTCTATGTTTCCCTTATCTAAATGCAATAAAATTTAGGACATCACCCTTTCTCTAGGAATTGGTTTTCTGACCATGTAGCATTCTGACCAATGCATCAGCACTGGGGGCAGTATGGATATCTTCATTGCTCCCAACTCCTTTTTGTTTATTTTTTTTTAAAAAGGAAGAAGCACGACTTCTTCTGCATAACATCTTTCTTGAAGTCCCCAAATACTAGTGCTCTCTCTCCAAAACTTGTTTGTTGTTCATGAAGTTTTCTTGGCAAAGACAATGGAGTGGTTTTCCGTTTTCTTCTCCAACATATTAAGGCAACCAGAAGTCACACCTGCTCAGGGTCACATAATAAATATCTGAGGCTAGATGTGAACCCAGATCTTTCTGACTCCAGGCCTAGCACTCTATTCACTGAGCCATCTACTTCCTCCCAAACTACTGTATATATATTTATATTTATTTACTTTATATTTATAAGATACATATTTTTATTTTTCTCTTATCTCTACCACTAGAATATAAGTTCCTTGAGTGAGTTGGGGCTATTTCCTTATTTGTATTTCTTTTCATTATGCTATTTTATTCTTCACCTTTAATATCTACCATGAAGTCTGACACATAATAATAAAACACATATAAATAACAGAATCAATACAGATTTATTTATTGACTCAGAAGGATAGAAAGCAAAATGGATGAGAGAGAAAAGTAAATGGCTAGTCTCAACTAAGAATTTTGTTACTTTCCTCCCAGATAGTCCTGAAACTTTGGAATTGAATAGACCAGCAAAACACATTAACTCTGAAAATGGACAAAAGCATACAGTGGCCAGCTCTTCTGCCAGCATCTCCTCATCAGAACCCTTCAAACACAGAGATCCTCTTGGGGGACTATGTTTATTTTGAAAAGAAGCACTTTGGCCATTCCTAATCCTTCTCTCCCTGCTGGGCACACTAGCCAAACTCTCAGTCCTGGAATCCATTTAATTCTGCCCCAACCTCCACACACTCAAGAACTTATTCATCAATTAACTGAGCTATGTGACCTAATCACAAGCTGCACCCACTTTTTCATCATATTGTTCCAGAACAGTCCTGGTTTGGTGAACATGGGATTTTGCTTGGTCTAGTACTACCTCATCCTCATACATGGTGGCCTACAGTTCTACAGCTTCTCCATCATGTTAGTTTGAAATATGCTTTATGATCTGTTACCTTCTGCATCATTCCAGGATGGTCATGAATGAACTGATGCTCAAAGCCCCAGGGATTACATATGTGTATGTGCAATAGCACTTCAGCATATGCTCCTTTTTCTTGGGATCTATGGACCCCTGTCACCTGGTCAATTCTTTAAGTTTCATATATGTACAGCTAAACCACTGAAAAAACTCCTTATCTTTACTCAAAAGGCTATCTTAAAAAAAATTGAGAATTCTATCCCTTCATGGCTACCAGAAATGTAAGATTAAAATTAATATATAATCACTCCAAGTATTATATTTTATAAGATTTATTAATACTCACTTGAAGTAAAGGAATAAAAAGGTAATTATCTAACAAAATAAAACCATGTGACCTAGCTTTTCTACCTGCTCAAAAGCCCCACGTCCACAGCTGCCACCAAAGGAAGAGAAGAGGGTGAGAGGTGGAACTACACAGAATTTATATCCTGCCTACATTAACACATAATGACAGGAGGAGAGTGGGGTGCTGGGAAATGGAGTCCTGGGGTACAAAATTCTAATTACACACTCTTATTATCTAGGGTTCCAAGAAGCTGAAGCATGTGCAGCAACCATACCCTAGTAAAACTATCTTAGCAGGTGAGTTAAACCAGACTCTCTCCCAAATGTTCATGTGGGATAATTTGTACCCAACCCGCAGTAGAGCCTTTCAAGCTTATATCGATCTGATTGACCACCGTCAGATATGTTGTATGTTGAACCCAATATAATGATATCATTTTGTTCATCTTTCAGAATGAAGAAAATAACACTTTCAGACAAGGTCTCCATACAGTAGCCACCCATGTTTTTCATTAGGCATATTCTATGTGACTGGCATCGCACTGGTCTCCTCTTTGTCACAGGTACCCCGACATCAGAAACCCATTCTGCCACATGAAGTTGAAAACTTTGCAGATCTATTATTTTGATCTTGTCTACTTTATCACACCAGCAATTTTCAACCCTCTCATTTATGACTTTAAAAAATAAGGACATGAGAAAAGAGCTGATGAAATTGTTCCAGGGATATTGGGGGGTATTGGAAGTTTTGTTTACCAGAATATCAAAACTCTGTGCTAGTATTCCCTTGGTTTTAAAGCATGGAAGGTAGATGTTGAGGTAGGAGAGGGTGGAGGAAACATTCATGCTAATGTAATCCAAGGAAACCTAATAATATCGTAGAATAGCGTAGATTTTATTTTTGCTTTTGAAATATCTTTTGTCATTGTTCATTAGTAACACTTTCCAGCAAATCTTTAAGTCTTGTGTAATCTCTGGCTTATTAGTAGAAAACTGAGAGTCACAGTGGATTGGGTAATTTGCTTATTATTCAACAACAACAATAATAATAATCCTTCTGTTGATTATCCACACAATCGCTGGTCTTCAGAACTATTTCAGATTCTTGGTTAGAGAGAAAGGAGAAAATTCAGGAAACAGGTGATTTCTTTCTATCTATGCTAATCTCAAGAATACCTGTTTTGAACGGAATTTTATGTACATGGGCAATCTCCTTTAATAGGTGCAGACAAGGCTCTCTCAGAACTTTAACTCCAAGGCATGAGTCTGGAAAGTAACTTCCCTTGGCATAGAGGACATACATGGCAATCATCATCACCAGGATCTATAAATAAACTAAGGGAAAGTTGAGTTGACTTTTCCACTCCTTGAAATAGTTTCCCACTGCAAGAGTTTGAGGGAGAATTTACCTTACCTTCAGATGGAGTCCTTTCAGTCACTACCCTCTAGCTCAAGGAACAGGTATGCATGGTTTTGTTTTTTTTTGGGGGGGGAGGGTTGTGTGTTGTTTTTGTGGGGAAAACACTGAAGCATTCCCTTTTGCCTTTCTTTCATACTCATGTGGGCCTGTAATCTCATTTATGTGGGTATTCCCCTAATAGTGCAGACCACAATCTATCTCTGGCTGCCCAAGATTCTTGCCTCTTATCCTCCCATAAGTTAACCAAAAGGAATCCACTTCTTTTTTTCTAGGGGCCTTCTTTGCTTTCTCTTAACAACATGAAGATACAAGGGAAATTCACAAGCAAATCATCTATTATCCCTCTTTTTCTCTTCATGTCCAACTTGTTTTCTTTTTTGTCATATTAAAAATTAGTTAACCAATTAATTTTTTCAGGAATATGTGGGAAAAGTAATTAACTAATTATGTTTTTCAGTTACATGTAGAAACAATGTTTAACAATTGTTTTCTGACACTTTACAATTCAGATTTTTCCCCTCTCTGCCTTCTCTCCAACCTCCCCAAGGAGATAAATGGTATATATATAACAGTACCTTCATACAATACATATTTCCACATTGCTCAGATCATACGTGTTTTTGATGCTCTCACTCCTACCACAAATATCTCTACTATCTTCAGTGTAACACTCATTTTCCAATCTTTAGATGATGCATTATTCCATGACTCACAGCTATGTAATATTGGTTTAATATTGGCTATTTTTTCTAAATGGATCTTTTTTTTCATGGAGAAGTTTGAGAGAAAAGTAATCAATCCCATTCTTCCTTTTTAATTCTAGGATTAATTCATTGTGCATTTAGAGGGCCTGTCCAAGGTTATGTATAGTGATGAACAAGCTGTTTTAGGTCATCTATTTAAATGGATATCATAATTCAGATAATAGACCTTTATCATTTTTAAAATTTATATAAATATATGGAGATTTTTTTTCTAAATAAAATTTTCTCGTGGAAAAATGTAGACAGCATGTTTTCAAATGGGGACGCTAGAGTCAACTTAATAACTGGCCAACGGAATGATCCTTTTTTCCCTAGGTTTTCAGGTAGATGGCTGAACCAGCAGAAACATGGCATGCTAAAAGGTGATCTAACCACAAAAAAAAAAAAAAAAAAAAAAAAAAAAAAAAAAAAAAAAAGGAAAGGAAAAGAGGAAGAAAATGGTGTGGGAAGATGACTTTATGTGACAAACAGGTACCATAATATACTGATTATTACTAAGTTAAGTAAACATGCATTTTTAAGCACCTAAAGTTCTAGGCACTGTGCAAATTGCTGGGGATACATAAAAAGGCAACAGATGGTCTCTACTCAAAAGGAGCTTACAATCCAATGGAGAAGATAACATGCAAACAACTATGTAACAAACAAGATAAATACAGGGTAATTCAGAGAAAATCAAAAGAAGAAGGAAGTATTAGCTTTTAAGGGAATCATGTTAGGATAAAAACATGGTTCAATTCAATCCAGTAAAGATTTACAAAGCTTCTACCTTGTGTAAGTCATTATGTGATATGCTAAGAAGGAGTCTCTACCTTCATAGAATTTATCTCAAAGAGATGATAGATAAGTATAATACAAAAGATCAAGGCAAGAGAAACAGGGAAGACTGTTACCAACAGCATTATATTTACATTATCCATCACAGCATTATTTTGGGGTGTAGGAAAGATCAAATCTTCTGCCATCAGCCTAACTTCCTAATAAATAGGAGAAATAAATTCCCAGGAAAGGACATTTTTTGTTGAGGCTTAATGCTCTGGAATGTTTTCCCCTACCAACTTGGTCATCAAACAGAGTTGTTCTTTTTTTTTCCCCCTGACCTTCAGGACACAGTCCATCTGTTCAATCCAACATCTGCCTGAACAATGTGGGCTGAGTCATTCGAATGAAAATGCCCAGCTCTATTTTCTTGTTGCTCCAATCTCTGTGCTCTTGGCATATGTGGACCTGTCATTCCAGGCAATCACATCTAAAAAAATGAAGTAGCAATGCATCTTGAGGAGGTTCCCTAGCTTGTCCTCCTTATTGGGTCTCATTCATTTGCAGGTTCTGGAAAGGATAATTGAACATGGCACCAGACCTGGCTGCTATAATCACAAATTTCCAAGAATGCTGACCACATGCTCTCAAAATATATTCAGCTTAATAGAAATTCTGCCCTTCTGAGGCCAGCTCATTCAGTAAGCCTGCCAAGGCCTATGTGTTCAGTGCATCTGAGTGAGGAATTTCCAGTTTTGTAGGATTATGACTTTTGGGAAACAGTACCATTGGCAGATGTAAGGTGGGAGGCTCTTTTCCCTCTTTTTTATTCCTTATTCTGTGAATTGGTTGGATTCCTGTTGCTTCTAAATCTTTCAGAATATAATTCAGTGGGTGTGTCAAATAAGTCAGCTTTGAAAAATTAATTATTTTAGATTTTCACATAATTTAATTTGAAAATGTTTTTAGGAACTCAATATTTCTAAAGATCATTGGTTTCATGATTATGAATAGTTGTTCACCAAGGCAGATTCAAACCACTGATCACCTTAGTACATGATTTCATAGGTCACGATGGCAAAAAAAAAAGAAATCATCACTCTATATCCAACTTTCTAAACTGAAGTGGGCTGACCTCAGCTGAGGGCTCTGCAATCTATTTTCAATGAGAGACAGCCTGGTGCAGTAAGGAAAAAATGCTTGATTTAAACTCAGAGTACCAGTGTTTAAATCCCAACCCTACCATTATGTGACTTTAAACAAGTCCTAGCTGAGCCTGTTTCCTCATCTGTAAAACAAGGGAATTGAAGCAGATGATCTCTAAGGTTTCCATCAGCAGTAAATCTATTATGGTATGATGCTTCCCACCTTGGTAAACCTGATGGTACTTGCATTACAATAACAGAGCCTTTGAAAGTCCAAGGTTACCTCCATTTGATGATGAGGCATTTAAAATAAGATTTCATAAGAGGAAATAAAATTTAATGTTTTCTAAGTCACTTAAAATACAACATTCAGCTTGCAAATTAGTCACAATTATTTTATTGAATTAGGTCTTCCATTTGAGTTGTGAAAAACATAACCCGAGTTAAAACTTTGTCCTTTCCTATTATATGGTAGTCTCAACAACCCCCATTGATTCAATTGTTGTCTCTAGGCTGATATTTCTCAAATCTGCTTATCAAGCCCTAACTTCTCTGCTTTCCTCTAGGGCTTTCATCTTCCTTTTGGACTTCTCAAAGTAATGTCCCATTCATCTCCAACTCACCATGTCCAAAATTCAACTCATCTTCCCCCCACCCAACCTTGCCTTCTTCCAAATTTTCCTATCACTGCTGAATCCCAATCACCCAGACTCAAAACCTATGTGTTAATCCTTGATTTATCACTTTCTCATCCCCACTTCATGTCCAATTTGTTGCCAAATGCTGATGAACTCTCGTGTTTGCCCCACATTTACCTTGGACACTGCTAGCATCTTAGTGAAAGCCATCATTACCTCAAGCCTAAATTATTGCAATAACCTGATCTTGCCTCCTTGTCTCCTTGCCTCAACTCCCTCTCTCCAGTTCACTCAGCTGCACAAATGATCTTCCCCTATTAGTCATTCAAAGCCCTTCACAACCTGTTCATCCCTCCCTTTCCAATCTTCCTATAGTTTATACTCTTTCACCTTCATTTACCTTGGGATCCAGTAACACTGTCCTCTTTGAAAACACTAAAATGAAAAATTCCATCTCCTATTCCAGTATGTCATCTCCTCTTTGTTTCCTTCCATGTCCCAGCTTAAAAATCTAACTTCAACAGGAAGCCTTTCCCAATCCCATTTTTATTCTGCTTCCTTCTCCCCGTTGATTATCTTCAGTTTGTTTGAACACAATTGTTCATATCCAGCTTGTTTCTATTTATTTGTTTGCATATTGTCTCCTCTATTAGACTGAGATCCTTGAGAGCAAGGTGTATTGTTTGCTTTCCTTTAAATCCCTCATGCTTGGCATGATACCTATACATAGTTGGTGCTTAATAAATATTTCTTGACTGAGAGAGCAAGGAAGTTTAGGCTTCATAGACTGAAGAATAGTTCATTGGTGAGATGGTAGTAAAGTTTTGGAGGCTATGGAATACCATCCTTCTTACAGGCTTCAGAGTATCTAAGTACAAATTCATTACATGGATTGATTTAGAAATGAGTCATGTTTTGGATTACTCCAAAATATTCATTTTCATTTGTCCATTTTCAAAGCAGATCAATTATAGCATGGGGTAATGTCTTGACTTGTTCAGGAATTAGATTGAAGAGAAGCAGAGTTGTACAAAGTAATTGGTTTTACTCTCTCTTCCAGAGTCATTGCAGTCCAGGGGATACAGTGAAGGATAAAATGGACAGCTAGTTGACACCATATTGCACAAAGCCATGGGTATGAAGTCAGGAAGACTCATCTTCTTGAGTTCAAATCTTCCTAAAATACTTATTAGCTGTGTAACCCGGGACAAGTCACTTAATTCTATTTGATTCAGTTTCCTCATCTGTAAAATGAGCTGGAGAAGGAAATGGTAAACCATTCTAGTATCTCTGCCAAGAAAATCCCAAATGGGGTCACAAAGAGTTGAACACAGCTAAAAACAACTGATCAAAAACATCAATAAAAAGTTCTTTAAAACTCAAAATAATCTCCTTAAATTTGGTTGAAATTCAGATATAGCAATGACATTTCACTGCGTTTCCCTTTCTGATTTCCAGACAAATAAATACTTTTCCTTAGTTTGTGTGGCCCTCCACTTCTTCTGTGCTGCCTAATAAGATTCATACTTCTCCTCGGGCCACCTTCATCTACTCATTTTACAGTTCTCATTGGTATCTGAGCATATAGAGGCAATAACTCATGGATAGCAGGATTTTATTTTCCGGTGATCCATTTCAAGATGTGTTCTCAATATTCCATGGTGAATACAAGCAGGGATCACCTCTCAAAATCATTCCCTCATTTTTTCCCAAGAGCACCCACCTATATACTACATTGTGGAAGAAATAATAACAAGATTCCAATTAATATTATTTTCCTGAACCTGGCTTCAAGTAAATGATAGCTATGACCACCCATATATCTAAAAGAAAAAAAATGCAATATATTACAAAGGATGCAATGGTAAGTGTCTATAATAATACATTATCATATTATATCCCAAGACTTATAAAATGGTCATAAATGTACTGTATACATTAATCATACAAAGAATTCTAATGTACTATAAAATGTACATCCAGTATATAAGAAAATCAACTCAATTGGATCGTGAATCTGGTTTGTCTAAAATTAAATTTGCTCACTATAATAAACATTAATTAAATGTTCAGCTAACACAATTTTGCTTTCCTTCTTAGAATCTAAAAGGGTTTCTTCAAAGGCAATGAGGAAACTTTAGGTGATTCTAATATCTTAAAAAAAACTTTGTTTTAAGCACATTTATTGGGGAAGAACCAAATTAATTTTGACAGAAAAAAGTAATAGCATATTTTTATGGTAAGACACAGAAGGACACAGCACACAACTAGAATATGAATAGAGGCTAGACCTGTGATTTCATAAAATACAGAAATCCCAAATGAGGAAACTTTCCCTACCAATGAGGCTGGCACCTATTCTGTAATTTAAATTCTGTAATTCTTAGAGAAGTAGATAAAGAATTGATAAATTAAGTGACTTGCTTTTTTAAGACCAGCTTTCTCATCACTAGACCTAATATGACTAATTCAAAGAAGAATGAGAAGGCTTATGTGAATTGATGTAGAGTGAAGTGAAGAGACATAAAAACGCTATGCAATATAAGTGGGGGAAAGGAGGAATAAGAGGAATGCTGAATTATTACGACCAAGCTTGACTCTAGAGGAGATTTAGAAAAGCAAACCTTTTTATCTTCTTTGCAGAGATGGAAAGTTAAGAGTGTAGATGTACTTTCAGACATAGTTTCAGTTTTAGTTAGTATTTCTTTCTAAATCTTTGCTATAAGACATGGCTTACTGGGTTAGAAGAAGAATTGATTTGAAAATGAGAGTGGGGGGGGCAGCTGGGTAGCTCAGTGGATTGAGAGTCAGGCCTAGAGATGGGCTGTCCTAGGTTCAAATCTGGCCTCAGACACTTCCTGGCTTTGTGACCCTGGGCAAGTCACTTGACCCCCATTGCCTACCCTTACCACTCTTCTAACTAGGAACCAATACACAGAAGTTAAGGGTTTAAAATAAAATTAAAAAAAAAAAAAAAAGAAAAAGAAAATGAGAGTGATGGAAAAACAACTAGCTATATTTTTATAAAACTTGTTTTTTTTTTAATTTCTTCTTTTTTGCTACATAAATATCCCCGTGGTACATAAAGGCATTTATAATCATAGCACTCACTCATATTGTGATGCCCAAAGCAAATTGGGGATTTGCTCTTTTTAAAAATTACTATTGTAGGAGCCAGCAGGCTAAGCAATGGAAAGATATTCCAGGTGAATATCTCAAGCAGAAGGGTTGAGGTTCAAATCTGGTCTTAGAAACTTCCTAGCTGTGTGACCCTGAGCAAGTCACTTAATTCCCATTAACTAGCTCTTATCATTCCTCTCTTATTGAATTGATAGTTGTAGTGATTCTAAGACAGAAAGCAAGGATTTTTTTTTAATGGCCATTGCTATATCTAAATAGTTGAAAGCCTCACTAGAGCCTTTAATAATGAAGGTTCTGAAAAAAGCTTCTTGAATTTGACCATCTAGTTCATCTTATTTTGTCTGTTCTCTCCCTCCAACAAAAATGGTGGCACAAAAGAACAAATGAATGAATGAAATGAAATGAAATAAATGAATGAATGAATAAATCAAAAACAGACATGTAGGAAAAGGCATCACAAAGGGATACCTTGGCAGATAGATGTGGAAAGAAGGAGGAGAAATCATCCTCCTTTGCCTTAGTAAGGATTCCTGTTTTATGGGATGATCATAAACCTCAGAGTTTAACACACACACCATTACACATTCAAGTTGGTAAGACCATCTATTTCTTTACATTGTGGCTTCCCTAAATAACTCTCTAGCAGCAACAGCAGTAGGCATCCTATATTATACCAAACAAGTGGAAAAGTGAAGGATCCATGTTCTCTATGAGCAGATTGATTAAAATGCTATCTGCTTAAAGGTAAAAAATGACAAGAACATTTGTTGTTATTATTCAGTTGCTCCCATCTCTTTGTGACCCAGTGGATCATATTGCCTGTGGACTATTCTTGGCAAAGATCCTAACGTAGTTTACTAACTCCTTCTCTAGTTAATTTTACAAATAAGAAAACTGAGGGAAACAGGATGAAGTGCCTTGCCAAGGGTCACATAGCTAGGAAGTGTCTGAGGCTGGATTTGACCTCAGGTCTTCCTGATTCTAGTCCCAGCACTCTTATTCTCTGAGCCACCTAGCTGACAGGAACATATTTATATATAAAACAGGTTACATACCTCATATTTTGTTTTGGGGAGAAGGGAGGAAGGAAGGGTAACTTACAGATCATCAACTCTTTCTAATAAAGGAATCAGTAAAGCCCAAGGATAAGCAAATTAAGGACTAACAACTTGGACCAAGTTTCCCTATCAAGATCAACTTGACATTTAATTAGATGTATAAGTCGCCTGAGAAAAGAATGCAATTCGCAATTACATAATTGACTTTCCAAACTGCAGATGCTATGGCTATAATTCAGATAACAGCTAATGGGAGAAGAACACTAGTTCAACAGTGCCTTGGGTAATAAACAGCCAAAAACAGCATCATGGTAGCTAGGTATAAGGGAAGAGAAGATTTTAATGACCTGCAAAAGACACTGACTTCTGGAGGATAATGATAATAATTGGCTTGTATATATCACTCTAAGATTCTTAGAATATTTTTTTTTCAGTTGTGTCAGACTCTTCATGATCCCTTTTGGGGCTTTCTTGGCAGAGATACCAAAGTGCTTTGTCATTTCCTTCTCCAGCTCATTTGACAGATGAGGAAACTGAGGCAAACAAAGTTAAGTGACTTGCCCATGGTCACTCAGCCAATAAGTATCTGATGCCAGATTTGACTTAGGAAGATGAGTTGAATGACTCAAGACCTGGCACTCTAACCCCTTTTCTACCTACCTGCCTGCCTCTGGCAAAGTATACCTTATCTCATTTGATCTTCATGAGAACCCTGGGAGAAAGGTATGATAGCTCCATCATATAGAGTAAAGAACTGTTTCTCAGGAAGGTTAAATGACTGTGTGCTCATAGTCTCTATGCAAGTAAATATGAGAGGCAGAGTATAAATTCCAGTTTTTCTTGGTTCTCTCTTACAGCTTTTGCCAGTACACAATGCTGACTCCATAATGCAGAATCTTCATCTAAAGAGCAGTGAGAGGAAGGAAGCAGGCTATTTGTTGTGCAACAGGTTAAAGTGAGTGCTGTCTGCTAAATGCATTTCCTTTCTTTCCATAATGTTTTTCAGTGTTATGACTGGATCACATTTCTATGTGCAAAAGTATCTATAGCAGCCAAGTCCCCACTTAAATAGTTCCTGCTTCTGCCAGTAAAACAGAAGCATGCTTTTGTGGTGATAGGCATTGGCTGTAATTGTTGTTTTGCCATGTCAACTTCATGTTGAAATGAAGTCATCATAAAATTATAATCAGTTAACAATCATTTATTAAACACCAACAATGTTCCTGGCATATAAAGAAAGAGAAAAGAAAGTTTCTTCTCTCAAGCTTGGAGGAAAGTCAAATCTCATCTAGCCCAAATGAGCTTTTCTTTTTAAATAGATGAGGAACCTGAGGCCCAGAGATGTTGTGAAAACTAACTAATGAATCCTTACATAGAAAATGTAGCTGAACTAACTATAAAATCCTTTTCGTTCTTCAAATTACTGATAAGAGAAAATATTCTAAGGTTCTAATTCATACATATTGAACTGACAAAGATGATAAAAAGAGGAAACAACAGTTGTTGGCAGGGATATAGTAAGACAGGCACACAAATGCACTGTGAATATCAGTTAAACTTTTCTGTAAATCTTATTTGGAACTCTACTCCAAAAGCCACTAAACTGTGCATTCTATTTGAATCAATGATACTACTCCAAAATACATAGCCCAAAGAAGTCAAAAGAAGAAAGAAAAGGGCTCATGCATGGGTATAAAAATTATGTATGATACCAATTTTTTGCTAGAGTAATGAAATCAGGTCAAATCCCATCCATGCTAAACAAATTGTGATTATATGAAATGGAAAACATCAGTGAAAGATCTTTGAAAATATACAGGAGAGGATTAGCTAGATAGCATAGTGAATAGAGAGCCATGCCTTGAGGACCTAGGTTCATATCTGGCCTTAATCACTTTCTAATTGTGTAACTTTGGGCACAACACTTAGCCCTGATGTGTAGACCTTGCTTCTCTTCTGTCTTAAAATTAATGCTGACAGAGGGGGAAGCTGAGTGGTTCAGTGGAGTGAGAGCCAGGCTTAGAGATGGGAGGTCCTGGGTTCAAATCTGGCCTCAGATACTTCCCAGTTGTGTGACCCTGGGCATTTGACCCCCATTGCCTATCCTTACCACTCTTCTGCCTTGGACCCAAATCACAGTATTGACTCCAAGATGGAAGGTAACAGTTTAAAAAAAAATTAATCCTGACAGAAAGAAAGAGATTTTTAAGAAGCAAATACATAGGAAAAAGCAGAAGGAAATGCATAAAGGAACTCAGTCAAGTTGGCAAGAGTTGACACTGTCACATGACTATAAAAATAGATAGATAAATAGATATTTTAAATTTTAAATAAATATATATTTAAAGTATTTTTTTAAAAATATACTACATACTACTTTAAAAAACAAGCTGTATACAATAGTTTCATAGTTTATAATGAAAATAATAACAGCATTTAGATAGTTCCTACTATGTTCTAGATATTGTGATAGCACTTTATAAATATTATCTTATTTGATTGTCACAACGACCATAAGAAGTAGGTGCAATTAATTATTCTCATTTAATGGTTGAGAAAACTGAAGCAAACAAAGGTGCTCAAGTTCATGCAGCTAGTATCTGAAGATGGATTTGAATTCAAATCTTCCTGACTCCAGGCCCAGTGATCTATTCATGGTGCCACCTCTTTCTCTATTCTTTATGTTCATGTCTATCAGTACTGTTCATTTCAGAATGTTAAAAATTATTTTTAAAAAATCCTCTCTAATATTAATGTACAGAGTAGTTCCTTTGGTTTGTGTGAATTTACTTCAAATAGCTTTTTTACACTTCCTTGGCATCCATCCAGGTGGTGTATTGTATTGTGTTAGTTTCCTCTTCTACTATATACAATTTTTGAAAAATGAAAGTATACTAAATCCAGGTAGTAAAGGCATGGAAGGATGGATAAAGTATATTTTTTCATCTGGTTAGCAATTCAACTATGTGGTAGAGTAATTAGAGTGAAACTTCAAAAATTCATACCAAGGTGTGTCCTCATCTTTTGGCTCTGCTTTCTTCCTTTAAATACATATATATGATATATGTAAAATATTAAATATTGCACATATGTACATACATATACACAAAGCATTGACCAATTCAACAAGCATCTATATAGTATCTATTATATTCAAGGAAAATCTATCTTTCATTATATTCATATATTACATGTTCTTAAATGGCTTGTAACATTTTATTACAGTGATGGATTTTTATCTATTGTCTAATTTCCTATATTCCAAAAAATGTGACATCTACAGTACAATTTATGATCATAAAGAGCTGGATAGCACTGGGCAGCTAGGTGGCTTAGTGGTTATAGTGCCATGCCAAGAGAAAAAGGCCTAGGTTCCAATTTGACAAAAGGCACTTTCTAGCTGTGCCACCCTGGGTAAGTCACTTAACCTTCATTGTCTAGCCCTTACTACTCTTCTGCCTTAGAAGCAGTAATACACAGCATGGATTCTGAGATGGAAGGTAAGGATTTTTTTTTAATTTTCTGTGGTTACATGATTGTTGTTGTCTCCCTCCCTTCTCCCCTCCTGCCTCATAGAGATGACAAGCAATTCCACTGGGTTATACATATATTATCACTCAAAACCTATTCCCTAAAACCCCAAATCATATACCCATATAAACAAGTAATGTCATGTTTTCTTCTGTCTTTTTATTCCCACATTTCTTTTTCTAGATGTGGATAGCAATTTTTCTAATAAGACCCTCAAAGTTGTCTTGGATCATAGCAAAGTCAATCACATTTGATCATCCCACAATGTTTCGGTTACTGTGTAAAATGTTCTCCTGGTTCTGCTAATCTCACTCAGTATCAGTTCATGTAGGTCACTCCATTTCTTATAGAAATCTATTGATTCATCATTCCTTATAGCACAATAGTATTCCATCACCTTCATATACCACAATTTCAGCCATTTCCCAATCAAGGGACATGTTCTCAATTTACAATTTTTTGACACCACAAAAAGTGTAGTTATGAATATTTTTGTGCAAACAGATTCTTTCCCACTTTTTTTCATCTCTTTGAGATACAAACCTAGTGGTGTTGCTGGATCAAAGGATATGCATCCTTTTGAAGTTTTTTGGTCATAATTCCAAATTGCCTTTCAGAATGGTTAGGTCAATTCACAACTCCACTAGCAACGCACTTATGTCCCAATTTTGCCACCATCCCCTCCAACATTTATCATTTCCTTTACTCTCATATTGTTTTGATTTGCATTTCTCTATCAGGAGGGATTTAGAACATTTTTCACAAGATCATTGATAATTTTGATTTCTTCATCTGAAAACTGCCTTTATATTCCTTGATCATTTGTCATTTGGAGAATGATTTTATTTCTTATAAATTTGACTTATTTCTTCATATATTTGAGAAATTAGACCTTTGTCAGAGAACTTTGATATAAAATTTTTTTCCAGTTTGTTGCTTCTCTTCTAATTTTGGTAGCATTGTTTTTTTTCTATAAAAACTTTTTAATTTAATATAATCAAAATTATCCATTTTTCATCTTGTAATGTCCTCCATCTTTTGCTTGGTCTTAAATTCTTCCCTTCCCCTTAGATTTGACAGATATACTACTCCATGTTCATCTAATTTACTTGTAATATCATTCTTTATGTTTAAATCATATACCCACTTTGAACTTATCTTAGTAAAAAGTGTGAGATCTAAACAATTTTTGCCATACTGTTTTCTGATTTTCCTAGCAGTTTTTGTCAAATAGTGGGTTCTTATATAAAAGCTTATATCTTTGGGTTTATCGAACACTAGATTGCTGAGGTCATTTACCCCTAGTTTATTCCATTGATCCACCCTTCAATCTCTTAGCCAGTACTAGATTGTTTTGATGATCATTGTTTTAAACTACAGTTTAAGATCTGGTACTACTAGGCCAGGAAGGTAAGGTGTTGTTTCGTTGTTGTTTTTTAAGTTGGATAGGAACTGAAAATTTCAGTGACTTGACCAGAGCCAAACACCCAGGATATGTCAGAAGCAGAATTTGAATTATCTGGCTGTTTATCTGGTCATTCTCAATGTGATGTCCCACAATTTATTCAGTCATTCTCTGATTGTTAGTGCTTTAGTTTTTCCAAGTCCCTAGGGATGGATCACATGTATTCTAAACAGTACCTAGTGATTCCTTCCATTCTCTTACTTTAGAAGCTTCAATGAGAACTTTTGCCTCAGGGATAAAATGTCAACTCATTCAGCCCCTACATCCAATCAGTTTTCAAATATCCTTCTCCACATCTCTCTCATCCGTTCCCTTCTGTCCAGGAATACAAATATCATTTTCTTAAAGCTTCATCATCTCTCATCTCAACTACTTTAATAAGCTTCTAATTAGAATGCTGCCTGAAAACCCTCCCCACTCTGAACGATTCCCCCAACAAAGAGCTGCCAATGATCATGTCACAATCTTTCCAGTGATCATGTCACTCCTCCCCCAACTTCAATAAATTCCAGGGGTTCCTTGTTATATTTAAAATCAAATGTCAAGTTGAGTTTTTGGCATTCTTCACAAGCTCCTCATAACCTCCCTTTTTAATCTTCTTAACCATTACTCTACTTCAGCCTAGTCAATCAGCACTTCATATAACCTGCTCAAGTCAACCCACTTGCTGTTCCTGCCCATGATGGGCATCATCTGGTTCCATCACTTTGCATAGTTCTCCTGTCCCCAATTCCTGTAATGCTTTTTTCCTCACACCCATTTCTTAGGATCCTTAATTTACTTCAAGACTAAATTCAAGAATCATTTGGCAGAAAGCAAAAGGGCTTTTTCCATACTGTCAGCTGAGAATGCCTTCTTCTCTAAGTCAACCTTCTATGTATAGTTTATATACTTCATATGTATCTAGTTATATCTGTATCTCACCTCCATTAGAATGAGTTCTTGGCAGCAGGGACTGTTTTTACTTTCCCTTTATATCCTTAGCACAGGGCCTGGCAAATAGTAGATGCTCAATAAGTGCTTGTTGTTTGATTGGGTCTCATATTCAACATTCCATCTTCCCCCTCTATACCTTTACATAGATTATATCCCTATTCCCATCCCTAGAATATCATCTCTCCCCACCTCCATCTCTTAGAATCTCCAGATTCCTTCAAAGCTCAACTCAAATCATCTCTTGTAGGAAACCTAATCTAAGACCTCCAGTTTCTAGAATCTTCCTTTTTAAAAACAAAGAAACATACCAATAACATAATGCCCTAGAGCCCTGTACAATAACTGCAAAGGACCAAGATTATTACAGCATACAAATGTTCTAGGGAAATCATTACCAACTTAGGTCCCTAAGTGGTGGATTTATATGAGAAGAATGATCTATGCTAAATGATGAGATTTCATCTTATAATTTGGCTAATGAAGTACATAAAAACTCCCCTCTGAAATTACTTAATAGCTAATTTATTTAATCTTCTGGACCCATGAATATGACATATTCTCCCAACAAAATACAAACTCCTTCAGGGAAAGGATTGTTTCTTTTTTTACTGTATTTGCCAACTAGAACAAAGCAACTACTTTTTTTAAATAAATAGCTTCATAAACATGAGATCTAACTTTAGAGATTACGGATCCAAGACTGGAAGGAATCACATGGGCCATCTAGTCCAATTATCCTTATGATATAGGAAACAGAGAGGAAAAATGAGACCCAGGGGGGTTAAGGAATTTGTCCAAGGTCATCCAAGAATGAAATATATAATAATATGACTAGTAGTATAGTAGTTGTAGTAATCATAGTAGTAGTTGTTGTTGTAGTAGTAATAGCAGTAATATTCACCAAATACTCATTCCAATTATATTTCTGACAACATTGAATATATATCTTATTTCAAATTTCACTCACTTCCTTCCTTCCTTTCTTTCTTTCTTTTTCCCTTTCTTTCTTTCTTACTTTCTCAAATTTCATTCACTTCCTTCCTTTTTTCTTCCTTCCTTCCTTCCTTCCTTCCT
>NC_058135.1:47045561-47065149 GCF_016433145.1 Gracilinanus agilis
CTTAATATATATATATACCTCCTTCCTTTCTTTCTTCTTTTCTTTTTTCTTAAAATGCTTTCTTTCTTTCTGAGTAACAACTCAAAGACAGAAAACTAGGCAATGGAGAAATAACTTGCCCAAGGTTTCACAGTTAGGAAATGTCTGAGGCCAGATTTGAACCCAAGTCCTACAGGCCTAGTGCTCTATCCACTGTGCTACTAATTGCCCTTCCATTCACTTTCTGGTTTCAACACAGTATTAACAAATGAGAAAGCAGGGAAAAAATGAATAAATGCCTCTAAAGCTACATGTAAAAAAAAGTTAAGTATAAACCTCTGAAAATACCACTCTGGCTGGGCACAGTCATTTATAGATATTGTAGCCTTTTGGATAAAGCTCCTTAACTTTTTTATATATGAGCTAAAGTGAGATAAAAGGTTTCCTTGGAATATAGAAGCCTGGGGGAAATCTGTGTGTCTGTGTTCACTGTTATAGGCCCTGAGTCTGAAAAGTATTGTTTAGTAAATATAGTGACTTACACCCATGGTTCCTTTCCTCTCTCTTCTGGGAATCAAGACTGGGAAGAGAGAGTTTAGAATTGTGGCCTGTAGGTATATCCTACCACTTGGGCTCTTGGGACTCTGGCCAATATCTACCCTACAGACTTGGAGGCAGAAGTACACTGGGCATTTTGTGTGCCAGAAAGTCCTGGTTTTTGCTGGCATATACTTCACAAAGACACCTGTCAGATGCCACAGGCTGGGAGGATTTCCCTAATGTCCTTGTTTTATCAGCAAGACTTTTGCTGCTTGAAGTCCCTATTGTTTGTTCTTTGGCCTGCATCCTCTATTTCCCTTCCCCCTGTAAAAATAGCTGGTCCGATGGGAGGAGCTGGGAAAGCTCAGTTCCTGTTTCCTCTGAATTTTTTTTGTTATTCAGTAACTATAAGTGTTCGCACAAATAAGATAAAGCAATCATTTCTTTCCTTACTGTATCAGTATGTAAATGAAAAATGTTGTTAAATTCTACCCTTCTATATTTTCTTCATCCAATTTTTTTTAGAATTTCATCTATCAAATTAAATCCCCAGATTCTCAGCCCAGCATTTAATCTTAGAATCATCACTCCAAAGATGCTATGCTAGGATTAAATGGAACAATTCACTTTCTTCAACAAGTCTCATATTTTGTCCCTTTGTTCATATTTTTTCCTCTGCCTTGAATGAACTTCACCTCATTCCCACTCATCACATTTCTGACTCTAAAATCATCCTAAGTATGGGTTAAATGCCACCATCTCCCTTCACTGTCTGGTGGAAAGAGCCTTGAACTTAGGGTCAGGTGGCCAATGTTTAATTTGTTGTTCAGTCATGTCCATCTCTTTGTGGTCCTATTCCATGGAATTTTCTTGGTAAGGAGTCTAGAGTGGATTGTCATTTCCTTCTCCAGTCAATCACCTTTTGTTAGCACTCTCCACTTGGACTTGCCCTTCTTGGGTAGGCCCAAATGGCACAGCTCTTAGTTGCATGGAACAAGTTCCTCCACCACGGAAAGGCAATGATCCAAGAGGGGTGTGCTTAGCAGCTGATAATAATAAAAATAATTACTACCATTCACATGGTACTTTAATATTTGAAAAAATATTTTACACCTGTTTTTTCATTTGATTCCCAGTGCTACTACTTACTATTTATATGACTTTGGGTAATTAAAATTCCTGTGTCTGTTTCTTCATCTGTCAAATTAGTTAGACTAAAGGATTTGACTAAATGACTTCTCAGTCTGAAGTCTATGATTCCAGAAACACAGAAGAAAAACAGCTGCTTGATCACATGAGTTGATGGGGATATGATTAGGGATGAAAACTCCAAATGATCATCCTAGCACAATTATCAATAATATGGAAATAGGAATTCCTCCAGTTCATTATTCCTTTGAGCACAATAGTATTCCATCACCAACAGATATCACAATTTTTCAGCCATTCCCCAATCAAAGGACATTCTCTCATTTTCCAATTTTTTGCCACCACAAAGAGAGCAGCTATAAATGTTTTTGTACATGTCTTTTTCCTTATTATCTCTTTGGGGTATAAACCAAGCAGTGCTATGGCTGGATCAAAAGGCAGATAGTCTTTTAAAGCCCTTTGAGCATAGTTCCAAATTGTCATCCAGAATGGTTGGATCAATTCACAACTCCACCAGCAATGGAATAAAGAACTGGAGGAATTCCATGTGAACTGGAATGACTTCCAGGAATTGATGCAGAGTGAAAGGAGCAGATCCAGGAGAACATTGTACACAGAGACTGATACACTGTGGTACAATCGAACATAATGGACTACTAGCAGCAATGCAAGGCTGAGGGACTTTTGAGAAAGAAAACTAGCCACATTTAGGGAAGAGAAATACAGAAGAAAAACAACTGCTTGAACACATGGGCTAATGGGGATATTATTGGGGATGTAAACACTAAAGTATTAACTCTAGTCCAGCTATCAATAATATGGAATTAGGTCTCAATCAATGATATGTGTAAAACCCAATGGAATTGCACGTCGGCTAAGGGGGTTTAGGGGTTAAGGAGGTTTAGGGGAGAGGGAAAGAACATGAAATATGTAACTATGGGAAAATATTCAAAATAAAAACTTAAAAAATAAAATAAATAAAAGCAAAAGCAAAATAAATAAATGAAATATCAGAAAGGGATTTAAAAAAGGATCATACAAAAATTCACACTTTCAAATATATCAAATTTATTTATAATGGCAAGAAAATGGAAATGTCCAACTGTCCAATTATTAAAAGTGGCTGAAAATTTTTGAAAAGAAATAATATGGAAATAGGTCTTGGTCAATAGCACATGTAAAACCCAGTGGAATTGTGTGTCTGTGTGTTGGCTACAGGAGGGGGATGGTTGGGAGGAGAGAGAAAGAACATGAATCTTGTAACCATGGGGAAATATTCTTAATTAATTAATTAAATACAATTTCCCAGAAAAAATTAAAATTAAAAATGAAATAAAGTAAAAAATAAAGTCTACTATTCCAAATATTAGAAACCTGCCTTATTAGGTATTGTTTTGGAGATATTATTATTAAGTAACCCCAAAACAATTACTTGCTGTTTAGAATAGGAAGTCCTCTACTGGCCATGCCAAATGTGGTAATGGTAGGATGATGACCAAGACCCCAAAAATTATGTTATCTGAAGTAAGAAAATGAAAGAAAAAGGATGAAGGAAAATGGCATAAATTAAAAATTGGAGATCATATTCAATAATCATTTAGTTAGTGACATTGGCTGCCTGTCCATGGGCAGAGAACTTTTGTGAACTAAAGCTGAAATTAGAGCAAGAAGCACAAAGGTTTGGAAATGAGTCTTGCCACTTTAAGAGGACTCTCTTGTGTCAGAGGCTGGAAGCTGAGAAGCAGAAAGACATTAAGACTCAAAGGAATCAGCAAATCAGGCACAGTGGTAGTGCCACTGGAAGAGATGAGAAGTGGGAGGATCAGGAAAAGACTCTTAAGTGAAAAAGATTAGACCCCCAGGGCCACGCCAGATTCTACCAGGAGAATATCTGTGACCAGAGTGGGTGTGGGCCAGAGGTGGGGACTTGTTGCTTCCCATCTTTGCAATAATGTTATAATTGGGAAAAATATTTGAGAGTCTGCAGCAGTATCCCCTGACTAGCCAATAACCACCTTCCTGGCTTTTGCCCCAAGAATTCCTCATGGGGCTGGTGTAAGGACAAGGGAATGCTGTTTTTTGAATCAGGGGATAATAGATTCCTGTTTATTTTCCTATCATCAGATTATCTTTCTATCCCCTGGGTCTCTAATAGGTTGGCAAGCAGATATCAGGATACCTGGAGAAATAACCTGCAGAAGGGGATTGCTGGGTGGCTCAGTGGATCTTAGAGAGATAAGCCTGGGCTCAAATGTGGCCTCAGACATTTCTTAGCTGTGTTACCCAGGGGAAGACACTTAACCCCCATTGGCTAGCCCCTACTGCTCTTCTGCCTTGGAATCAACACACAGTACTGATTCTAAGACATAAAGTAAGGATTAAAAAAAATACTCTGCAGAAGTACAATTGAAGAAACTCCCACAACATTGCCGCCTGTGCCTAATGTTAAATTACAATAAAAAAAAAAAAACTACATAAAAAGACCCTCCAATTTATGTCTTTTAAAAGTATACCAATTATTTGTCCTGTATAAATCTTTATCTACTGAAGCCTATGGACTTCTGAAAAGATTATTTTTAAATAATTGAAGGAAATGTTAAATTTTGGTTTTGAGGTTAATTAAAATATAGATTTTTTCCACTTCCAAGTTTATAGATGGCCATAGAAATCCATCCAAGGACCCTTGAGGATCATGATCTCTTATTTTAATAAGGTTTCTTAACCTAAGGATCACTGTCAGTCCCCAAGGAATCCTTGGAAAGATTTCAATATGGTCCATTAACTGGAATGGGCCAGATGACCAAAGGTGAAGATGACAACACACACACAAATATGAAGAACAACTGTTCTATTGGTTCTTCTCAGTTCCTTGAAAAGGAGCTGTGGAACAGACACCACCCCCATTTGCCTTGTGCCAAAGATTCCCATCAAAGTCCATATGGTATGGTTCTCAATAGTCTCACAAATGGGACATAAACTATCTCAATGAATTTCTTCAGCACAGATTTTAGACAGTATCCATAGTTAAGTTTTAGAGAAGATCTAGACCCACCACAGCTGATGGACCTGGACATCAATCACCAATTATAAAAATTATGCAGATTCAACCAATAACCAAATTCATTTTATTTAGGACATGATTAAAGACATAGCCAGAACATTAGTGCCTGTCTATGGCTGCCAAATTTCAAAAGATAGTTGATTCCCTAAACCTTTATGGAAAATATTGGATAGATATGTTTCCAACATGACCAGAAGTATTAAATTATTGAGCTGTAACTTACCTTCCTCTGTATGAAATTGATCTTGCAGAAACTATGGCAAATTTAATAAACCTGACTCAGATTAATCTGATAATGCAGGTTTAAGATTGGAATAAAATGGAACGGTCCTGTTCTTAATTAATCTGATAATTAACAAATGAAGGTTAGTTTATTGCATATAGCAGAGAAAGGATATTTTAAGTGGGAAAGAATATTCAACAAGGATACAGCATCAATTCAACTGGGAAAAACTTCTCTACCTCTATGTTGCCTACACTGGTCCAACCAAAAGAAGCCATTGTAGAAGAACCTGTTAAATAGTTTTGATGAGTTTTGCTTTACAATATCATCTGAAGTCTGTTAATGCCATGCTCCCTTCATTTGAACTTTTTTTCTTATTCCCCTTAAAATTCTAGACTTTTTGTTCTTCCTTACATAACTTCTCTAATTCTAAAAAAGTATCTCATCAATAGTTTGACACCACATTAATATAACTGCACACAAAAGTCCTCATGTATTTTCTAAAACTCTTTCACCAAAGGGTTCAGTCAGAGAATGTTTTAGTGGCTTCTTTCTTCTCTGATTTGTTGTCACCATCATGGTGAGTATGGGAGCTTCAGTATTTGGTTCTCTTCAAAGGTAGTGACTAGCTTCCCTTGAGTTCTTAGGCTCACAAATCTCAAAGCTTTAACAATTTTATTTACAAACAGCGGGGAAAGGACTTTCTTCTGAGCCCATTTGACAAGAGAATGAACAGCAAGCAATCCTCTTTCCTCTAACTTGCTGTAGGAAAAGCCCAAGTAGGGCTGTAGTCAGTATTCTCTGCCAGTGCCTCTCTGGCTGATATGTTTTTTATCTCTTGCAACTCTCCTTCAAGTTCAGTAGATTTCATCTCTCTCATCATTCTCATTAAATTCTATGGTTCAGAGAGCTTGGTTTGCTGATCCTTGTAGTCAGGTTTTGTTCCAGCAGATGGTGCTTTTTTTCTCATTAGCTTACTGTCCCTCAGGTTCTTACTATTCTCTAAATTTCATCTCTTCTCCAGCAGATGGTACTTTTCCCCCTTTCCAGGAAACCAGCTTTTTTAACTTGGCCAATAAAATAAAGGAAAACAAACAGAAACCCAGGGTAATATTTAAGTATGAAAAATCAGCAGATGAAGAGAGAGCAAGAGAGAGAAGCAACCACATACAGTATTCTACAGTTTTTTGGTGGTATGGAAAAATCAACTTCTTTTACTACCCAGGGTAGTAGAAACTACATTTTCCACTAAGCCTGTATTTGCCTGCCTCCATTTCATAAATGAAAGGCAACCTAATATGTCAGATAATTACCAAAAACTTAAATGAATATTGTTCTGTTTATTTCATCCATGTGTGTAGGTGATGTGGTGCAATGTCTGGAGACGTGACCTCAGAGCCAAGAAAATTTAGATTCAATTCCATCCAGCTTGTACTTACATTAAATATGTGTCCCTAGACATGCCATTTACTTTCTCAAAGTTACAGTCAGTGGTTCTCAGATGTTTTGATCTCAGAGACCCTATATAATATTATAAAATTATTAAGACCCCAGAAGAGCTTTTATTTGAGTGAGTTATATCTGTCAATATTTCCAGTATTAGAAATTAAAACATTTTAGTATTATTATGAAAATATTTTTAACCATTCAGACCCCCTAAAATGCTTTCAGGGATCACCTAGGGGATCCCTCAACTACACTTTCTATTCTCCAAGACCATAAATTGCAGAGAAGGTGCTGCTGACCTGCACTGGCAAAGAAATTTCCTTCCTGGGAGCTCCCTACACAAATTAAATCCTAGGTCTATTTTCTATCAATAATGTCATGTGTAATTAGATATTCCGATACTCCTGTGGGGTGGGGCAGAATACTGAAGTCCTAATGAAAGAAATACTATTGGAACTTTCCCTAATAATCCTGGGATCTGTAGTCTCTGTCCTCTCACGTTTGTGGAAAAGGCTAGGGAGTTAGAAGAGGACCATGCTGGAAGAATGAGAGCTTCTTTCAGAGGGAGCATTTTAAACTATTCAAAAACAAGAAAAAAGGAGAATAAGTATGGAAAGATGGTCTGGCACCAGTATGGACAAAAATGGAAGACATTTGTTCAGAATCTGGGGTAGTTGTATAGTGGATAGAGCACAGGGCTTCGAATCAGGAAAATTCATCTTCATTAAGTTCAAATCTGGCTTCAGACACTTACTAGCTTAGCCCCCAAATGTTTAATACTTAAATTTCTGTTCCTTTTGAGTTATTTGCTAATTTCAATAATACTTTAAAGTTTAATTATAATTTAAAGATTAAATTCGTTTTTGAGTGTGTGTCTTGAATTGAGACAGCTATATGGCTCAAGGTCTGGAGTCAGGAAGACCTAAGTTCAAGTCCACTTCAAATACTGCCCAAGTCACTTAACCTATTTTGCCTTAGTTCCTCATCTATAAAATGATCTAGAGAAAGAAATGACAAACCTCTGACAAGAAAAACCCAAATGGGGTCATGAAGAGTCAAAGATGATTGCACAACAGCAAAACAATTATGTCTTGAATTGCTGTATAGAGGGTGCTAAAGAAGAGAAAGGGGTGGCTAGCTTTAATACACAGAAATTATGCAGGGTAGAGATCTTATCTCAGATGGTATGTTAGAGATTTTCATAAATAGAGTCCTTATGAGCTGTGATGATTTTAGTTAATAACCTATATTTTTAAGGTCCCCAAGAGAGCAGCAAAAGGGATCATTGTGGAACTGTACACATGTTTCTTAAGCTAAAACCATTACCCTTCTTATTTGGGGAGCAGGTCTTTAAGCATGAGATTCATAGGCAAAACAAACCAAAGTGGGTGGGGTAGGAAGGAAAATAAAAAAAAAAAACCAATGAAGTTATATTTGTGGTGGCAAAGAATTAGAAAATAAAGACATACCCATCAATTAGGGAACTACAGGACAAGTTGTAATGCATTAATGTAATAGGATATTACTGTGTTTTAAGAAATGACAAGGTGAATGGGGGTTTCAGAAAAAAATTGGGAAGCCATAAGCACATTCAAAATGAAGTAAGCAGAATTATGAGAACATTGTAACAGCAATATTGTAATGACAATTAGTGGTGAAATATTTAGCAGCTCTGATTAATACATTGATGTACAACAAATCCAAAGGATTCTCGATAAAAAAAAATAATTTTGTCCACCTCCACAAAGAGAACTGATGATCTCTGAGTGCAGATTGAAGCATATTTTCTTTCATTTTATTTTTCTTCCTTTCTTCTTTTTTTCATAACCTGTCTAATATGAAATTATGTTTTGCATAATTTCTTATATTTAACAGTATTGCATTTCTTGGTTCTTTAAGGGTAAAAGAGGGAGGCACAAAAGGAAGGAGAAAATCTGGAGCATAATTATAAAAAATACATCAAAACAATTTTTTTAAATGAGGCTATGTCCAAAGCTATATCCATAGCAGATAGGATGGGGGTGGGAGAGATCCCAACCAAATTTTGCTCTCCATGGCAATAGCTGAAGGTTATACTCGCTCCAGAATTTATAGTCTATCTCAGGAGAATTAAGAGTTAAGAAATTCAGGCTACGGACAAACAAAAGTATATTTATTGTTATTTTTTTTCTAACCACAGTTCTGGAATTATACAGAGAAGGAAAACCTCACAGACCCCTCATGACAATAAAAGCAGGCCCACATCTCTTTGCAGTGAATAATACATTTTTAAGGTCAGAGTGAGACAGATTCACAAACCTTTTTTTTCTTCTTCACCCTTCAATCAATTATAATGGTCAAAGAACCAAAAAAGTAAATGAATGAGTGGAGCTAACTGATAATGCCTTATCTTCCTACAAATTATTACCTTAAAAAATTTATTGTAGAATTGAAGAATTCTTATAAAATGGAAAGTAAATGCCATGTTGGGTGCAGGTAAATAGAATGTTCCATGGATACTGTACAGAAGCCGAGAACTACCTAATTATAGGCTAGTTATAGTTATCTTCATTTTCATTCTATAGAAAAGCTCAAGGGATTCCCCATTCTTCAGTATAATTTCAACCACTGAGGACTTGAAAGACTGTTTTGAGTTCCTTCAACTTCAGAGGTCCAATAATCATGTATATTTCTCAAAGGGTTCAATTGGATAAAGAGACAATGACTCTCTTATTTCCCATCCAGTTGCATCAAAAGTCCAGGTATAGAGGGCAGCTGGGTAGCTCAGTGAATTGAGAGCCAGGCCTAGAGTCCTAGGTTCAAATCCAGCCTCAGACACTTCCCAGCTGTGTGACCCTGGGCAAGCCACTTGACCCCCATTGCCCACCCTTAACACTCTTCCACCTAGGAGCCAATACACAGAAGTTATAGGTTTAAAATTTAAAAAAAAATTTTTTAAAGCCCAGGTACATTAATCAATACAAGAATTCTTATAATTTTACTTTCAAATAAAAATTAATATTTGGTGTCTATTTTATTTGTCTTTCAGAGTTAAAAAATATATTAAGTAACATAGCTTGGTGTTTAACATATTCTTAAATTCCAGTCCTTTTGATTAGAGGTGTCATACTTGATTCTAAGACAAAAAGTAAGGTTTTTTAAATATATAAATATTTAAGAAATATACAATTGGACACAGATAATGTTATTTTATGGTTTTCTAAATCAATATGCAGCCGTATATCTCTATTTCTACTTAAGTTTGATACTACTGCTTCAAATCATTTAATGACTCAAAACTATAATTTAATAATTATCCTTTTCTAGTGAATACACTTATATTTATTTTTGTACCTCTGTAATAGATTTTAAATTTTAATAGAAAAGGCAAATTTTATACATCTTCATTTCCTCCACAATGCTTAGTAAAGTCTCTTACATATAGGAATCAATACTTTTTTAAATTGACAAACAGAGGCCCTTAATCCCCAATAATGGTGCATTGTTAATTTTTCAGGAATTGACATTTTTTAGTTTGAGTCATAATATTTTATTTTTCTTGCTCTTTTTCCTTGGTCCCTGAGTTTGACCAGTCCTAACATCATTACTAGGCCCTCTACCAAACAGGCAGTCAATCAAAAAGCATTTAAACTGTATCTACAATGTGCCAGGCACTGGGCTTAGTCCTGGGGATACAGAGAGGCAAAAGACAGCCCTGCCCTTGAGAAACTCCCAATCTAATGAGGGAGACCACATACAAACAACTATGCATAAATAAGTCATAGAAGGGATAAATGAATAAGAATCAATAGGGAAAAGTAACTAGAATTAAGAGGGTAAGCAAGAAAGAGAAAAACTGATGAGACTCAAGTCATTTGAAACTCTGGTGGGAAATGTGGAAGTCATTGGCCTATATGTGGAAATTATCGTGGATTTCTTTCCTCTATGGACATGCTCTCTGCATTCCTTACACTTGGAAGGAGAAGAATTAGCTATATTTATCAACTGACTAGATGCATCTTAATCACCCTATGCAAATAAATTCTTAAAGGAAGTAGCCCTAACTTTACAAAGGCCTCCATCCATCTCACTAGTGCAGGTATCCCTTCCACATCGCAACTTCACTATTGTCATTTCTATACATTGCTGGTCAGCAAAAAAATAATAAAATTAACTGGGAGTTTAGGGGGACTTTTGTGAAAGCCACAGATGACAAAGAAAAAATTTTAAACTCAGAAATGCAACAGACATATGTATAGTATTTTATAATATCAACATATTTTTAATGCCATGAGTATACACAATTTCTTTTTTTTACCATTTATTAATATTAATTTTTAACATGGTTACATGATTCATGCTCCTACTTTCCCCTTCACAACCCTGCACTCCCCCCCACCCATGGCCAATGCACCTTTCCACTGGTTTTAACATGTGTCATTGATCAAGACCTATTTCCAAATTGTTGATAGTTGTATTGGTGTGGTAGTTTCAAGTCTACATCCCCAATCATGTCCACCTCAACCCATGTGCTGAAGCAGTTGTTTTTCTTATATGTTTCCTCTCCTGTAGTTCTTCCTCTGAATGTGGGTAGCGTTCTTTACCATAAATCCCTCAGAATTGTCCTGTGTCATTGCATTGCTGCTGGTACAGAAGTCCTTTACATTTGATTTTACCATAGTATATAAGTCTCTGTGTACAATGTTCTTCTGGCTCTGCTCCTTTCACTCTGTATCAGTTCCTGGAGGTCTTTCCAGTTCACCTGGAACTCCTCCAGTTTATTATTCCTTTTAGCACAATAGTATTCCATCACCATCATATACCACAATTTGTTCAGCCATTCCCCAATTGAAGGGCATACCCTCCTTTTCCAGTTCTTTGCCACCACAAAAAGCGCAGTGATAAATATTTTCGTGCAAGTCTGTTTATCTATGATCTCTTTGGGGTACAAACCCAACAATGGTATGGCTGGATCAAAGGGCAGGCATTCTTTTATAGCCCTTTGAGCATGATTCCAAATTGCCAGCCAGAATGGTTGGATCAGTTCACCACTCCACCAGCAATTCATCAATGTCCCAATTTTGCCACATCCCCTCCAGCATTCATTATTCTCCCCTTCTTTCATTTTAGCCAATCTGCTAGTTGTGAGGTGATACCTCAGAGTTATTTTGATTTGCATTTCTCTAATTATTAGAGATTTAGAACACTTTCTCAAGTGCTTATTGATACTTTTGATTTCTTTACCTGAAAATTTTCTATTCATGTCTCTTGCCCATTTATCAATTGGGGAAAGGCTTGATTTTTTAAACAATTGATTTAATGCCTTGAATATTTGAGTAATTAGACCCCTCTCAGAGTTTTTTGTTATAAAGATTTTTTTCCCCAATTTGTTGTTTCCCTTCTGATTTTGGCTATATTGTTTTTGTTTGTACAAAAGCTTTTTAGTTTAATATAATCAAAACCATTTAATTTACATTTTGTAATTTTCTCTAACTCTTGCTTAGTTTTAAAATCTTTCCTTTCCCAGAGATCTGACAAGTATACTATTCTGTCTTCACTTAACTTATTTCTACATTCCCTCTTTATATTCAAGTAATTCACCCATTCTGAATTTATCTTGGTGTAGGGTATGAGATGTTGATCTAAACCTAATTTCTCCCATATTGTTTTCCAAATTTCCCAGCAGTTTTTGTCAAATAGTTGGAATCATGTCCAAAATGTTGGGCTCTTTGGGTTTATCATACACTGTCTTGCTGATGTCATTCCACTGATCCTCCCTTATGTCTCTTAGCCAGTACCTTATTGTTTTGATGACTTCTGCTTTATAGTGTAGTTTAATATCTGGTACTGCTAGGCCCCCTTCCTTCACATTTTTTTCATTATTTCCCTTGATATTCTTGATCTTTTGTTATTCCAAATGAAATTTGTTATAGTTTTTCCTAATTCAGTAAAGATGTTTTTTGGTAGCTTGATAGGTATGGCGCTAAATAGATAAATTAATTTGGGTAGAATGGTCATTTTTATTATGTTAGCTCATCCTACCAATGAGCAATTAATAGCTTTCCAATTGTTGAGATCCAGTTTTATTTGTTTGGAAAGTGTTTTGTAGTTGTTTTCGTATAATTCCTGTGTTTGTTTTGGTAGATAGATTCCTAAGTATTTTATATTATCTAGGGTGATTTTAAATGGTGTATCTCTTTCTACCTCTTGCTGTTCTAATGTGTTGGAAATGTATAGAAATGCTGATGATTTATGTGCATTTATTTTATATCCTGCAAATCTGCTAAAGTTGTTGATCATTTCTACCAGCTTCTTAGTTGATTCTCTAGGATTTTTTAAGTAGACTATCATATCAACTGCAAAGAGTGATAGCTTAGTCTCCTCCTTGCCTATTTTGATACCTTCAATTTCTTTTTCTTCTCTAATTGCTACTGCTAGTGTTTCTAGTACTATATTGAATAATAGAGGTGATAATGGGCATCCTTGTTTCACTCCTGATCTTATTGGGAAGGCTTCTAATTTATCCCCATTGCATATAATGCTTGTTGATGGTTTTAGGTATATACTGTTTATTATTTTTAGGAAAGGTCCTTCTATTCCTATACTTTTCAGTGTTTTCAATAGGAATGGATGCTGTATTTTGTCAAAGGCTTTTTCAGCATCTATTGAGATAATCATGTGATTTTTATTTGTTAGACTGTTGATATGGTCAGTTATTTGGATGGTTTTCCTAATGTTGAACCATCCTTGCATTCCTGGTATAAATCCCACCTGATCATGGTGGATGATCTTCTTGATTACTTGCTGGAGTCTCTTTCCTAGTATTCTATGTAAGATTTTGGCCTCTATATTCATTAGGGAGATTCGTCTGTAGTTTTCTTTCTCTGTTTTTGATCTACCTGGCTTTGGAATCAATACCATATTTGTGTCATAAAAGGAATTTGGTAGGACTCCTTTTCTTATTATATCAAATAATTTGTATAGTATTGGGATTAGTTGCTCTTTGAATGTCTGATAGAATTCACTTGTGAATCCATCAGGCCCTGGCGATTTTTTCTTAGGGAGTTCTTTGATGGCTTGTTCAATTTCTTTTTCTGATATGGGATTATTTAGGTATTCTATTTCTTCTGCTGTTAATCTAGGCAATTTATATTTTTGTAAATATTCGTCCATATCTCCTAGATTGTTATATTTATTGCCATATAATTAGGCAAAATAGTTTTTAATGATTGCCTTAATTTCCCCTTCATTAGAGGTGAGGTCTCCCTTTTCATCTTTGATACTGTCAACTTGGTTTTCTTTCCCTTTTTTTATTAGATTGACCAGTACTTTGTCTATTTTATCTGTTTTTTCAAAATACCTGCTTCTAGTCTTATTTATTAATTCAATAGTTCTTTTACTTTCAATTTTATTAATTTCTCCTTTGATTTTTAGTATTTCTAATTTAGTTTTCATCTGGGGATTTTTGATTTGCTCGCTTTCTAGTTTTTTAAGTTGCACACCCAATTCACTAATCTCTGCCTTCCCTAATTTGTTAATATATGCACTCAAGGATATAAATTTCCCCCTGAGTACTCCCTTGGCTGCATCCCACAGAGTTTGGTAGGATGTCTTATCATTGTCATTATCTTCAATGAAATTGTGGATTGTTTCTATGATTTCTTCTTTGACTAGCTGGTTTTGGAGAATCATATTATTTAATTTCCAATTAGTTTTTGATTTGCCTGTCCAGGTGCCCTTACTAATTATTATTTTTATTGCATTATGATCTGAGAAGGTTACATTTATTATTTCTGCTCGTTTGCATTTGTTTGCAATGTTTCTATGCCCTATTACATGGTCAATCTTTGTGAATGTACCATGTGCAGCTGAAAAGAAGGTGTATTCCTTTTTTTCCCTATTTATTTTTCTCCACATATCAATTAAATCTAATTTTTCTAGGACTTCATTCACCTCTCTTACCTCTTTCTTATTTATTTTTTGGTTTGATTTATCTAGATCTGCAAGAGGAATATTTAGATCTCCCACTATTATGGTTTCACTATTTCCTTCTTGAGCTCTGCCAGTTTCTCCTTTATGAATTTGGATGCTATGCCACTTGATGCATACATATTGAGCACTGTTATTTCCTCATTGTCTATACTGCCTTTAATCCCTGTCTTTTTTAATCATATCTATTTTTACTTTGGCTTTGTCAGGAATCATAATAGCCACTTCTGCCTTCTTTTTCTCATTTGATACGCAAAATATTTTGCTCAAGCCCTTAACCTTAAACTTATGTATGTCCACCCGCCTCATATGTGTTTCTTGTAGACAACATATGGTAGGATTTTGGTTTCTAATCTACTCTGCTATTTTCTTCCTTTTTAATGTTGAGTTCATCCCATTGACATTCAGAGTTATAATTATCAGTTTTGCATTCGCTGACATTTTTGTATCCTCCCCTAGTTCTACCTCTTCTTCTTACACTATTTCTTTTTAAACCAGTGGTTTGCTTTGAGCCGGTATCCCTTATCCCCTCCCTTAATTAACTTCTCTTTCTACCCCCTCCCTTATTATTCCCCTCTTTTTATTTTTAAAGGCCTAATTAATTCTCTCCCCCTTCTTCTCCCCTCCCTTTTTTGACCTCCCCACTCCCATACTCCCCTTGGTTTATCCCTTCTGACTTTCTCAGTAGGGTTAGATAGAGTTTTATATCCCAATGGATAATATAGCTACTCTTCCCTCTCAGGGTTAATTACACTGAGAGTAAGGTTTAAATATTACCTCTTAATGCTCTCTTCCTCTCCTTCTTATAATAGTATTTGTCCCCTCCCCTTCCCATTCCCTATTTGTGTGTAAGAGAATATCCTATTTTTCTTATTCATTCAAGTTTCTCTTGGTGTGCCCTACTATTCACCCCGCCTCCTTCCCATCCCCCTTATCATCTTAGACCATTTAGTATTCCAAACTCTCCCTATGAATTATTCTTCTGATTACTATAATAGTGAATATTATAATAGTGAAGAGAGTTCACTACAGAGAATTATACATAGCATGTCTCCACATAGGAATACAGATAATTAGATCTTATTGAAGCCCTTAAAGAGGCAAATTTAAAAAATATGATTTTTCTTTCTTTCCCCTTTGTTTCTTATTTACCTTTTCATGTTTCTCTTGATTTTTGTGGTTGGATATCAAACTTTCCATTTAGCCCTGGTCTTTTCTGTGCAAATACTTGGAAATCTTCAATTTTGTTGAATGCCCATACTTTCCCCTGGAAATATATAGTCAATTTTGATGGGTAGTTGATCCATGGTTGAAGACCCAGTTCTCTTGCCTTTCTGAATATCATATTCCAAGCCTTGCAGTCTTTTAGCGTGGAGGCTGCAAGATTCTGTGTGATCCTGATTGGTGCTCCTTGGTATCTTTCTGGCGTCTTGTATTTTTCTTTTACTTGGAAGCTCTTAAATTTGGCTATTATATTCCTGGGGTTGTCTTTTCTGGGTCTAGTGTAGAGGGTGATGTATGGATCCTTTCAATGTCTATATTGCCTTCTTGTTGTAGAACTTCAGGGCAATTTTGTTGAATAATTTCTTTTAGTATGGAGTCCAAATTTCTATTAATTTCTGCTTTTTCAGGAAGACCAATGATTCTCAGATTGTCTCTTCTAGACCGGTTTTCTTGGTCTGTCACTTTCTCATTGAGATATTTCATGTTTCCTTCTATTTTTTCAGTCTTTTGACTTCGTTTTATTTATTCTTACTGTCTTGAGAGACCATTAGCTTCTAATTGCTCAATTCTAGCCTTTAGGGACTGGTTTTCTGTTATAATCTTTTGGTTTTCCTTTTCAATCTGGTCATTTCTGGTGTTCAATTTGCTTATCAGTTCATTTGATTTCTGAGCCTCACTTTCCAATTGCAAAATTCTGCCTTTTAAACTTTTATTTTCTTGCCTGATTTCCTTTTGAGCTATTTCCCATTTCTCTAGCCAAATCTTTCCCAACTTTCTCGTCATCTCAGATTTTAACTCTTCAAAGCTTGTGACCAGTTTTCATTATTTTGGGTGGGTTCGGATGTGATTGCTTGTTTGTTCTCCTCTTCTGTTTGCTCTATTGTCTGGATTTTCTCTGTGTAAAAGTTGTTGAATGTTAAAAATTTCTTATTCTTATTGTTAATCTTTCTCTTCTGGGCTTCCTGATTCTGGCCATTTTAAGCCCAGCACCTTCTCAGCTTTATCCTCATGCTCAGGGTCTGTCTGCGCTCTTTAGGCTCCTGAGGTCTCAGGTCTGGTTGTTCTCAAGGTCAAGCTTCCTGGTGGTCCCCCTTGCTTCATCCTCTGCCGGAGGCTCCTTTACAAGTCTCAGGGAGCTGCTTCCACAGTTGTATACCCATCTGCACTGGTTCCCCACTCAAGGTTTCAGAACCTTTGCTTGCGCCTGTGTCCACCTCCACCCGTGCCTGCGCTCTGTGTCTGTGCTCAAAGTCCGCGCGCGTTCTTTAGCCTTTTGGAGTCTTAAGTCTTGCTGCTCTCAGGAGCAGACCCTGGAGCTGCCAATGACTCAATGGGTGCCCCAAACTTGCTCTACTTCTTTTGTGCTGGCTTGGCACTGTAGGTGGTGTGGGGGGTGTGGGAGGGGGTTGCTCAGCCCATGATTTAGTGAGAGCTATTTCACCCCTTTATAGCATGGAAATGTCCCAATTCCACGTACCTTCCATGCTGCGCCCTGTTGTGGGGTCCCTCCATTCGTTTGGATTTGCTTTTATGTCCCCTTGAGGAGTCCTGTATGTTTTGGTTAGGAGCGGTTAAGCCGCTGCTTTTTACTCTGCCCCCATCTTAACCCAGAAAACCACCATTTCTTTTTTAAAGCTAAAATAAGTAAAAAAAAAAAAAAAAAAAAGTTATAATCTTAAAAAAAAAAAGCAGAAAACCAGCAGACAACACACAAAGGCTAGAAGGCTTAACACTGACCTACATATAACCTGTGACCAAATACTTAATCCAAATTTTGCAATTAAATATTGTAAACAACCCATAAAAGAAAATGAAATGAAAAGCAGACATCTTCTCTGATATGAAGGAAGGGCCAAAAAATTTTGCATGAAGTTTCCAGATAGGAGAAGGGTGTCACACCCTAACCCCTGCAATGTGGAAGAGATACCTCAACCCAACAATAGACTTTTACACCAGTTAAGGCAAAATTAGATTTTGAGTAAAGAAAAAAAATCACAAAAGGGCTTTTCTATATACTAAAGGGGCGATAGTCAAATGGTGTCAATGAGCTCTTGGTGAAAAGGTCCAGGGTCTCATGAACTATTGCTCATTGCTTTTATCAGTTCTTCCCAGAAATCAGCTTCCTTGGGCTTTAGGCAGAGTGGATGACTTCAAAATGTAATAAATGTGATTGGGTGTGGGAGGGAACAGGCCAAAATTAGAGAGCCCAATAATCTCTAATATTAGAAACTTCATTTCAAAAAACCACCTCCATTGAGAATGTGTAAATAGAATTAGCTCGATCCCATTAATAGTCAAAAATCTACTCAACCCAGGCGTGCTAATGATGTCACTCCCACCTCCCTTAGTTGGGAGGGGAGACGAGTTACCCACATGTGACAATAAGTAACAAATCAAGAATAAGGGACTGCCCTTTGGGCAGTCCAAATCAATGTAGAAACTGCCATTTGTCCATTTGAATTAGAGGTGGACCACAGGAAGTGATGAAAGACACTATCTCTTTAAGTAAGTGAGTGAACTTCCTGTGGGGGCAGTGGCCATCTCAAACTGGAAGAAGAAGCATCTCCTGAGACCACAGACAGCTTACACTCTGTATTGTCACGTGGGTAAGTTAGGCTGGCTTCCTTGGCCTTGCTGGGCCAATTCTAAACTCTGCCTATCTGGCTGTTGGGCCCTGTGGCTTACAGCTTCATTTATTTGGCCTTCTAACCTTCTCCCTCCGTCCAGGCCTTTGGCCTGGACTAGCCTCTCCTTTTTCTCTTTATTTCTACTTTTACCTACCTGATTGTAAATAAACTCTTCAACCCGATGCTGACTTGGGTCTGATTTAATTACGGAATCAACCTAATTGTTGATTCCTGGCGGCCACATATTTTAATATATACCTATAAATACCTAAATTTTATTCCTTACAAGAAGTAGCATGGAGAGATGGTCTCTAAATGGAATGTAAGTGTTTCTAGGGACCCAGATCTGTTCTGACCCATCTGAAGTAATAGTTGCTAATGTGTCTTACTGTACTTTCCTTTTGCACATGTTCAGTCGGAACTTAAAAGAGTCCAGTATTCATCTATCCTCTTCATAGAGATAAATAACAGAAATGTGTGAAGAGAGAGATAGACAGATGGAGGCAGAAAAAATAGAAAAAAAAAAAAGGAAGGGAATTCTTAGTCTGCCTGAACCTCTGTCAAATTTCCCCCTGTATTCCAACTTATTAAGTAATACAAAAAAGTAATTTTGGACATTGTATACTACATTTAGAAGGGCTCCAGTGTCACCATGGCAACTGGTTTTGCTTAAACATAGCTCTGCATGTAAGTAGAGTCTAAATTAGATACAGGAGTCAGATTTTCACAATGTTGAGAGAACTTCTCTAAAATCAATTTATTGTTACCTTTTCTTAAGTGAGGCATTTAAAGATATGTTTGTAAATATAGAAATATGGAAATATGTTGCCTCTGATCTCTTATCACAGAGCAGTACTAGGGTTCTATTATTATCTAGAAAATCATGTTGCAGAAAAAAATTCACATAAGGATCAATACCTGAAAAGAATAACTAAATCTACTGAGTTTTGTCTGTGAGCTGTCAGTGCACGGAATATCAATAGTCTAATACATTTTTTTAGTACATGTTTTGTTGGAATATGCTTAGGGAAAATTTGAGGATTTCCCTCCTCTTCCCCAATTATTACTTCCTTAGTTAATGGTTCCTTGAAATAATATTATGACGGGCTGCTGGGTGGCTCAATGGATAGAAAGCCAGGACTAGAGATAGATTCAAATCTGTCATCAGACATTTACAAGCTGTATGATTCTGGACAAATCATTTAATCCCCACTGCCTACCCCTTACTGCTCTTCTGCCTTAGAACCAACATATAGTATAGATTAAGATGGAAAGTAAGGGTTGAAAGAAAGAAAGAAAGAAAGAAAGAAAGAAAGAAAGAAAGAAAGAAAGAAAGAAAGAAAGAAAGAAAGAAAGAAAGAAAGAAGGAAG
>NC_058135.1:47065516-47113512 GCF_016433145.1 Gracilinanus agilis
TGGGTTGACACCTCCCTCCTTTATAACAGTTGCCCAGGCAGGATCCTTTAGGTCAATGGATGATATCCCTTCAGGACCCACCTGGGGTTAATTGATATTATTTAATGGGCTCTTCAGCTTGGTAATGTTGGTATCTGACTGCTGTCTCTCCCTTCCCAAAGAAGCTTTGAATAACCACTTCAGGAAGGTACTTTAAACTTTGATTGTATTTAACAAAGAAGGATAATGGGATTGGATAGAGGTATTGGGAGACCCTGATTAAATGATAATGATGAATCTAAACTGTAGGCAAGTATCTGAATTAGGATGATTAGTTTCTCTATGGTACAGCCTGGCCACAGCCACACCAGAGTAGAAAAACTGCTGTATAATCTTTCAGCTTCTTCTTCACTGGATGATGCGCCTAACCAGTTTGAGATACCCACCCTTTCCACCCTCTTCTTCTTCTCCTGCCCACTTCCCGAATCCCTCCAGGGCCCTGGGACACCTAGATAACTAAGATGATTGAATTCCTAATATCTAGGGGCAGTAGAATCAGAGATGATGGTCTGGGTACAGGTTGTTGATAGTATAGGAACAAACAGGAGGAATTTGCAAGGCTGAGTCTGCAAGTCTCAATCCCACAACAGACCAGGATCCACTGATCTCAGGTCTCAGGGGAAAAAGGAACCCCTGCCAGGGCTGCCAGGGTGGTTTTATACCCCCCTGGGCCAACTGCCCTCTCCTGTGTCCGCACACCCCTCTGGGAACATTCCAACACCCAATGGATCCACCTGTCAATCAGAGTGTGGACTCCTGGCTCCCAGAGATTCAATATAACATAATCTATTTATTATACTGATTTTTGAAGTACAAAAGATTTCATATCTTCCTTTAAAGCCAGGGAAAGGAGGATTACTCACCATTTTAAACTTCTTATTAGCAAGGGGCAGTGAGGAGGCTTGACCCGATTTAACCCAGCTCTGAGCAATTGCTGGGGAGTTTGGGGGGTTCAGCCAATAGAAAACATCTCCCCCTAAAACCTGATCCCTAATTTATCCTTATTGGGGAAATCCCATTCCTGTAAGGAGGGGTGGTGTGAATGAATAGCTTTGGCCCACTACCACTCAGTTAAAAGGGGTTACCAGAGCACACCCCATCTATCAGTTACACCCCTTCTTACATAGGTGAATTCTTCTTCACCACATACCATGTGCTCGTAAGTCTATCCATATCCAACCTAGACAAGATTGAATTACTGTAAATAGTCTAATGATCTCAGACCACTGGGAAGAACTTCTATGGAAAATTTTGATGGAAATCTTATATACACGGCTCACTGGATAGAGTGCCAGCCCTGGAGTCGGAATATCTTGGTTTCAAACCTGGCTTCAGGTACTTCCTAGCTATGTGATCCTGGGGAATGTCACTTTTTGCCTGGCACTTAGTGCTCTTCTGCCATACTTGGTATCTATTCTAAGAGAGAAGGTAGGGGTTTAAAAAAGAAAGAAATCTGATGTACCATCACTAGGGGATATTGCTTAAGATAGGGTGATTATCTGCCTCTTTTTTCAATTACTATTGCCTCGCAGACACTATAAATGATTCCTATATTTAATTTCCTAATAAACCTCATAAAGTTCTGAACTCAAGCTAAAGCACAAGGACTATACTTCTGGGTAGATACAACCTCTCTTCCCAGTAAGTGCCATGAGAAATAATAGTTTATGTTGCTAGTTGACAAAATATTGGTGACAATATTTGCAAACGACATTAGTGTCACGTAAATAAATATTTTTCACTCATTGGGAAAATCTTTCAGAGACATGACTTCATGAACACTAAAAATATCTTATAGTCAGAATCACTGCAGAATGTCATCTTGGCTAAAATGGAACTATATGTAATTATTACTGGAGATGATTTCAGCCATAGTGGAGGGAACATTGCTTAGTTGGAAAGGGCAGGATTGCAACGAAAACTAGACACACAAATCAGACAGTAGCATATTCAAAAAGGCCCTAGAGCTATTAAATGTTAGACCTCTGTTCAGGCATTGACAGTATTTTCCCCCCTTTGTATCCTAGAATAATTTGAGCTCAAAATCCTGATTATGAAGGAATACTAGATAGAATACCAGACAGATCCAAGATTCCTATAGAAATGACATACTCTGTCTTGTTTGTAACTGTGGCTAGATCCCTTAGCAAATATCAAAGATGCATTAGAGGGTGAAAGTAGCCAAATTTCTAGTAGATAAGCTGGAATTCTATAGATAGTAAAGGTATTGACATCTTAATGCAACATTAAACTTCAAAACTGGAACCCTCAACAGCCAGGGCTCTGGTAATTCTGAGACAGACAGGAAATGTCTTGGATCCCTCATGGCCAGACTGAAAAATGTCCCAAAATTTCAATTTAAAAAGGAAGATAATGGTAAAGGAAATAATGGTCTTGATATTATTCCTATTTATTAAAGGTAAGACCAAACTTGCACTCATATCCTTAAATTTGTATTCATATAAAGTATTTGAAAAATAATTTTTGCATTGTGGGAAGCCAATAACAGAATAGATAAAAATCTGAGCTCCTCTTTTGACCCCTTCTGTGATCCACACCCTTTCTTATTGAGAAGTTTTGTGTCCTTATTGAAAAGCTTTAAGCCTCTTAGCAAACCAGTAGTCAAGAGGTTAACATTCTTCCCCTTTGGTCAGAAATGCAGCCAAGGCCAAAAACTTAGTTTAGCAGGGGCATTTCCCCCTGAGAAAAGTATTCTCAGACTTAGCTTGCTGATAATCACGCAGCTGAAGGTCCAGCCTGGTTCTTATCTTCACCTTGAAGTTTCTGAGGTTTCTGTGTGTTGTCTAAACTAATTGCAATGTCTATGGAGCTGTAAAACTCTTTCTGTGCTTGTGGGTGAAAGGGAGTTTGAATTTCATATATAATAAACTTGTGACTCAATGGCACTTCAGAGAAGCAGCTATGAGTTAACAGTCAAGATCGTCTTCCCGTGTCCCATTTTTTTCTTATAAACTAAGCTATCCTTATCAGAGATGATAAATAGATCTCAACATTGCATTATTAAATTTTTTAACTCAACATGAATTTTTTCCTCATGATTTGCCAGCTTGCTTTTATTCTTTTAAGTATAATAAGATTAAATTGTCCTCATATTTGGATTGTTTTGTTGTTGTTTCATTGGAAAATCTTTCATTTAATAATCAGAGAAACCAAAACAACCATATTCATGGGCCTCTTATGTGAAGTGGTTCACTTCAATCAGATAGTTAAACTCAAATTTTGCCATATTTATTACTCATAATTAAGGTGCCACCTGAAAATCGGCAAGTAATAATAATATTTTTACAAGTTTTGCAAAGTGTTAACTCATTTGATCTTCACAGAGATCCTGAGAGGCAAATACTATTATTATCCCAATTTTATATATGATTAGGGAAACTGAACTTAAGAAAGGTTAAGTGTCTTGTCCAGGATCATACCACAAATAAGTGTGTGAGGCAGGATTCAAACTCAGGTTTTCCTGGCTTCAAGTCTAACACTCTATCTACTATACCAAATAGTAGTCAATAAAAAAACAATTCATTTTGAAAATGTTTTGACAATGAATCAAGTGTTTTTTAAGTAATAGGAATAGAGATGTAATGCCAGAACCAATCAGGTACCAGCCCTTGCTCATTGTAAATAGACATGGAATAAAAGGAGAAAAGCAAAATACCCCTCATGCTCCAACCAAACTGTGATATCATAATTCAGAACAATGAAATTGGGTTTTATGGCAAATTAACCTTAGAATTTTTCTCTATAAGGCTGGTAGGACCCTTGTAAATGAAAAAATTTCCCCCATTATGTCATAACTCACATGTAATTGATTCATTCCAACCTCTCCTTGTAGCATTTCTTGTTTCATCAAGAAAAAAGCTTACTGCCTTATCCTTTGGATGTGAAATTTCCAACATTCTTTTCTTTCATTGATCTCTACTTCCAGATTGGATTTATTGCAAATTTTTCTAAAGCATAGGTCTGAATACTGCATTATCTTTCTCAATAAACTCCAATGGTTCCTATTATTTCTTTTATCAAATATAAATTTCTTTGGCACTGAAAACTCTTCAACCCTTCTTTCCACCCTTACCATACCCATATCTTTGAGTTTAAAAAAGTGAAATCACCTTATTGTCTTACCAGATACTGGTTTCATATTTCTAAATTATAAATTATATAGATTATGTCTAAATCTAAAATATGGATTATATTGCAAGAATGAAATGTACAAAGACCTAAGTGTATTTATAAACAGCCTCCTTGCTCTATATATTCTTTCATTCAGTAATCACTTGAACACTCATGGATTTAGTTATCTCTATGCAGATGATTCCAGGATTTATACATTTAAGTCTGGTCTTTGTCCCAAATGCCATTCCCATGCCACTAATTCCTTACTGGTCATATTGAATTGGATGTCCTAAGGACATTTGAAACTCAATAGATGTCATTAATTTTCCCATCTGCTAACTTCCTAAACTTTTCTAATTCTGTTGAAAGTCTTATCTTTCAATCATCCAGGTTGATTTCATCTTTTTTTTTTTCTTAAACCCTTACCTTCCATCTTAGAATCAATACTATGTATTGGCTACAAGGCAGAAGAGCCATATAGCAAAAGGCCAAGAGATTAAGTGACTTGCCAGGGTCACACAGCTAGAAATATATGAAGCTGGATTTGAACCCAGTGTCTCCCATCTCTAGACCTGGATCTCCATCCACTGAGCCATCTAGTTGCCCACGCACACACTTTTTAATGTCATCTTCATTCTCATGTCATCCCCTTTGCCATCTTTCATTCCTCACCTACCCTCACCACACACATCTAATCAATTGCTGAATTTTGTCATTGCAAATTCATCCACTTTTCTCCACTTGCTCAGTCAACATTCTAGTTGAGGCCCACATTATCTTTATCAGACTAAAACACTAGACCCCTAATTTACCTTACTGACTCCAGTCTTTACCCATCTCACTCTAATTAATTAGACACATACACAGCCTGTAACATTCTTGAGTGCATTCTAAATCAGGTTAAAATATAATTGGCAAACATTGAAAAAAAATAGAAACCCAATAAAATAGAGATGTTATATTTTTGAAATGTTTCAAAAATATACAACCTGCAGGGATCCTTCTGTATATAGTTTAGTGGTCCTCATTTTCCTCATTTCTATTTGAGTTTGATACAACTGTTCTCAATCAGTACTAACATAATTTTCCTAAACCATAGGTCTGAGTATGTCATTCTCAATAAACTCCAGTGGCTGCCTTTTATTTCTTTTATAAAATATAAACTTCTCTGTTTGGTATTAAAAACTGTTTAACTGTTTACATCTTGGCCACGATTTATCATTACGTTTTATTTCCTTTCGTGAACTCTCCAATCTATCCAAATTGGCCTTCCTGTTGCTTCTCATGATCCATTTACCATCTATCTCCCTTCCTTTACACTGGCTAACCCTCATGACAGGAATGCATTCCCTCCTCATGTCAATTCCTAAAAAAATCCCTAATTTCCTTCAAAAATTACCAAAAAATCCACTTTCAACATGAGCTGATACCCTCAACAAGAGCCCTCCTACACCAAATCCCTTTTTATCATTTTGTATCTATATACATGTATGCATGCTGTTTTCACAAATAGAATTGGGAAAGGGAGGCAACATATATATTCATTAAGTTCTTAGCATGTGACAAGCACAATGCTTTACAAATATTATCTCATTTGATCTTCACAACAATCCTGGAAGGTATCTACTATTACTATCCTCATTTTATAGTTGAGGAAAGTCAGATAGACAGATGGTAAATTACTTGCTCAGGGTCACACACATAGCTAGTAAGTGTCAGAGGCTAGATTTGAACTTGGAGTTTTCCTGACTGCACTCTCACCATTCTATCATTTAGTTGCTTACCATGAGCAAAGCCCTGTGCATGATTCTGGGAGTACAAAACTTAAAACATACATCTTCAAGAAGTTAGTTGCTTTCCCAACAAATTGGGAGAGCATTTTTATAACAAAACTCTTTTGCAAAGGTTTAATTTCCCAAATATATAAGGAACTAAGTCAAATTTACAAAAAACAAACAAACAAACAAACAAAAAAAGCCATTCCCCAATTGACAAATGGTCAAGGGACATGAATAGGCAATTTTCACATGAAGAAATCAAAACTATCAATAAACACATGAAAAAGTGTTCTAAATCCCTCCTGACTAGAGAAATGCAAATGAAAACAACTCTGAGTTACCACCTTACACCTAGCAGACTGACCAATATGGCAGCAAAAAAGAAAGTGATAAATGTTGGAAAGGGTGTGGCCAAATTGGAACACTAATGCACTGCTGGTGGAGTTGTGAATTGGTCCACTTTTGTTTGTGAATTGGTCCACATTCTGGAGGACAATTTGGAACTATGCACAAAGGTCTTCAAAAGACTGTCTGCCCTTTGACCCAGCCATACCTTTGCTGGGTTTGTACCCCAAAGAGATAATAAGGAAAAAGACTTATATAAAAATATTCATAGCTGTGGTCTTTGTGGTGGCAAAAAATTGGAAAATGAGGGAGTGTCCCTTAATTGGGAAATGGCTGAGCAAATTGTGGTATCTGTTGGTGATGGAATATTATTATGCTCAAAGGAATAATGAAGTGAAGGAATTCCACGTGAACTGGAAAGACCTCCAAGAATTGATGCAGAGTGAAAGGAGCAGAACCAGGAGGACATTGTACACAGAGACTGATGCATTGTAGCACAAAAGAATGTAATAGACTTTTTTACTAGCAGCAATGCAATGACCCAGGACAACCCAGAGGAATTTATGAGTAAGAAAACTATTCACATCCAGAGAAAGAACTGTGGGAACAGAAATGCAGAAGAAAAGCATATGATCAATCATATAGTTCAATGGAGATATGATTAGGGTTTTGATGTTAAAAGATCTTTCTACTGCAAATATGAATACCATGGAAATAGGTTTTGAATAATGATACATGTATAATAACCCAGTGCCATTGCCCATCAGCTCTGGGAGGGGAGAGGAAAAAGGGGTGAGATCATGAATCATGTAACCATAGAAAAATATTCTAAAGGGAAAAAAAGAAGACAAGGAAAATATTGAAAAAAAAAAAAAAGAAGTTAGTTGCTTTCCAAAGGCAATTTCTAAAGTGGCCATCAATATGAATGTTTGTCACACTTGCAAAGGTGTAACATAATTTACTATCACTGACCTCCACATGTTCACCTAAGGCAAAAGTGACTAATTCTACCCCCAATTTATTTCACCCACTAGATATATTCCCAAACAATAACAAGGAAATATTTAATTAAATTCTCACTAGCCAATTATAATATTGAAATTCCACAATTACAAATTGCCTGAGAAAGATTTAAACTGACTAAACCTAAAATGTCAAAAACAACAACAAATTACTCATCATACTCATGGTATCAACTCCCTCAGGCAAATGTACCCAGTGTTTCTAAATCTACATTTGGATCACAGAATCTCTGAAACTGAGCTAGAAAATAATTAAAAGTCTCTCCTTCACTGTCTCCATTCTCCTTTGGTTCCTGCGTTTCTATTGAATTGATGCTGAGTACAATTCTGATCCTATCCTATCAATGGAACACACTCTTTATCTTGTAATAGAGGCATTCATTCCACATTTGAAACAGGATCTGTTAACAGAAAAATTCATGACTCTACCTACACCCATGGCAGATTTAGGATCCTGGGCCTAGATCTCTTTTCTCCTTTGATTTCCAACAAAAAGAGAAATAAAAAAATTTCTAACTTTTGTGCCACAATATAGTGTCCTAGGATCCAAGTTAGGTTATTTACTACCTGTGTGACCTTGGACAAGTCACATTCTCTAGTCATCCAGTCATCTATAAAATGGAAAGGCTAGATTAAGCAATAGCTAGGTTCTTTTCTAACTCTAGAACTATGATCCTATCATTCTTTGATTAATTCCACTTGAGGGGCATTCACAAGGGTCCTGAGGAGAACAAATATTGGAAACTTGTACTGGTTCAGTGATTGATAAGCGCTTATTTTAGAATTACCAAAGAGAGCGAACCCTTGTTAAGTTACAACATCCCATTGTACAATGAGACTTTCTGTACAGGACTGAATTTCATCCAGATAAGAAAAAGTCCAAGAAAGATCATTTGAACTTTTCATATTCCTGCTATTGGATGCAGTCATCAGAAGAAGCTAACTGACTCTACTAAACCCATGGTTGGAGCAGGTTCCAAGCATCTGGAGCCAGACTTGTGATATCTTTGGAAATACCCCATAGCTGCACATTGGAGCCTGCTGTTCTGACCAGATGTTATCATTCCCCAGACTACCTTAGCCTTCTCTGTGGACTTTTTATTTTTTCCATCTAGTTACATTTTTTCTTTTTTCTTTTTTTTTTTTAACATTTATTAATATTCATGTTTTAGAAATGGTAACATAGTTACATGATTCATGCTCCTATTTTCCCCTTCACCCCTCACCCTCCCCCCACCCCTGGCCAATGCGCATTTCCCCTGGTTTTAACATGTGTCATTGATCAAGACCTATTTCCAAAATGTTGATCATTGCATTGGTGTGGTAGTTTCAAATCAAAATCCCCAATCATGTCTGCCTCAACCCATGTGTTCAAGCAGCTGCTTTTCTTCTGTGTTTCCACTCTGCAGTTCTTCCTCTGAATGTGGGTAGCGTTCTTTTCCATAAATTCCTCAGAATTGTCCTGGGTCATTGCATTGTTGCTAGTACAGAAGTGCATTACATTCTATTTTACCACAGTGTATTGGTCTCTGCGTACAATGTTCTTCTGGCTCTGCTCCTTCTGCTCTGCATCAGTTCCTGGAGGTCTTTCCAGTTCACATGGAATTCCTCCAGTTTATTATTCTCTAGTTACATTTATTGAGAACACTGGTCAGCCAGGATGGTGGTCAGCACAGAGCAAGCACCAAACAGCACAGGGAAAATGGAGGCACATGACAATGTCCCCTCAGAGTGGAGTACAAGGGGTGGGAGAGAGAGCATCCTTTGGTACAGAACAACAAGAAGTGATGAGGAAACCTGGGACCACCTGCCTACTGCCTGCCCACCTTTGGGGCAGATGGCCCAGTCCAAGAAGGCCCTCCTCAACCCAAGGGAGGGCAGGGTCACAGTCTTTACACCAGCCAGGAGGAGGAAGGTATGTCAGCAGGACCCGAGCCGCAAGATGGAACCTATCTGGCCAGCCACCACTGGCCTCCTCTGCCCAGGAAGACTACTTGCTTCCCTGGATCCCCACTGTGCACATGTCTACACTAATACCAGAAGTGGGAAGCAGGGAAGGAAGACAAGGAATGGCATTGCTTGTTTCCAGAAAAAACAAAACAAAACCTTCCATCCCACCTTCATGAGACAATATTTTCCATGAGAGTTCCTCCCTCTCATGGAATGTTGATATGCATTTAAACCTTGCCCCTGTTCCTCTCTTAGGTACTCCTATACTCCAGTGCTGTGCAGTGTACCAAATTGTAATTTCCTTGCCTCAATTCAAAATGCTTGTTTTTCTTGCTTTGGAAGTTCTCATTATTTCAGATTAACACTGCCTTCAAAGAACTTCCTTTTCCAGACTTCAATACTATACCTCCCCTGTAATCTTACTCTGAAACCTCCCTCTGCACCAAAAACTTCATCACATCCCTCCTTCTTCCATTGGTGAGCTCCTCCCAGTGCCCCTGGTTTGGAGAAGGACCTGAGATAATGTCAACCTCAAAAAACACAGAATTGCCAAAGCACTTGCGAAAAACAAATCTTTAATCAGTAAAAGAAGGACAATGCTATTACAGCCACCACATAAAGTCATTGGTGCACATACAACAATATCAAAACGAGGTAAGCTCTGAGAATCTGGGAACAACTGAAGAACTTGGGGTCTTATATACACTTTAGGAAGTATAGGAAAGGAAGGACAACAGGTTAGCTTAAGTGGAGGCTAGGGAAAGAGAAGTCTATCTAGAGACTAAACTATCTAGGAGAGGCCTAAATACAATAAGAGAAACTAAGAAAAGCTCCGTGAAGTGAGGAACTATCCTTTTTTTATTGGTTTGTATTTACATGCTCATCTCTTAGCACAAAGTAATTCTATAATATTGCCTTGCTTCTGGTTAATGGCACTTGCAATGAGTTGTTAAGAAATATTAAAATAGTAATTCAGAAATCTGATCTCTTATTTCTGGCTAAGGTTGCTAGCAGTTTTGCCCACCCACATCAGTGATAAGTTTTCCTATGATTTAGTTCTATGTAGTGAGAAGGCTAGGGTAAAAGGGCAGAAAGGAGCCAATTTGGACAGAAGTCTATACCTCTATTAATCGCTCCCCACCTTTTTTTTTAACTCAATAGTAATCAAATTAATCATTTAAAAAAAGTTTTGTTTAATATGAAATATGCAGAACTTAGAACCAATAGAATCCTAGACTTCAATCTGACTGAAATTGACAGGCTTTGTGACCATGGGCAAATCAATCTTACTACCTCTGAGTCTCAGACGCTTTATCTATAATATGGAGGCATCAGTACCTGTCTTAAAGAGTTGTCATAGTGATCAAATGAGATAATTCAGTTATTTTTCAGTCATTTATGACTGTAACTCCAGTTATTTAGGATTTTCTTGGCAGAGATACTAAAAGGATTTGTCATTTCCTTCTCCAGATCATTTTACAGATGAGAAAACTGAGGCAACGGGGTGAGGTGACTTGCCCAGGAGCCAAAACAAACTTTAAAATTGAAGGGTTATAGAAATATATGGTGGGGGTTCCAGAAACAAGATGGCAGAGTAGAAGCAGGGAAATTCAAAACCACCATGGGAATCCTTCCCAACCAATCTAAAAATCATGCCACAAAATGAATACAGGAGTGAAAGAACAAACAAGGAAAAAGAGTGAAGCAACTTTCAAAAAGAAAATGACTTGAAAGGTAGGCAGAGAACATCTAGGGCACTGGAGTCAGAGGAGAACATAGCCAGCAGGAGGCTTCAGCAGGAAGCAAGAAGCAAACCCAAAGCAACTTTCCCCCATACATCTACATTTCCAGGTTCTGAACCTGGGCCCAATCCAACATCTATCCCAGGGGTCGGCAACCTTTTTGGCTGTGAGAGCCATAAACGCCACATTTTTTAAAATGTAATTTCGTGAGAGCCGTACAGTGCTCACAGTGCCACTCCTGTAACAGCGCCTGAAAAAAAATTGACTTTATGGCTCCTGCAGAAAGAGCCATATCTGGCCCTCAAAAGAGCCAGATATGGCTCAAGAGCCATAGGTTGCCAACCCCAGATCTAGACCCTGAGACACTGCCTAGGGCAATAGGGGTTGTTGTGTGGAGATGCAAAGCATGGAATCCCTGCAAAGGTACAGGGACAGCCTCACCCAGAATTCCAAGGGACCCCCCTGGAGAACTTTGAGTGAGGGACAGTTGAGAAGGGTTGGAGACAGTTAATTGGTGGGAGTGGATGTGAGCAGACACTCTGCTTGCTACTCCTGACTTGGGGTTTCTCCTGAGGTGGCCATTGTAGCATAAGCTAGTGATTTCTACTCGTAAGGTTAGCCTGTTTGTTATTACTATTCTTCATTAATATAATTATATAATTACTTAGTGATTAGAGAGTAAGATATTTATCAATAGCAAGAGAGCCAGTTTCAGTTAAGTGCTTCATCCCCTCTTGAGAAGAGGGGGAAGGGCAGCATCTACTTAGCAGTTCAGGGTTTCCTCTCATTATCCTAAAACCCTCATTTACCCTTTTTAGTTTTCCTTGTTATTACTTAATATAACCTTTATCTTCAAATCTGTGCCTGATAATTATTTGGGAAGATACTCACAATTCAGTCTGAACATCTAGTTTGAATCCTGTTGGCTGCCAGTTTAAGAAGATCTTCTCTGTCCTCAACAGTTAGACAACTAGCTGCTATATCTCCTCTAACTGACCTGAGAGGAATATAAATTAAAGAAAAGGAACATTATTGGGGTTTCAGCCATAACTGAAACTTACCAGAGGAATCTTATTCCTGTCTTCATTACCAACTGAAGCAGAAGCAGTTAGAGGGGGAGGGGTTTGAGAGCCAGGAATGTTTAACCCCCTCCTTTCCTCACTGTAGCCTGTCAATCTCTGGCTCTTGACTTAAAACTCTATTTGGCCCTGACACATTTATCTGCTTCTCTAAACTATCTGTTATCATCATCATAACAGGGTCCAACCCAACACATAATCCCTTAAACTTCCAAGCAAATCTATGGTGAGGTCTGGAATTCCAGTCCACAAAACTCTGTGCAGCAGCAGCCTGGGCCCAAAGTGAGGGCAGGATTTTCAGCCTGAGATTGTGGTGAGGATATAGATCCCAGTTTGGGCCAGTCTAAAGACCTGGAGTTGGACCCTCCCTCTTTCCTTGGCAGAAGGATTCCCTAGGGTGTTGACTTGAAGGAGCCTGCTGATCCCTGTCAAAGATCAAGATGGAGCCCCAGGGCAGGGCAGTCTGCTGGGTGCTATGTGTCTGACTTGATCAAGCTTAGAATTAGACTAAAAGCCTACATCCAAGCCTGAAGCTAGAATTTGAGCTATCAGCAGACTAAAGGGGTAATTGAATCCGCAGTGAGAGGTGGCTTTCAGAGCTCCCAGCCTACAGGCCATCATACCATTTTGTAAGAACTAAAAGTTGAAGAAACACAGAAATAACGCTAGGGGTAATCAAGGAAGGATTGAAATTTAAGAGGGGCCTCTCAGAGAACAGAGCCTACCTTTAAAAATGAGCAAACATCTGGAAAGACCTCCATGAACTGATGCAAAGTGAAATGAGCAGAACCAGGAGAACATTGTACACAGAAGGTGAAACATTGTGGAATTATAAAATGAAATTGACTTCCCTACTAATAGCAATGCAGGGATCAAGGACAACCCTGAGGGACTTATGAGAAAGAACGCTATCCACATCAAGGAAAAGAACTGTGAGAGTAGAAACACAGAAGAAAAGCTTATGATTCATCACTTGTTTATATGGGTTTGTGATCTGGAGTTTTGGTTTTAAAAGATTACTCAATTACAAAAATGAATAATATGGAACTAGGTATCAAGTGACAATACATTTATAACCCAGTGCAACTTCTTGCCAGTTCTCGGAGGGGAGAGGGAGACAATATGAATCATGTAATCATGGCAAAATTAAAAAATAAAATAAATGAGCAAACATTAAAAAAAAACCTAACCATAAAAAATTTTTATGGTGACAAAGAGCAATGCATAGACACAGAAGACGATGGTGAATGCAAAGCAAAAATGCAAAGTTCAAAAGAAAAATATGAATTCCTACATGGAAAGAGGATATTTATAATTCTTAAAAATCCTTTTGGGGGGGGCAGCTGGGTAGTTCAGTGGATTGAGAGTCAGGCCTAGAGACAAGAGGTTCTAGGTTCAAATCCGGCCTCAGACACTTCCCAGCTGTGTGACCCTGGGCAAGTCACTTGACCCCCATTACCTACCCTTACCACTCTTCCACCTAGGAGCCAATACACAGAAGTTAAGGGTTTAAAAATCTAAAAAAAAAAAAATCCTTTTCAGTAGTAGAGCCTATGATTGAGAGAAAAGAATGGGGAGATGGAATGGGGCAAATTATCTTACTGAAAGAATCATAAAGAACTTTTGCAGTGGAGGGGAGGACCAGAATGGTGACAAGAAATACTTAAACTTTAACTAGCTCAGAGAGGAAATAACAACCATACTCATTGGGATATAGAATCCTACCTTACCTTATAGAGAAGTAGGAAGGGATTAAGAGAAGGGAAGGAGAGTGGTAACAGGAGGGAGAAGGATTATAAAAAGCAAAACACTGGTAAAGGGGAACAGAGTAAAATACAAAAAAGCATGATCAAAAGAGGATAATAAGATGTAGGGGAATAAACAGTTGATAATCATAACTGTGAATGCAAAGGGAATGAATCCTACTATATGTTGTTTATAAGAAACACATTTGAAACAGGGAGGCACACAAAGTATAATGGTAGAGCTAGAGCAGAATTTATTGCGCATCATCTAAAGTCTTAAAAGCTGGAGTAGCAATCATCACCTCAGATAAAGCTAAAGCAAAAACAGATCCAATTAAAAGAGATAAGGAAGAAAATTAGATCTGGCTAAAAATTACTATAAGCAATGAAATAATATCAACACTAAACATATGCTTTAAATGGTAAAGCCTCTAAATTTTTAAAGGAGAAATTAAATGAACTTCAGGAGAAAAATAGACAGTAAAAATATACTGGTGTGGGACCTCAATTTCACTCTTTCAGATCTAGATAAATCAAAGCAAAAAATAAACAAGAAAGAAGTAAAGGAAGTGAACAAAATCTTAGAAAAGTTAGAACTAATAGATCTCTAGAGAGAAATTACTGGCAATGGAAAGGAATACACGTTCTTTTAACCTGTACACAGCTCCTACACAAAAAACTGAACATATATTAGCGCATAACAACTTCACAACCAAATGCAAAAAAGCAGAAAAAATAAATGCATCATTTTCAGATCATAACACAATAAAAATTATAACAAATAAAATTCCATGGAAAGAGAAATCAAATTCTAATGTTAAAGGATCAAAGAACAAATGAAAACAATCAATAATTTCATTAATAAGAATGACAATGAGAAGACAATATATCAAAATTTATGGGATACAATCAAAGCAATATTTAGGGGAAAATTTATATCTAAATGCTTACATCAATAAAATAGAGAAAATGCAAACTAATGAATTAGGCATGCAACTAAAAATAAGGAAAAAAACAAATTAAAAATTTTCATTTAAAGACTAAATTGGAAATACTAAATATTAAAGGAGAAATTAATAAAATGGAAAGAAAGAGAACCATTGAACTAATAAATAAAAAACTAATAAATAGGAGTTGGTTTTATGGGGAAAAACAAAAACAAAAATAGTTTTGGTTAATTTGATTTAAAACAGAAAAAAAGAAAATCAAATAATCAGTATCAAAAATGGAAAAGGTGAATTTGCCACCAATGAAGTGGAAATTAAAGCAACATTAGGGACTATTTTGCCCATAAATCTGATAATCTAAATGAAATGAATGAATATTTACAAAAATATAAATTGCTCAGATTAGCAAAAGAGGAACTAGAATCCTTAATTAATCCCATATAAGGAAAAGAAATTGAATAAGCCATCAATTAACTTCCTAAAAAAAAATTCCCCAAGATCAGATGGATTCACAACTGAATTCTATCAGACATTTAAAGAACAATTAGTCCCAATACTACCTAAACTATTTAGAAAAAATGGACAGAGAATGAATCCTACCAAAAACTTTTTATGAAGCGAATATGGTACTGTTACCTAAGCCAGGAAGAATGAAGAAGGTGAACGAAAATTATAGATCAATTTTATTAATGAACATAGATGCAAAAAATTTAAATAATATACTAGCAGGGAGAATGCAATATTTCACAACTCTCATTCACTATAACCAGGGATGATTTATAACAGTAATGCAGGGCTGGTTTACTATTAACTATCAGCATAATTGACTATAGTAGACACCAAACTAACAGAAATCACATGAGTATCTCAACAGATACAATAAAAGCCTTCAACAAAATACAACACCCAACCCTATGTGAAACACTACAAAGCATGGGAATAAATGGTTCATTCCTTAAAATGATAAATAGTATATACCTAAAATTTTCAGCAAGTAGTGTTTGCAATGGGGATATACTAGAAACCTTCCCAATAAGATCAGGAGTGAAGCAAGGTTGCCCATTATCGTACTGTTATTTAATATTGTATTAGAAATGGCAACTTTAGCAATAAGGAAAGAAAAAGAAATTAAAGGAATTAAAGTAGGCAATGAGGAAACTAAACTATAACTTTGTAGATGATATGATGGTATATTTAAAGAACCCTAGAGGATAGAGTTAAAAACTTGTTGAAGTTATTAATAACTTTAGTAAAGTTTTAAGTTACAAAATAAATCCAGATAAATCATCAGCATTTCTATTTACCAACAATAAAGTTGCAAGAGTTGGAAAGAGAAATTCTATTTAAAATCACTCTAAAAAATATAAAATAGCTGGGCATCTACTTGCCATGGCAAACACAGGAATTATATGAACACAATTTACAAAATACTTTTCACACAAATAAAGTCAGATCTAAACAACTGAAAAAATATTAATTGCTCATTGGTACACTGAGCTAATATAATAAAAATGACAATCCTATCTAAATTAATTTATTTATTCAGTGCCACTACCAAATAATTATTTTATAGAACTAGAAAAAAATAACAAAATTCATCTAGAAGAACAAATGGTCAAGAATATCAAGGGAACTAATAAAAAAAAAAAACATGAAGGAAGGAGGCCTAACAGTACCATATTTCAAACTGTACTCTAAAACAAAAATCACCAAAACAATCTGGTACTGGTTAAGGAATAGAATAGTAGATCAAGTAGATTAGATACATAATATCCAGGCATAAATTACTTTAACAAACTAGTACTTTATAAACCAAAGGTCCCAGCTTCTGGAATAAGAACTCACTTTTTAGCAAAAACTGCTGGGAAAATTGGAAAACAATATAGCAAAAGCTAGGTATAGACCAATATGTCATACCCTATACCAAGGTCAAAATGGAATATAATTTAGATATAAAGAGTGATATCATAACTAAATTAGGGGAATAGAGAATAGTCTACCTGGCGGATCTTTAGAGAAGGGAAGAATTTATTACCAAACAAGAGAAAGAGATATTTTTAAGATATAAAATGAATAATTTTTATTACATTCAATTCCAAAGCTTTTATACAAACAAAACTAATCTAAACAAGTTGAAAAGGGAAACAACAATTTGCGGGAAAATTTTACAACAAATATTTCTGATAAAGGTCTAATTTATCAAATTTATAAGAATACAAGTCATCCCACAATTGTAAAATGGTCAAAGGATATGAACAATAATTTTCAAGTAAAGTAATCAAAGCCATCAATAATCACATGAAAAAATGTTCTAAATCACTCTTGATTAAAGAAAAGCAAATTAAAACAACACTGAGGTACTACCTCATACCTATTAGATTGGCCAATATGGCAGTAAAGTGGTGAATGTTGGAGATGTTGTGGCAAAATTGGGACACTAATACATTGTTGGTGGAATTATGAACTGATCCAATCATTCTGGAGGACAATTTGGAACTATACACAAAGGGCTATAAAACTGTGCATACCCTTTGATCTGGTAATGCCACTAATGGGTCTATATCCTAGAGACAAAAAAAAGAGGGGGGAGGGGTTAGTGGAGGGGAAGGACCCATATGTACAAAAATATTTGTAGCTGTTCTTTTTGTGGTGGCAAAGAATTGAAAATTGAGGGAATGTCCATCAATGGGGAATAGCTGAACAAATTCTGGTACATGTTGGTAATGGAATACTATCATACTATAAGAAATGATAATCAAGATGATTTCAGAAAAAGCTAGAAATATCTGCAGGAACTGATGCAGAGTGAAATAAGCAGAAGTGGGAGAACATCATACATAATAAAAACAATATTGGACAAAGATTATATGTGGAAACCTTGGCTATTCTCAGCAGTGTAATAATCTGGGACAATCCTGAAAGACCTATGTTGTGAATGCTATCCACCTCCAGAGAAAGAACTGTTGGAGTCATCTCTCATAATGTATTTTTAGTTTATTTTGAGATTTTGGTTATGTATGCTCTTATAACAATGATCAATATGGAGGTGTGTTTTGCATGACAACAAAAAAGTGAAAAAATGCTGTCCACTTCCTGACAGAAAGTGATAAAATAAATATGTCAAATATGTCAAATGTCAAATAATATTGATTCTTGGACATGGTCCATGTGGAAATTTATTTTGCTTGACTGTGCATACTCATTACAATAATATTTTCTTTCATTTACCAGTGGGAGTAGGCACATAAGAGGGAGAGAAAATAAATATTTTGGGAATGGAAAAAAATAAAATTTGTTTAAAAAAAGAAAAAGAAAATGTCAAAAAAATTTTTAAGTTAGGATGATTTTGGACTCAAGCATTTCTCCTCCCTCAAAAGTCAATGCAACTTCCCCCAGAATATCATATAGAAACTAAAAGATACAGATTGACAACTTAAAAAAAATCTTACCTTCTATCTTAGAATCAATACTGTGCTTTTGTTCCAAGGTAGAAGCACAATAAGGGCTAGACAATGGGGGTTCAATGACTTGCTCAGGATCCCATAGCTAGGAATCATCTGACTGATAATTTTAAAAGTGGACACCAAGAGGCTTCCCTCTAGGTCTTTATGACCTTGGCATCAACTGAAATCTTTCCCTAGTGCAGAGGCAGAGACTTTACTTTTACTCAGATGCTGAAATTGCCTGGCACAATGGATTCAATGACAGATATTGAGTCAGGAAGCTTTGGGTTGTAGGACCAGTCTATGCTTTCTGAGTCTGAAGTTTCCCATTAGTAAAATGGGGACAATATTTGCAGGACTTAACTCAATGCATAGAAGAAGTTTGTCACTGGCTTCAGATATATAAAAAGATCAGAAATGCAACCAGGCAGGTTAATCCTATGGGCTTAGCTTTTGAGTATATTCAGAGTAATTAATTTTTCAAGATCCAAGATTTTCAAGAATTCCAGAAACATAAAAAAAATATTGGAGATAGGGGTTATGTTCAGATTCAATCTGCTCTCTTCAGCTACTCTGGAAAACCCCTTACCCAGAGAGAGGCTTAGGATATTGACTCTGTGCTTATTAAACATAAAATGTCTCTTTAAAATAGAATATCTATTGTCATTACCGAGCTAGATTACTATTCAGTGTTTCAAAGAATTTAGCTCCCGAAATGGAGACTCTCTTTCTGTAGAGAAAAGGTTTATCATTGTCAGTGTTCTAAGAATTGACAGATTCTCCTCATGGAGTTGAAAAGAAAGAATCTTTCCACTAGTCTTTTTCTTAGTCCAATGACTAGGCCCCTCTCTTTCTAAAAAGGACTATAGTTTTAGTCTCTAGTTTTTATGCTAAAAAGTCAATGGCAGAGACATCTGAATTGTGCAGAAGCAATAGCAACTCAACTATCAGGCTAAATCAGAAAATGGAAGCAGAGAGACGTCACATGCCTATATATCCAGTGGAACTATTCTTGATCACAATCATCAGTGTCAAATGAACTCATAGAATATAATCAAGCAAGGATCCATGAACTCTATAAGAGTTAGTAAATCCTGTAAGGCTTGCCCTCATACCTACTTGGCAAGGAACAAATAGCTAACAAAGACTGTATAGCACTTGAGAGCATCAGGGAGAATGCACAGCGGGAGTAACATAGTTGGCATCATCAGAAGATACTGGCAGCCTTACAACACTGGACCCAGGTATCTCTATGTCCTGCCACATATCTTTGCTACATAGGTAGCTCATAGCCTTGGACTCCTGAGGACTCAGTACTCATACCCACAGACTTGATCTTAAGGACCTGACTCTGAGGTCATTTTCTCTGTTTGCATCATCCCCCCATTATAGAGTTTTAGTCTGAACAAAGGCATATATTAAAGCTTAGGTGCTTATTATTCACAAAAACACTAAATGGACGAGTTTCAATGTGTCTACAGCACAGCCTTTATTTCACCCTACATAAAATCCATAAGGTGCTAAAGATTCACAAGAGTCTATAAAGAGATGCTGAAAAATAAAGCCCTCAAAATCATCTCTCAGCTCCCTTGGAAGGGAACTGAATTTTCATTTATTATTGTAGCAAATGCTTGTCACTGTGGTTAGTCCCTCTTCCCTAGAATTTTACAAGTATCTGCAAGACCCTTAGTCCCCCTTGCTAAAACATTCTTTGAAACTTTCCCAATTAGCAAAACCCTTCTCCACGTATCTATATTCTCTAAGTAATTTACTGGTTTTGTTCTCAAACAAAGTTCTGTTCAGGAACTATGTGGACCTCTCCAATCTTTCTCCAAGGAGAATGTCACATCAGAAAATCTGAGAGGCAACATAGTAAAATGGTTTGGGAATCCACTAGGCATAAAAAAAGAAAGGAAGGAAGGAAGGAAGGAAGGAAGGAAGGAAGGAAGGAAGGAAGGAAGGAAGGAAGGAAGGAAGGAAGAAAAACTTGAATTTTAATTATACCTTAAGTACTCTCTTACTACCAACATGACCTTGGAGAATGCTTCTTTGATCCTGTTTTCTCATCTGTAGAATGTTCTTTTACTTCTAGATTAGAGATTCTTTACCTGAGGTTCATGAGTTTTTTAATATATGTTTACATAATCATTTAATTTAATTGATTTCCTTTGTACTCCTGCTTATTTTATGCATTCAAAAACATTATTCTGAGAAGGGTTCCATAGTTTTCACCAGAATATCAAAAAGGGTCCATGATCTTGATCTGGAAAGATCCATAGCCATGTGTTAGCCTTTGCTTTAGAAGGCTCAGTGATAAAATTTCTGAACATAAGAACTTTTAAATTTGGAATTATGAATAAAGCAATTCCCCAAACAGAAACTGCCCAAGAAATCTCCTAAATTCTGGGATCACATTTCCAAAGGTGTTCAGAATCTGCCTTGCTGTGCCCAAGAGGATGAAGTTCCTTAAATTTCCCTTTCATAACATATGTAAACACATATATTCCATTGAGTGCCTCCATGTGATTCTGCTGGAAGTCATTCACTTTATTACTGGTCAGAAGAAAAGGAAGAGTTTCTTCTTCCTGTTCTCTTACTTAATTCCATAAGAAGTCCCAAAGGAAAAAGAAAAGATCAAGTTCTAAGAAAAAGAGAGTAAAGAAGTTCAAACGACTTGCTTTGATAGTTTCTAGAACATCTGTTCCTCAGTTAACTAGCTATTTAAAAACAAACAAAAAATCTTACCTTCTTTCTCAGAATGATTGGTTCTAAGGCAGAAGAGTGGTAAGGAATATGCAATTTGGGTTAAGTGACTTACCCAGGGTCATAGAGCTGGGAAGTTTCTGAGGTCAAATTTAAACCCAGGACCTTCCCTATCCAGACCTTGCTCTCAATCCACTAAGCTACCCAGATGTCCCCCAGTTAATGAATTATCAAGAATTCCCTGTACCTGAGAAACTCTTTCAGTTGCTGCCAATGGTCCATACCTTGCCATCTCACTAAACTTATTGCTGAACTACTCAAATCGGTCAGTGACTCCCCTGCACCATTCTCCTTCTTTCCTCATGTATATCCTAGCCACACCTGCTCCCTGTGTAGAAAGAGAGTTCTTTGGGGGTGTTCACTCTTTCCAGTGATAGCTCATGTATTTTTAGGAGAGTTTGTCCTAGTTTTACATGGAAAACTTTCTCTTGCTACATTTGTTTCTCTGGCATTTCACTAAATATTGGTATTAATTATGTCCTCTGGCTAACTTGTAGAAGTAAATACATCAGGTGGGGGCTTTTGAGGTATACTTTTTAGTAGATTCAGACCCCCAGAGTATTTTTCACCTGTGGTAGGTTGTCACTTGTGAGAGGGATGGGGAGTCTATAGTGTAAGGTTCAGTAATACTGCATATGCTTATGTGTGGTATGTATGTACAATATTTTGCAAACCTTTAAGTATCGTATAAATGTGGCTATCATTATTGTTTCTCCTCGAGGCAAAACAGAAGCAAGTTGAACTCAGTCACAGTAATCCTAAACTAGACTGTCCCCCCCAGGGATTGATTACCTTGACACATTGCTGCCCATACCCTCCAATGCAATATTAATAACTCTGCTCTTTTAAAATTTCCTATTCACATTTCTTTACCAAAATTGTCATGGACACTGCTCTGGAAAAGGGCATGGGGATGCAACCGACGAGTGGACGACAGGACATGAACCCAGCTAATGCCCACTGAAAAAAACTGCTTTCAGATTTTATGAGAAATTTCCAATATATGGACTTGGAATGAAATTTTTATTCTGTACATACATGTGAATCATCAAAAACCAATTTTACATTCATCATAACATAACAAGTTTAAAGACAAAGTTAGATCACAGTGTAGAGAATGCCAGGCCTGGAGTCAAGAAGACTCATCTTCCTGAATTCAAATCTGGCCTCAGACATTTCCTAGCTACCTGATCTTAAGCAAGTCACTTGCTGCAGTCTCTCATCCATAAAATGAGCTGGAAAAGGAAATGGCAAACCACTTCAGTACCTTTTTCAAGAAAAAACCTCCCATTGGATCACAGATAATCAGAAATGCCTAAAATGACTTAATAACCAAGACAAAATTAAGTTATCCACTCTGAGCTCCTCTAGGCATACCTGTACCTTCCCAGGACCAAACTGGTCAAAAATGGGCAGGAAGGAATATAATGGCCATGAATTTTGGAGTCAGAGGACATAGATAATGTAAAATAAGTCACCTGCCTTTTTTTAAACCTTTACCTTCCATTTTAGAATCAATGCTGTGTTTTGGTTTTAAGGCAGAACAGAACAACAGTAAGAAAAAGGCAATGGCTTGTTCAGGGTCACATAGCTAAGAAGTGTCTGAAGCTAAAGTTGAGACCAGTATATCCTGTCTGTAGGCCTGGCTTTTAATCCAGTAAACCACTTAGTTACTCCCTCTCCAATGTCTTTTTTTAAGTGCTCAGTCCTATAACACCTATGAAAGGAATTTCTTCATCTAGAGCAGTGGTTCCCAACCTTTTTCGGCCTAGTGTCCCCTTTCCAGAAAAAAATATTACTTAGCCCCCTGGAAATTAATTTTTTAAATTTTAATAGCAATTAATAGGAAAGATAAATGCACCTGTAGCCATTACTGTCCCCTTGGATCACTGCAGCACCCACCAGGGGGACGGTAGCACCCACTTTGGGAATCACTAATCTAGGGTCTTCTCTACCTATAAGAAATGGGAAGAGAAGGAATTATTGCCTGTCATTTTACCTAACAAAAGAGAGGAAAGAAGTGAAAGGGAGAACAAAAAGTCACTATATCTTTTCCTATATTCTTCTAGTCCAATAAGATTGTTAGAATTTTATTTGGTTGATGCAGAGTGAAAGGAGCAGAACCAGGAAAACATTATACATGGAGATTGATTGTAATGGACTTCTGTACTAGCAGCAATGCTATGACCCAGGACAATTCTGAGGGACTTATGAGAAAGAACACTATCCACATCCAGATAAAGAACTGTGGGAGTAGAAACACAGAAGAAAAACAACTGCTTGATCACATAGGTCAATGGGGCTATGATTGGGGATGTAGACTAAGCAATCACCCTAGTGCAAATATCAATAAAATGGAAATAGGCCTTGATCAATGACACATGTAAAACCCAGTGGAATTGCACGTTGGCTATGGGAGGGGCATGGGAGGAGGGGAGGAGAAGAACATGAATCATGGAGCAATGGAAAAATATTCTAAATTAATCAATAAAATTAAAATTAAAAAAAAAAAAAGAATATTATCTGGCTGTTCTCAGCCAAACTGAGAAACAGAGACAAAAATCACACATACATTTCATGGACAGGAGGATCACCATGATTACAACAAAAAGCTTAGTCCTCAGTCTAGCCACATGACTCATGGCTTCCACCTTTTTCTAGACCAAATGCTCTGATTAAGGCTGAGCAGATAAAACCCACCCTGATCCCCCATTAATAACAACTAGAAGGAATCCAACAATTATGATATAGCCAAGGCTAGTCAAGGCGTCAGAGTGGTTAGAAATGAGTAAAAGCTGTGGACAAATCTCTCCATCCATGGCAAGTAGCATTATTTGCCGATTTGTCTGCAACAAAACGCTATCCAATGAACAAGTATGGAGCAGTCTTTGGCAGCTACAGAACCAGTGGCTTTTCTTTGCACTGGGACATTTTCATTAAAGTCTTAAAGTGCCTGAAATATGAGGGGATTGCTGTACTGAAAAATTCTAATCTGCGATGGACAAAACAGCTAGGACCCAGTGAAAAAGAATAAAGATCCCTAAGCTTCCTTCTGAGAGTAAGTTTTCATTTGTGTTGCTTGAGAGTTGGTGGGAAGTGGTGAAGGTTAGGGGGATGGAATCAGCCAATTCATTACTCATCAAGCTTTGGATACCTACTTTGTGTCATGTGATGTGCTGAAGATGTGAAAACAATAAAAAGTAAAACAGCCCCTGGTTTCAATGAGATACTTACATTCTGAAGGGGAGAGACAGCTCATATCCAGGAATGGTAACCATGAAAGAGAAGGAAGTGTTATCCTAGGTACTGACAAGAATTCTGAGTGGAGCTATAGAGTACTAACTTCTCAAGTCCATCTCTGGAGTGATAGTAGTGATTCGATTGAAGTAACTAAGTGATCCAGTGGATATGGTGCTGGTTTGGAATAAAGAAAGCTTGAGTGTGAATTCTACTTCAGATATTTCATTAGCTATGTAGCTCTGGAAAAATCATTTAACATATCAATGCCTCAAATACAGCAACAATACTGTTCTTCATGATGTTCCTCACACATGATGCTTCCTCTCATGTCTCCTTGGTCTTTCACTAGGTGATTTCTTGTTTGAATTCTTTCCCTCCTCTCCTCCGAGTCCTTCAATTCATAATTAAAATCCCACCTTTTGTAGGAGGCTTTCCCCAGTTTTTCCATTCCCTTGTTTCTCATCTGAGATTACATTCCATCGATATTTTATATATCTTATGTGTACCATTTTTTTCTGTTGACTTTCTCATTAGACTATGACCTCCTTGGGGACAAGGACTCAAATTACTACATTCTCCAGGATCCAGTACAGTAGCTATCACACAGAAATAGTCATTTAATAATGCATGATAATTGATGACAAACTTTAAATTGTGGATTCACAAGTGAATTCTATCAAACACTCAAAGAATAATTAACTCCAGTACTACATAAACTATTTGGAAAGATAGAGGAAGAAATAATTCTTCCAAATTCCTTTTATGACATAAATATGATATTGATGTCCAAACCAGGAAGAGCTAAAGGAGAGAAAGAAAACTGTAGACCAATCTGTTTATTGAATATTGATGCAAAAGTTTAAAATAAAATATTAAGAGAGATTATAGTAGTATATCACAAGGATTATACACCATGACCAGGTGGGTTTTATAAGAGAAATGCAAGGATGGTTCAATATTAGGAAAAGGATCAACATAATTGACCATATCAATAAAAAAAATTGACAGAAACCACATGATTATCTTAATAGATGCAACAAAAGCTTTTTACAAAATACAACAGCCGTTCCTATATAAAAACATTAGAAAACATTAGAATAAGAAAAGTTTTCCTTAAAATTTTAAAGGTCATCTAAAATCATCATCAAGCATTATCTGTTTTGGAGATAAACTAGAATCCAATCCAGGAAGATCAGCAGTGACACAAAGATGCCTATTATCATCAGTACTATGTAATATTGTACTAGATCTACTAACTATTGGGGTAAGCAGGAAAAAAATGGAGGAACTAAAATAAGTAGCTTTCACTCTTCGAAGATGATGTGATGGTATACATAGAGAACCCCAAAGAATCAATAAAAGCAATTAAAAGAAACAACTTAGCAACTTTAGCAAAACTGCAGGATATAAAATATACCCACAAAAATAAGCATTTCTATTAACCACCAAAAAATTCAAAAGCAAGAAATAGAAAAGGAAATTCCATTTGAAATAACTTTAGGCAATATGAAATACCTAGTATACTTACCAAAACTTTAATTTGCCTCTTTGTAACTCCATCTCATTGCTCTTGAGGCATCCATGATGTTTCAAACAGTTTGTCCAATCAAAGAAGATTTCAAGAATCATGTCAAGTTAAGATCAGAAAATATGAAAATAGGAAGGTTTTGGGGTTTATCTTAGATCTTCTATTTACTTTTTTGAATGTCATTAACTTCTCACATAAATTAATTAGGGCCATTTACTGTAGAAATAGGAAAAGGACTCTGAATTCGGAGTTTAAAAATGGACAATGTGATCAGTTTCTCCTGTCAGTTTCAGTTCCTTCATTTGGCAGTAAATAACTCTAAACCAGTGATGAGCAAACTACTGCCGGCGGCCAGATGCAGTCCCCTCAAATGTTCTATCCAGCTGTGGGACATAATTCCTAATCTGACAAATACAATGAGTAGGATACAATACAATGAAACTTCGAAAGAGTTGCCTTAGAAACAGACTGACAGATGAGCATTTCCTTTCCTTTGGCCCCTCTTTTAAAAGTTTGCCTATCACCATTCTAAACAATTGATTTTAAGAATTCTGAACCTAATGTCCAAAAGACCCAAGTCCAAATCCAGACTCAGATACTTACTAAATTATGAACCTGAACAATTCAAAGCCTCTGTCTGCCTCAGTATCCTCAACTGCAAAATTAGGTTAATTAAAAAAACATACACGCACGCACACGCACACTTCACTTCCAGGATTGTTGTAAGGATAAAATGAAATGATACTAGTAAAAATGCTTTCTTTAAAAATTATAAAGTTCTGTATAAATGTTATTTTACATAATACAGAGGAGGAAAGTAAACACAACCACAAGACATGTATCCCTTAAGAGAGAGATTAAAAAAATTTTTGCAACTGGTTAGAGATTAGGGAGGTGGGGAAGTGGGGACATCAAATCTGTATGGAGATTGGGTTGATATGGTGGGTATAGCACTTCTGAAGATGATTTCCTAAGTATAGGCAAACCCTACCTCTCACATATATGAGAGATATTCCTCCTTTTGAGTGTTTACAGGATGTTAACTAGAGACAAAGAAGTTGTTATCTATTTACCAACATTTCCAGTTCTTTATTCTATGATTTTTCATTTCAAAGATTAGTTGAGGAAAATGACTGTAATATTTTCTAATATACTCAAGATTAGTTAACAAAGGGATCGTCCGATAATTGCTGTGAAACTGATTAAGCTTTTATGTGCGTCCATGTGTTAAAATTTTATCTTGTTCTGGTCCCCCTAACCTTATACCTCCCCTTGTAGTAGATATGGTTTAGTAGTGTTGGATTTAAAAATCAGCCTGACAGGCTACTGAACTATTTCTAGCCTGTTAAGTAAGCTGCTTCCTGGCCCCCACCTTGTTCAGTCTCCTGAAACCCCCAGCCTCAAAAGTTTCCCAGTACAGTCTTTCTTATCTTCCCCTGACAGGCCTAAAATCAACTTCCAGGCAAGAAAGTTCCCAAGACATAAATATCTTCCTCATCTCCCCTTGATAGTTACCAGAGGCTTTCTGACCCCTGACCCTAACACCCCCCTTTTCCCCTTTGATGGATGGCCCTCAGGTGCTTCCTGATTCCCTGTCCCTGCCTTGATGAGGTATGTTCCAACCCCCTTCCCCAAGCATTTCTATATAAACCATTGACTAAGAATTCCAAGGGGTCAGTTCAGGCACTCCTCTCTGCCTAGCCACCCTTGCTATTATTGCTAGTAAAGAATGAGCCTCTTCTTGCATATTGCATTGTGAGTATGATTCTTCCTCCGGCCATGGACCTGGGCTAGGTATTAAAATTTGGGTACAATAGTAGGAAATAAGGTTGCAAAGGGGAACCTGGAAATCATGTATGAATCATCCCAAAGATCAAAAGAACATAATTAACAAATTATATAATATATTAACTAAAATTCACATTTTAGTAAAGGGTGACAAATCAGGAGAAAACATCTAGGCTTTGCTTGTCAAACTTCTGGTCCTATGATATGAAAGAAAGTTCCAGACAAAATCCAGACCTCCACAACTCCAGCCCAGCAGAATAGAAAAAGGTGCTCATAACTTTAAGATGATTTGGATATGTTAATGAACTAATTCCAAGGTACCACAGATAGGAGTTGGTCTGTTCCCCACCCCAATTAAAAAAAAATAAAACTCTGAAAAATGCGACCTTTAACTCCTGACCCCTCTTATTCTTTCATCTCCATTGAATTCATGCTACCTAATCATCCCAAATCAAATTCATGGTTTTGTGAGTAATCATCTCTACTTTCTCCCTCTTCTCCATGCTGTCTCCCTTCACCATCTCATTCCCTGCCCCTGTGACATTGTCTCCCTCTGTACCTCTCCTGTTTTACCTCTTGTTTCTGTGCATTATTAAATTGTGATTGCCACCCATTTCCTACTGTCAATCATGGTCTTCCCCAGCAAGTATCCAAAGAATCAGGTATGCCCTCATTTCATAATTTTATACTTTCACAAATTAACTTTAATTCAGCATATATATATATATATATATATAGGGTTCCTACTGTGAAAAGAGAGAGATACCGTCTTATCTATATCCAAGTCTGCATCCAGATTGCATTTATATGGTTGGTATAGCATTTCTGAGAAAGATGTTGTAACTTTCCTCTTTTGTATAGGCAAAGCCCCACCTCTCAGATGTGTTAGAAAAGCAACAAACACTTATAGGATACCAGTCAATGGCTATGGCATCAGTCTTCTCATACATTCCCATCTTTTTAATCAATTGGCTAATGATTGAACAGTCCTGATTGATTCTCTCAGAATAAGAAGTCAAAGGAATTATGGAGATGATGGGGGTGGAGGGGTTCTAATAGACAAAAAACTTAATTATGAATATAGCTATGTATAAATGTATGTAGATATGTATAGGTCAAGAGACTATTTTAATAAAGATGTATATATATGCACATATATTTTAAGGCTACAAATATACAAATAACTTTCAAAAATATATATATATATACATACACATATAATTTGCTAAGTGGTTCATTCAGTGGCTAGAATGATTGGTGTATAGTCAAGTATCTGAATTCAAATCCACCTCTGATGCTTACTAGCTATGTGACTTTGGACAAGTCACTTAACCTGTATTTCTGTATTTGCCTTAATTCACCAGAAAAGGAAATGACAAACCATTCTGGTATCTTTGCCAAGAAAACCCCTTGGATACTATTGGCATGATACTGTTCAAAGAGTCATGAAGAGTTGGATATGACTGAACAATCACAACTGCGTGTATATATGTATATGTGTGTGTATGTATCTGTGTATGTGCACATGTGTGCATATATGTGCCATATACATATAGACATATGCAAATTTTTTCTAGCAAGCAATATCAATTTGTTTCCATTCCCCAGAATAAGGAGGTTTGATAGCATTTGCAGTTGTATAATATAAGAACCAATCATATTCTTACAGATATTCTAAGAAAGGATCCTGGGCCACCCACTATGAAATTAGTTGCAGCAGTCACATTTTAACAAGCCCTACAACATTTAGGTTGTTAAGTTTAAAATTAATATCTACCACATTCTTATTTTCTATAAAGTTTATTAATAATCTCTTGAAATAGAAAAGGTAGATAAGCATAGATTTAAAGTTTGTCACTCTAAGTCTGCCTGACCATGTGTAGCTCAGCCTTGTTGGATTCTGTCTGTCCTCCTGCTTGCTCTCCAAAGTAGTTCTGAGCCCCAAAAAACCTACGTGGGCTCCACCCAAACCCTTTTATCATGTAGAGAATGGGATGGACCAGGGTGGCAATCAAGGAGGGGGGAGGGGATGAAATTACCTCTGCACAAGGTGTTAGATTTCTCATCTGTCAGTAAGAAGGCTAGACCAGATAATCTCCCAGATCCTCTCCAGCAACCTGATACAGTCAAAAAATGAATTAAAATGTATAGCTGTGTTCTTTGTGGTGGCAAAAAATTGGAAAATGAGGGGATGTCCTTTGATTGGGGATTGGCTGAACAAATTGTGGTATCTGCTGGTGATGGAATAATATTGTGCTCAAAGGAATAATGAACTGGAGGAATTCCATGTGAACTGGAAAGACCTCCAGGAATTGATGCAGAGTGAAAGGAGCAGAGCCAAAAGAACATTGTACACAGAGACTGATATACTGTGGTAAAATAGAATGTAATGGACATTCTGCAGCAATGCAATGATCCAGGACAATTCTGAGGGACTTATGGAAAAGAATGCTATCTGCCTCCAGAGAAAGAACTGTGGGAGCAGAAACATAGAAGAAAAACAATTGCTTGATTACATGGGTCAATGGGGATATGATTGGAGATGTAGACTCTAAACAAGCACCCGAGTGCAATTATTAATAATATGGAAATAGGTCTTGATCAATGACACATGTGAAAACCAGTGGAATTGCTCATTGGCTATGGAAGGGGGGGTAGGAGAAGAGGAGGGAAAGAACATGAATTATGGAACCATGGAAAAATATTCTAAATTAATTAATTTAATTTAATTTTTCAAATAAAAAATGACTTAAAACTGACATCCTTATAAGGTTCATGAACCTGTACTTTGTTAGATGTGATTAACTCTTATGGACCTGTACCTCCTACCAGTAAAAGAATATTTGATCTGACCTGGCCCTAAAATTCCTGACCTGAAACCATTCTAACAAATGACTGGTTTGTTTTCTTGACAAAAAATTCCAATTCATCTTATATTTCATTTGAATGTTTGCTCATTTGAGAGAGGAGGAAATTGAGGCAAACAGGATTAAGTGACTAGCTCAGGGTCCAGATAAGTAGTTAACTGTAAGGCACAGAAAAACAGCAGCATAGTACTGCTGACAATTCAGACTAAGCCATTCCACAACTTATTTAGACATGTCTTTGGGACATAATCACAGGCCTCTTCTATTGAGTTAATGTCTTAAAATAGAGGAAATGGTGAGAGATGTCACTTCCTAACTCAGGGACCATAATGAAGTGGAAAACAGGAAATTCTCCCTAGCTAGATGCTCATCTTATGTCTCTTTATGGGAATCTCACCAAAACTACGGGTTTTAAACCCCTTGAACCAAATTTATACATTTTAAACAGTTGTAGTATAAAAATATCAAAATCTAGCCAGGCTTGATTCTCATCCATCTGTGTTCTGTAGTTCCTTGTGTTAATACTGTACAGGCATCTGTTTTGATTTATGTAAATAGACCAAAAAAGATTTTATAGCAGGAAAATTTATTTGTTCCATATTCTAGCATCTACAAATGGCCAGACATTGAAAAGAAAATAATGCATTTGGGAGAAAACTAAAAGTTCATCCCCAAAGCCATATTTTTGGGTAGTTGAATGGCGTCAGAAAGAGAGAAAAAATGCTGTGGGAGAATGGGAAGCATTTAAAAAATATATCATTCACAAGAGAAGGAGTAAAAGTGTATAATCACAAACAGTAGATAATCCAAAAATTACTTGTAATTGGCTTGAGAACATAGTTTCCCCTTATATCTGAATTAGTGTGTCTCAAATGATAAAGCTTAAATCTCTGAATAAGCTAGAACATTGTCTACTTTTCCCATTTTGTCTTTACTCAAATACTTCCTATGAGAAGCAGACATTCAGTGAAGTGATTAAATTTTTGAGTTTCAAAAAACTTTCTCTGTATGTTGAATAAATAGACACTTGATATGTTAACAAACTAGAAGAAAACAAGTTAGATTTTGGCTGCTGAGGATGTCAACACAGTAAAATATGAGTAGATTCCATCAATAAGTTTGAAAATGTGGTTCATTTAATCATAATACATTCTGGGAATAATCGGTAATATTTTATAAAACTTTATGAACAAGTTAGCAGTACTTATAAATATCCTTAACATATATGACCTTCCAGTTGTATACTGTCTTCTGTGCCATACAGTTAACTACTTATCTAGTTGTTCCATTACTAGCTGAGTGACCCTGAGCTAGTCACTTTACCCTTTTTTGACTCATATCTCAAATGAGCTGATAAAGGAAATGACAAAGCACTCCATTTTCTTTGCCAAGAATTATCAAATTAGTTTTACAAAGCATCAGATCCAACTGAACAGCAAAAATTGCCCTAGCAACTAGGCTATGTTGAGTTAATTGTGCCCTCTGGTGGAAAGTGTGGTTAAATAACTGGACTAACATTTCCTTTCCATGTTTTTTTTTTTTTTCTTTTTTAGGAAGACTATATACATATTATACTTTCCCACCTTCAGGGTTTTTACTTATAGTTCAGTTAATTCTAGTTCTAAACATCACCTTTGATAGTCATTTCTTATGTGAACTTTGGTAAGTCAACAAATTTCTCTAGGTTTCAGTTTCTTCATTCTTCATAAATTTATGAGGTGTTCTCATGACTACATACATGCTCTCTCTCTCTCTCTCTCTCTCGCTCTCGCTCTCGCTCTCGCTCTCGCTCTCTCTCTCTGTCCTCTCTCTTTCCCTCTCTTTCCCCTCCACCTCACTCTTTGCTTCTCTCTGTTTTTGTTTTCTGTTTTATCGCTTCAAATGCTAGGTCCATTACTCCAAGAAAAATTTCTTTCCTATTCTTCATTCTATTCCTAAGGCAAAAAATGATCTTAATCTTGTCTGATAAAGCTCAAAACAATGCTAGCCACATACATCTGTGCAAAAAAAGAAAGCCAGAAGTATTATTGTAAAATTACATATGACAAAAACCCAAAGTCACCAAATGATTTAACTGTAAGTACAATGAGAGCAGTAACTCTGCACACAAGAATTTCACAGCAGAAGCAACCTTGTAGATCATTTCATCTAAACTCTCACTTTATTTATTTATTTGTTTATTTTTAAACCCTTACCTTTCATCTTGGAGTCAATACTGTGTATTAGCTCCAAGGCAGAACAGTGGTAAGGGTAGGCAATGGGGGTCAAGTGACTTGCCCAGGGTCACACAGCTGGGAAGTTTCCGAGGCCAGATTTGAAACTAGGATCTCCCTTGTCTATGCCTGGCTCTCAATCCAGTGAGCTACCCAGCAGCCCCCTAAACCCTCATTTTACAGAGAAGAAAAGTAAAGCTCCGAAAGGAGACTTGTCCAATATCACACCAAAACAAGTAACAGATTGGATTTGCCCACTCCTCTGGCTTAAAATCTAGCACTCCTTCCACTGTTCTATGCCAAAATTAAATCTAAACCCTTAAAATTGCTTGTACGTATCCAAGAGTCTCCTTCAGAAATTACACAAAAACCATTACAATCTTCCTTTAAGGGTGCATGTTTTCCTCAAGTGAAAACATTTAAACTATAGTAAAAACAAAATTAATCAAAACAAAAATCCTTTCTATTCACCTTAAATTGCTTTTAATTACTAGTAATTCAACAACAATATTTTCTAATCTTTTCCATTTTAAATGTGTATCAGGAATTCAACCACTATTTATAAGATGATTTCATTGGGCAAATATATGCAGAGTCCCAAACAACACAAGTTCAGGAAAAAAAATTGGAACATAATCCATTTGAAAGTCAGGGACTGCCTGTATACATATTTGTAAACCATGCTTTCATCTATGTGTAAAATCACTCTCTTTATAGATATGACACTTTAGGATAGTGTTACTTTCATTTCTCAGTCTAACTCTGATGTTTTGGTAAGTTTTTCCTCTTATCATGACGTCAGTTTTGAGATCCACAAACATGTTATAAATTCTGTAATCATATTCACACAAAGCACAACTGGGATCTAAATAGAAGTCCCATTTATTTCATAAATCTATTCAAACCCTCCATTAAAGTACTACCCCAATAGCTCATTGCAGCATGAAGGGAAGAAACCTTGCACATTGGAAGGCTAAGCCTGCAAGATCCTGCTTAAAGTCAACCCAGCTGAAAAGGCCTAGGGAGCAATTATAAGAAGTTCTGAGGAGCAAGCCTGGCTGATTTCCAGTGCCTTATTAATAGTATGTCCATAGAAAAATAAAAGTTCTCAATTGCATGAAGTTGAACATAGATATTTCAGCATCATTGGTTTCCTTTGTAATCCTATGCCTTTTATTTTATGCATTTAAAAAAATTATTCTGATGAGGAGCCAATAGGCTTTACCACACTGTCCAAAGAGTCCGTGCCACACCCACAAAGTTTAAGAACCTCTGATCTATGCCAATGTTCACATAAATTAAGGGGGAAATGTGGAGCAATCCAACAATTAGAAGGAGATCCTGGAGCAAGCAGTATCACAAAAGCCAATGAAGGAATGAATATTTAGAAAGATAAAGCGCTCAACAGTATAAGGGCATCACAGAATCATAGATTGAGAGCTGGAAGCTATAGAGTTGAACTTTCTGATTTTATTAACAAAGACTGAACGGCTGTGTCACACAACTTTTAGCTAGTGTCGGAAATAGGATTTAAACTCAAATCTTCCTGAATCTTAGCTTAGGACTTAGAGGGTCTGCAGCTACCGCTCCTAAAAACAGCACCATTGTTCTCAAGCCGAATGGGATCTCAGAGCCTATTTTGTCTACCCCCTTATTTTAGAAATAAGAAAACTCAAGTGGAGAGATGTTCAATACCTTTCCCAAAGTTAGGGAGGTAGTATGGTAGGTGTATGGACAGGGAGGGAATTTGAATCCAGGTTTTTCTGAGACAAATTCTGTATTCTTTCACACTGAATCACACCTTTTCCAAGAGATCACTGTTCTCCTTTTAATGAATTTTAAGCCAACTTACATTATCTTTAAGGAAAAAGTTGAACTTGGTGAAACATAAGATATTTAATAATTATATACACTTTTTGGGAGCAGAGACAGATATTTTTTTAAACCTTTTTCTGTATCCATAGTGCTTAGCATAGTATCAGGAAACATAATTGATGCTTGGTGACTTAACTTGCCCCAGGAAATTTATTTTTAAATGCATTAAAAGTGTGCTTTTTTGGGTTTGGTTTGGTTTGGCTTATTCCTGACCAGAATTTGTACTCTAAAATACTTTGGGGATTGGGGGAGTGTAAATCTCAGGTCTCCACATTCCCACCAAACCCCAAGTCTTTAGTCTTTATTCTCCTTATATAAATATTTGCCCAATGTGGATAGAATGCTCAAACAGTGGACCTAGCACCATTTCTGTTTTGGAGATCTGCAGAGTGTACTTTTCACTGCTATTCAGTCAAAAATGAGGAAATAAATTGTGTATAGGGACTTCTGGCATAATTTTATTAAGCTTTCATTCCCAACTGATTTCTCTCAAATTATCCATGTCTCAGTGATTTCATCCTTAATTAATCTTGGTGGAGGGAATAAGGATTTGGATTTCATTTTCGGGGTGGGGAGAGGAAATGACTGCCCAATTATTATTATTTTAATCAATGATGTTACTCTCTGCTTCTCTCTACTAATTCTTGGCTGTTCTTCAATTTATTGATATAAATTGTCTACAAATGAAAGTGAGGATAGTTATCAGTCCTCCAATTAAGGGAACTATTTACACTATCAATAGTATCTTGTTTGAGGATCAGTTTGTTGAAGAGGAAATAGGTTAAACGGGGGATGGTTTGGGTAGAAACCTAACTAGGTTAACTCCCTATGCTAGTTTAGACATTTACTAAGTTTCTCCATATGTGAAACAGGCAACTACCTTACCTACTTCACAGAGTGATCCGGAGGGATAAAGGTGTTTTGTAAATTATAAAGTATTATATAACTAGAACTTGGTTCTATTAGTGTTCTTCTACAGGAAACCCTACATTTCTGAGATTCAGTATTTATGCCTTAAGGTATTCTAAGATCTCACCCTGGGGCAAAACCCTCTTTGTTAAAAGAGAGATTAACAGGTTTTAAAGACCATCTGGATCTCCTGGAGACTTTCTCCCAGTTACAATCCACAGTTTAAAAGAGCATTTAAAGAGGGCTGAGATACTCAAACATATCTTAGACAATTCTGGAGGTGGAATTTTAGCTTTGACATCTACACCGAACTAGGTTTTTCTTAGAATGAAGGCTGATGGTGCATTTCACTGGTTTCTTCAAGAAGAGAATATTTCTCCCAAACTCAATTCCAGCTTCTTTGCCTACGTTAATTCAACAAACATTTAATGGATTTAACAAGGTGAAGTAATTTGCCTAAGATCATATAGCTAGTAAGTAGGAACTAAGATTTGAAACACATCCTTTGACTCCAGATGCAACATGACAGACAACAAAAGCAATAAAGAACAAGAGCAAAAACAACAAAAAAAAAAATGATAGAAACCCATCAGAACTAATAAGATCACTAAGTAAGAAAATATAGAGAGAAAAGAGAAAAACAAAAAACCTAAGGGAGAGCTTTGAGCAATAATCATGGATATTGGGCAGGATACAAAGAAGGATCAACAGCTAGACTACTGGTAGGAGGGATATCTGAAGAGAGCATTATCACTAAAACTAATGAAGAAGAGAGAATCTATGAGGATGAAGTAGTCAACAGTATCAAAATTCACAGAGAGGAGTAGGAGAATAAGAATTGAGAAAACTAGTCATTATGACTTCATCAATGAAGGAGTTCAGACATAATGAGTCATGGGAATGATAAATATGTATTCAAAAGCTGATTCCAATGAGCAAGGAGTTCTTGGGTCAGTCTTGTGCCTATATACTTAATAATTCACATGATTGATTTATACTGAATCCTTTTATCAGAGAAATTGACTTGGGGTTGAAATTAACTGGCTAAAGAATTTAATTTCTCTTAACCTCAAAAGGATGTCAAGTGACATTTGACTTTACCCAGTGGATGGGCAGACTGCAAAGTTCCTGGAGATCAGAAAAACATATCTCTGTTACCTGAATAAGTAGGAGAGAAATCCTGTGAGCCAGGAAGATATCTGAAAAAGATCTGACGGATCCTGAAGAAAAAAGATCCCTTCTCACAGGACTGGTGAAAATGAAGAAGAGCATATTTCTTGTACCCTTTTGTTTTGCTAATGAACTGAGCTATCTTTGATTCATTTACATTTAAATAAACTCTTAAGGCCACTCTTTTCTAGAATCAGTTTGGCCTTTCACTGATTCCAAACAATCTCTGCCTCTGTGTTTAATTTTCGCTATGCATCTTCCAGTTAAATCTTTAATTTTTCACCCATTGCTTTCAGTCCTAGGCTTCCCTTTGAGGTCTCAGAAGAATCCATGCAGGTCTTGCTGCAGCTGGCCCATAACAATTAATATCAGGAAAGGGATTGGATTGCAGTTTGAAAGAGTCTGAAGAGACAAGGGAGGATGAGATGATGGGGGTTCAATGTTGTAGCTTCCTTGTCCTAAGACTGAGAGCTATGGTAAAGAAAAAGGTCTAAGATGACAGCTGGAGGGGATGACAGAATCAGACACAGAATTTTTAAGAATAAGGGAGACCTGGGTTTTATTTGTAGGCAATTAGGAAGTGCAGAGTAGGAGAGAAGAGGAAGCTCAAGATGAAGGATGGCCTGTATTTTCTCACTAAAGTAGGAGAGAAAAGTCCCCTTCTAAAAAGAAGGATAAGAGAAGCTTGAAAATCCAATGCAATAAAAATTTATTAAGTACATACATAATTGTGCTGAGCACAGTGGGTACAAATATAAAAAAGAAGGACAAGCCTTGCACTTGGGGAGTTTATAATTTAATGAAGAATACAAGGAGCATAGCTAATAAATTAAAATTGGAGCCTGCGTCCTCTGAACCTTCTTTAAGGTCCTTCTGGAGAGAAGATAGGTTGGAATATTTGCTGTGGTAAATAAGATTGGATCAGTGATAGATGAGTCCAAGGACCTCCATGAAAAAATGACCCTGTTATGATTAAATAATCCATATATATAGTAGACTGGGTAATATTTCTTTGCAATCTTAGCCATTGAAATTGAGCATCAGGCAAGAATAGTAATGGATTCTCAATCATAACAGCATGTTATGTTAAATGACTCTTATGAGCTAGGAATTGTATCTGGCATTGAGGTTTCAAAAATAAAATGAGAGTCCCTGTTTTCAAGAAATGTATATTATATTGAAGGAGAAAAATCATATGTGCATATGCAAAATAAACACAAGATGATTTAGGAGGAGGTACTTGGCAGGGCAAAAACAGGAAAGACTTTTGAAAGTGAGTTTTGAAAGAAACAAGAGATTCTAAGAGGAAGAGATAAAGAAAAAATATTTTATAAAGGACAAAGTCATGAAGATTGTAGATAGGATGTCATATACGAGAAATATGATCAGGTTGGCTAGCATATAGAGTGCTCTCTATATTCTCAGAGCATTAAGGTATAACCATCCTAGAAAGAGAGGTTGGAATGAGGCAGGAAGGAGTTTAAACGCCAAACAGAAGAGTCTGATTTTGGTCCTAAAGGTAATAGAAAGACAGTGGAGAAAGGCAAATATCGGTGGTAACCCAGGATTGTTGATTGGTTAAGTATGATATTGTATAAAGAGAAAAAGGATTCTAGAGAAGAAAATAGCATACAGCTGAACCAAAAGGTTGGGATTAGAATGCAGAACAGGTTTTAATGGAGTGAAGAAGATAAAAAGATTAGAGGCTAAAATAAAAGAGAAATTCCAGAGTTCTAAATCATGGAATTTTTTAATTTGTAGGTTGTATCAAGGTTAAACTTATCAGTTAGGACTTCTAGGGGGACACAGTACATCTAGAGCTGGGCCTGAAGTCAGAAAGATTCATCTCTCTGAGTTCAAATTTGGCCTCAGACACTTGCTAGCTATGTGACAAGTCACTTAATCCTGTTAACCTCAGTTTCCTCATTCATAAAATGAACTAGAGAAAGAAAAGGCAAACCACCTTATTATCTTTGTCAAGAAAAAACCCAAATGGAGTTTAAAACAATTGTAGGATAACAAATACTCATCAGAGCCAAGCTTCTAGAGCTTAGCCCTGAGGTGGCTACATATCTATATTTCACCCATCTCTGACTTTCTAGGTCCTTTGAAAGATATTGTGACAAATAATTAATAACTGAGGGGAAAAATAAGAGCTATACAATTTATTAGCAAAATAGGCATAACTAATAGGTCAAAAGACCAAAATTAAATATTTTGATGTGTTAATAAACAGTATTAGTGAAAAAATTTATTAAAATCAATCAATCAATCAAATAAGCTAATTAATTAAAAGAAAACAATAAACAGCATACCAAGCAGGAAATAAAATTAAGTAAACTGATTTCTAATTGCAGGAAAGATTCAGTGTTTTCTAAGTTGGGAGGGTTTCAGGTCTTTCCCATGATTGAGAGATGCTGATTAATTGCATCCACCTGTATTTATGAAACAATAAATGATGTAGTTTCCCATGATTGATTTGCAGAAAAGCAAGATGAGGGAGAATGTATGTGGGAGCACAAGATGTAGTCAATGTTTATGAAATAGAATCTAATTGGTTCTTTTGATTCCCATACCAAGTCTAGAAGTCAAATCATAATGAATAGTCATTCCTCTAATGAAGTTAGATCTGTAAGGAAACCATAGAGAAAATGGTCCAGAGAATCCCCTACCCCAAATACCATCCATGAAGACAGAGTGTCTAGGTCAGAGAGAAAATTACCCCTGATCAGAGCTATAACTAGGGTACTGTCCCTTGCATTCATTCTCAGTTCCTATGACTCAAACCAAGATGGCAGGGGATGACACACATTCAGGAGATATATGTGATTAGCTCCAGGTCTCTCTTGCTTCTTGAGTCTCTAGAGACTCCTGAATGAGGTACTGAAAGCAAGATAACTGGTTGCTCATTTGTTAGGATAGATTGAAGCATTGTTGCTTGTCCTAGGCAACTGGAAGGCACAGTAGATGGACTTGGGATCAGGAAGACCTGAGTTTGAATCTTACCTTGGGTACTTACTCACTCTGTGACCCTGGGAAAGATATCTGACCTTTCTCAGCCTCAGATGTTTTTTGTTTTTGTTTTTGTTTTTGTTTTTATCTATAAAATGGGGATAATAATAGCATCTATCTCACAGGATTCTTATAAGATTCAGATGTAAAGTATCTTGAAAATCTTAACTTGTCACACTAGCTAATTAAAATTACTATGAAACAGGTTGGAGTAGGTTATATTGTAGTAACCAAAAAATAGAGACTCAGAGTACATAGTTTGACAACACTATGCTCTGTAGCTACCAGAGACTCATAGCTCATAACTTGGCTCATAACCTGACAGCACCATGATCTATCGAACAGTACCACTACTCCCTGGACAGAGTAGTCCTAACTCCTAACTCTGAACCCCAAACATTAAGGTTTCCACGGTACCTGGAGATATCAACACTCAACACTCCCACTAAGGAATGTTTGGCTATTGTCAAGCTCCAGGACACCTGTACCTGTCTCCCCGGCCCAGAGCGTATATATTCCCTCCTCTAAATGCACCACTTCGGGACTCTCTTGCTGAGTTCCCCCAGTGCACAGTGGTAATAAAGCTTTCTCCTGCTTCGATTGCATTGTCTTGTGTGCTCCTTTGGTGGCCACTTATTTGAACCCTAACAATATCTACATAGGTTCCAGTTGACTCAAGCTTCCAGTTCCAGTTCCAGTTCTTTATGCCTTGTTTGACAGGAAGGGATGCATTGGAAACTTTGTGATACAGAGTGGATTATATGGAGACCTCTATACTACAAAACAAAGAAGGCTTTCAGATTCTTTCTGTAGCATTTAGATTTTAACCAATAAATAATGTGATGCCATTTCTCTGAGAATAACATTGTTTATTATGGGGACATGCAACTCCCATTAACAAAGAATGGATCCTTTTCACCATCCCCCTTCCACCAAAAAAGAGGCCCAATGAGTCCTACCTCTTGCTTAAAAAGGGAACTGTACACATGGGTTGATGCGGACATGATTTGGCACTGTAGAGCAATTATCAATAATATGAAAATAGGTCTTGAACAATAACACATGAAGAAACCAGTGGAAATGTGCGTCGGTTTTGAGGGTGGGGGTAGTGGGGTGGTGGTAGGAGGAAGGGGGGGAGAGGGCAGAGTAAAAACATGAATTATGTAACCATGGAAAAAATTTGCCTAAAAATAAAATTAAAGGAAAAAAAAGGGAATTGTATTCTTTTTCTTTTTTTTTTTTTAAACCCTTGTACTTCAGTGTATTGTATTCTTTTTCTAATTGGCCTCACAGTTCAACCTTTGGACCACCCCCTAGCAGTCCCTATTGGTGGATATTTCAAAAGAGGAGGTGGACCTGTAGGTGGTCTGTAGACCCAACTCCTCCCTCATTACTTCATCTCAAGGAAATTGGACCTTTGTCCCTAAAGGAAGATGCCAGCACATTCTGTTATTAGCCATGTGGCCAGACCACTGTAGCTTAAATGAGTCAAATTTCAACATAGCTAATGAGCCCTGCCCTTAATCCTTTTATTCTTTTAAGATCTGAACAAAAGAAAGATGATCTCAATCCAGTTTGACTGGGAGAGGGGAGGTAAGTTGTGAAGAATCTCAAATTTTAGTAGTGGGTTGTTTCATCCTGACTTTGGGAAGCTTAAGAGGAAAATGATTTCACATAATATCAATTCAATATTAATTTCACACATTTTCCCAAAGGAAGTAAGGATTATAGCATCACCATTTTAGGTGGAATGGGAGAGAAGGAAGAGGTGATAGAGTGGGAGCCCTTGAGGGATAGAATCTGATCTGGTTGCTCCTTAGAAAACAGAGGGTTGTGGCACTGTTGTGGTGGCATACAATGTTATAGATATTGCCTCCAAGCAGACCATGCAATCTAAAGAAGGAGTAGGGGCTAAGGTTGGTGTTAGTTCAAAGTCCCACACACATCTGGGCACAGAGTGGGAATAGAGTTGTAGCATTGTTTCAGTATCTCAGGGGTAGGGTCCAAGGCAATGGGGAAGGAGTATAGTTCAAATCTCAAACCCATTTCAGGCACACACACACACACACACACACACACACATCAATTCTGAACTTGAGGATGTATTGTTACAAGGAATCCAGGAAGAAAGTGGAGGCCAAGGCAGTGAGCTGAGAGAGTTTGGTTAAGAAACAGAGGCTTTGCCCTAATAGATCCTAAGTATGGCCAAGCTTTCCTGGTTTCAAAGTCTCTCCAGGTTTTAAAGGGGAGCTGGAGAGAAATCCTGAGTCCTATTTCTGGAATATTTCACTCTAGGGAGGAAAAAAAGGATGGAGGTTTTGTGTTGGTTTTTAATTTCTCATGCAGCACTTTTATAATACTTATTCCCTCTGATATATGTCATAGCTCAAGAAGACTCTGGAGCCTAAAAACAATTAGTTATAGCTACATTTAGTGCCAGTAGACTCTAGAAAAAGATTCTGGAAGAGAGAAAGAAGGATGAAAATGGCCTCCTATTCTATCCCTCATCTCACCTTCTCCCATAAATTATTTTATCTCTTCTGATTGGCAAGTGACTCTACTAGCATTGGTAAAATGGTAGATGATGTAGAAAGTCCTGCTTCAAGGGGACCTTCTACTTTGTTTATTTACTATCCTGAAATCCATTTTTGAAATTGCAAGGTAACATTAACATCTGGAAATACCATTCTCTAATTCTACAGGGCTCCCTGACACCTTTGATTAAAACCAGATGCATGGCAAAGCTTATTTGAAGTAACTAGGTGGAATAGTAGATGATAGAGTGATGTCCTTGTAGTCAGGAAGATCTGTGTTCAAATCCTTTCTCGGGTAATTAAAATCTGTGTGACCCTGGACAAGTTATTTAACAGACAGAGGACTGACTCAGTTTCTTCAATTATAAAATTGTGATAAAAACCCAAAATAACAGCACATACCACCTGAGGTTGTTGTGAGGAGCAAATGATAAAATTTTTGTAATGTTTAACACAATGCCTGGCACAAAGGAGATATTTAATAAATGTTTCCTCCCTCCCTCCTTCCTTTTCTCCCTTCCTTACTGAAATGGCTTCTTCATCTGAAGTAATAGATTTAAGGCACTGAGGCAGAACATAGTTGCAGCCAAATCCCCTAGTGACATATTTACAGAACCAGGTCTGGCTAGAAACAGGGTGAATGAAACAGCAACTCTAATTGAAGCCAGTAGAATAGAAAAGCTGGTTGGTTGGGAATTAGCCAAGGACATAATCTTACATCATTAAAAATGCCACCATCTAGCTGCCAGAAAATGGTGTTTAGACAAATTGTCTGATAGGTAAACTGTTATATAAGTCTGATCTCTCCCTGCCAATTAAACAGATACCATGTTCCTCTCTTTTGACCTAGACCTAGTCAGATAATTTAGTTACATGATATTCATGACAATGATTCTGCAGTAGCTCAATTATGCAGATATTTCAAGCCAAACCTCCACTTTCACCCATGTAACTCCTTCCTCAGTTTCACTAATAAAGGAGAGGAACAGGGAAAGAAATATGGGTCTTGTGTTTCCAATTGGGCCTGTCCATCAAATTTCTGAAGATGACCATGACTTCAAATTTGGTAACAAGGGGGAAAACCTAGAGGATTCATGATTGAATTGAAGAAGAAGAAAAAAGAACCAGAGGCATAAGTCTTGTTCATAACTAGGTCTATCCTTTACCTTTTCTCCACTTCAATAATGTGAATAAGCCACATGGAATGGTGAGGGTCCAATACAGACTAGCTGATACACCTGAAGGCAATTAGAGGTCAGGGACAGAGGTCCTATTCAGCATCAGAGTGATGATCAAGGAAAAGCATCCAGGAGAGGAATCTATGCTACAAGTCTGATTTCTATCAATTAGACTAGCCATTCCACTCTAGATATGTGAATGGAACAGCATTGGAAGTATTTGCTATCACTCCTGGATTTAGAATGTGGCTATAAACTAATGAATCACTACCTGGGACTGGCAGGAAAAAACAGACGTAATCTTGTGCTACTTGGGGTTGTAGTTGTTTAAAATACATTAAATATTATTTTATTGTGTTTGTGTGGCAATGAATTAAGAATTATATACATATATATGATTAAATCCATCATTATGGTAGCTTGCTTGTGTGACTTCATTAAAATATAGCCCAAAGAAAAGAGGGAAGGGCTTTCAATGTAAGGACTGATCCAAGAGTCTAATTTAAAACAACCCTGGAGATCACATCCTTTGCTTAATGAGATGCAGACTGTTACCTACAAAAAAGGAAAGAGTTAAAGAATAGAGGTTTTTTGAGAGCCAGAGAGCTTGTATTTCCCTAATGTGTTCTCTTATGTTAGTTGCAGTATAAGCCCTCAAGGAGAGAAAGTATTATTGGTGCATGGATTCTTTTTCAGCAGACTCAGGCAAGTGGTGAGCAGTGTCCCCTAATGGTAAAATCAGAAATACTAGGAAATATAATCAGTAATATTACTGTCTTACCACATAGGATTTTATGGTCTATACCAGTGATGGGCAAACTACAGCCCACGGGCCAGAAGGGGCAGGGGGGTGGCTTGAAATGTTCCATACTGCTGCCTTATTCCTAATCTGATATATACAATGAGTAGGATACAATACACTGAAACTTCGAAAGAGTTGCCTTAGAAACAGACTGACAGATGAGCATTTCCTTTCCTTTGGCCCCCTCTTTAAAAAGTTTGCTCATTGCTGGTCTATACCATATTATTGGTTATGAACATTCATGCTACAAGATAAAGAAACAACAACAACAACAACAAAAACTGCTGTTAAAGGGATATTTAGGCAAAAATTATTCTATGAACCAATCAAAGACTATTTTTACAGAAAAATAGTGAGTACAAGTTAATACTTTCCTGGCAACTAGGTGGTTCAGTAGATAAAGCACTGAGCGTGGAGTCAGCAAGTCCTGAGTTCAAATCTAGACTCAAATACTTATTAACTATTTTTTAAACATTTATTAATATTCATTTTTAACCTGTTTACATACTTTATGCCCCTACTTTCCTCTTCACCCCCCCCCCCCCCCGCTCTCTCCCCACCCATGGCCGACGCACATTTCCACTGGTTACTTATTAACTATTGAAAGAAGCGGGTTTGATCACTTAAAAAGTTGGTAAGTTTTTTTTGTTTTTTTTGTTTTTTTTTAAACCCTTGTACTTCGGTGTATTGTCTCATAGGTGGAAGAGTGGTAAGGGTGGGCAATGGGGGTCAAGTGACTTACCCAGGGTCACACAGCTGGGAAGTGGCTGAGGACCTCCTGTCTCTAGGCCTGACTCTCACTCCACTGAGCTACCCAGCTACCCCCAAAAGTTGGTAAGTTTTAAAGTTCAGTGTCTCTGTCTTTCTCAGGCTGATAGGCCACAATGGCTGGCTTTAGACCTAGATATCTTAAGGACGCAATCTGACTTCTCTTTTAAGTTGTCAAAAGATTTAATATATTAAATAAAGTCAAGAAAGGGAATGGGAAGGAGGGCCAAGGTATTTCCCTAGCACTAAAAGCTCTAATCCACCTCCCACCAATCTATGATGTCCACATGGACCTCCCTTCTTTGACTTGCTACTGTCACCCTAACCTCTCTGAACTGTACCCCCAAATCCCTAATATCTAGTTTCCCTGACTAAGGCAGTTCCAAAACAGTGTTTGAGAAAGGTTGAATAGTTCAGGTCCACTGAATAAGATTGTTGACAGATGGCAGAGTCACCAAGGCCTACAGGCAAATGCCTGCAGATTTCTTGGAATACAGACAGATAAAAGTCTATGTTATGGTTGACTTTCTTTCAGGAACTCAAAGGTAGATTATAAATAAGATCAGGAACAAAAGGCAAGTACAGAGGGAGAGGTAAGTACAGAAGCTGAAAAACTTATCTCATGACTCCACCACTCCTCTCCCGGCAGGGCAGTTAACTTCCCAGGCAGCTAACCCTCAAAGTTCTGAAGGAAACAAGAACCAGTTCTCTGCTTCAAGCTTCAAATCCTCTCTTTACTCTGTTCTCACATTCTTTTGGAACCCTCTTCTTTGCGTTCTATCCAAAATTCATTTTCTTTGCACCCTGTATCTTTTTGCAACTTGCCTTCCTCTTTCTCTATTTTAATACTATGTGACCCTGGTCAAGTCATTTATGTCTATTTCTATTAGTTCCTCATCTGTAAACTGATCTGGAAAAGGAAATGGTAAACAACTTTAGTATCATTATCAAAGAAAACCCCAGGATAAGCTCATCATTTCGAAACTTACTGCCATGTTGCTAACTAAAGCCTTGTTTGACAGCTTCCCTCAGTCTTCTCTCCCCTCTGGAAGACTGAAAGGTATAGAACCAAACTCCCCTTCAGTGCCTTCCTTCATGGAGGGAAGAAATTAGACTCAACCCTCTCCAGTTTGCATCTGCCATCTTATATGGTTTCAGCTCCACAGATCTAGATGAGCTAAGTATCCTCTGGCATTCCCTGACACACACACACACACTGTTCCCCTGACTCCTTGTGTGTGTCACCTCCTTTAGATTGTAAGATCATTGAGGGCAGGTAGTGCCTTTCATTTTATTAATTTTAGCATCAATGCTCAGCACAGTGGCATATCATAGACACTTGATAAATACTTTTTTGGATTGTTCAGATTGAATTGGATTGTAATACAATATTAAATGAGTATCTAAGAGTTGGGGGAAGAAGGTTAAGTTGAATAGAAGAGTGGGTTAAGAAAGATGGGCTCCAGGGCAGGTAGTTGGCTTCATGGATTGAGAGTCAAGCCAGAAATGGGAGGTGCTAGGTTCAAATCTGCACTCAGATACTTCCTAGCTGTGTGACCCTGGGCAAGTCACTTAACCCTATTTCCTAGCCCTTACTGATCTTTGGCCATAGAACCAATACACAGTATTGATTCTAAAATAAAAGAAAGAAAGTTAGGCTCCATTATGAAAGGTTTTCCTTATGGAAGTTCCTCTTAGACACATTTGATATTATTTCTAGAGAAGGTGGAAAATGACACAAACAAGATATAAGTAAGAAATAGCAGATATCTCTGGTATTACTATTTTAGTAATATATGTGTTAATTATAATGTCCTTCAGTCAAATGAAGTATATACTTATCTGTCTTCCCACACATGCACAACACATCCATGTCCATTTGTACCAAATGTTCAACAACAAAGAAAGGAAAGCAAACTTACAGGAAAATTGGCAGAGAAACTATTAAATTCCCCCAGATAATGACTTTTCTTTGTAAAGGCTTTATCCGTTTCTTCTCAGAAGCCTGCAAAATGACCTAAGGAGGATGCATTTGTCTCTGAAAGAATACAATAATTATGACAGTTTCACAATGTGAAAATAAATAATTTGTTTTTATATCTAGAATATACCTTGCATGACTCCAAAGGCCATACTCTAAGGTAGAGGTTCTTCTAGGTCTAAAGACTAGATTTTAATTAATTTCTCTACTTCAATGAAATTAGTTTCTTTTGTAATCCTATATATTTTATTTCATACATTTAAAAATATTCATTTGAAAAAGCATCTATAAAAGGCAGCTAAGTGGATCAGTGAATAGAGATACCCAGGACTGGATATGCCAGATCCTTGGTTTGATTCTGGCCTTACTTGGGCTAATAACTCTTCATACTCAAGGAAGATTTCTTGGATGAAATTGTTGAAAAACTTTGGGAGAAGGAATCCTGATCTGAGAGTCAGCGTGATGTAATAATTAAAGGAATTGAATTGGGAAATCAGGGTTCAAATCTTTCCTCTGGCACTAGCTCTGTGTCCAAAGGCATCTCACTTGGGCATCAGTTTCTTCATCTGACAAATCTGACAGTTGGCTAAGTGGCCTCTGAGGTTCCTTCCAGGTCTATGATTCTATGTACACACCTGAAAGCAATTTCTCCTTGGAAGTCCATACCACTCTCTGAAAAGATGCTACAGTCAGGACCTGTCACCAGAGTTGGCTGATGGAAGAAAAAACAATGAAAAGATGTTCATTTTTTTTTTTAACCCTTGTACTTCAGTGTATTGTCTCATAGGTGGAAGATTGGTAAGGGTGGGCAATGGGGGTCAAGTGACTTGCCCAGGGTCACACAGTTGGGAAGTGGCTGAGGCCGGGTTTGAACCTAGGACCTCCTATCTCTAGGCCTGACTCTCACTCCACTGAGCTACCCAGCTGCCCCCTAAAGATGTTCATTTTTGCTTTCACTAGAGAAGTAAATGCTCAGTGACCATTGCCCATGATCTCTAGAATGAGAAGCTTGGTTTGTATTCCAGTGTTCCTGCCTTCAGATAATAAACACCGTCATGTGAACCTTTGCTCCCTCTTTTTAATTTAATCCCATTGGAAGAATTCTGGAAAAATAAGAGTAGTTGTTACACATTGCTTTCTAGTA
>NC_058135.1:47118073-47145240 GCF_016433145.1 Gracilinanus agilis
CTTTCTTTCTTTCTTTCTTTCTTTCTTTCTTTCTTTCTTTCTTTCTTTTCTTTCTCTCTTCAACATCACCTGGTGAAGAAATAAATAGCAGCTAGGTAATGCAGTGGTTAAAATTTGGGATTTGGAGTCAGAAAGACCTGAGTTCAGATTTGACCCCACACACTTAAAAGTAAATCACTTAACCTCTATTAGACTCAGCTTCTTCATTTAAAAAATGGAGACAATAATAGCAATTACCTCACAAAATTGTTTTAAGGATAAGATGAGATAACTTGTAAAGTGCTTTACAAATTTTAAAGTGCTACATAAATGCTAGTTATAAGAGGGATGCAAGTATGTTTGCCAATACAGAAATATGACACAATGTATAAATACTCCTGCATTCTCTACATTTTACTTAAAATGATTCTCAAGTTAGTATTTCACTTCTGACATAAATTAATTCTGCACTAGCTCTGACCCAGATTTCAAGACATCAGATAAGATCAGCTATTGTTATGATGACAAGGGGATTTGGGTTTACAAAACATGGTAGATCCAATAAAATTTAGTTACTGACCTCTATGTGGCTCCCCAGTATGGAGAAATAAAGAAAGAAGACTGTTGAGCCATTCTGTTTCTTCAGGACATGCCACTCTAGTTAATCACCCACTGCAAAATTCTGGCAGACAGTGTAGGCTCACAAAACCAGGATTACTAGTGTTAGGCAACTAGATGGCTTGGTGGAAAGAGCACTTGCCTGGAATCAGAAAGACCTGAATTCTAATGATAGCCTTAGGCACTTGCTGGCTGTATGACCTTGGGCAAGTTACTTAATCTTTATTTTTTTCATCTACAAAATGCAGATAATAACAGTACCTACCTCAAATCAGATAGTATTTGTAAAGCTCTTAGCAGAGTGCTGGGTTCACAGTAGGCACTATATAAATGTTAGCTATCATTATTATTGCCCCCAGTTAGTCATAGATGATAGGTTTGGAGAGTGGAAGCCTTAGAAGTCATATGTTCTCAAATTCTTAATTTAGACTTGAAGAAAATTAGTCCCAAGAAGTAATATAATTTTTGGTTTTATTTTAAAGCTTTACCTTCTCTCAGTATTAATTCTATGACAAAACAACAGCAAGGACTAGGCAATTGGGGTCAAGTAACTTGCCCAGGGTCACATAGCTAGGAAGTATCTCAGACCAGATTTGAGCCTTGTTCCTCTTATGAGGGAAGAAAAATAATCAATTTGTTCTCCTCAGGGTGGACATCCATCCTACTCCCCCCCCCCCCTCCCAATCAGGAGTGAAAGTCTGTTTAGGCTTATAGAATAAGACCTCAAAGACATTTCGTTATTGCCACAAGCCCAGTGAGTTGGGAGACCTCATCTCATTTCAAGGACTTTTATCTATATCTCATTTCAAAGCTTTTAAGGCTAAACACATTATCTAAAGGTGCTCACTTACTTACTCCTCAAACTTTTAGAAGCCATAGGAGTCATTCTGGAGACCCTGACTAACTCCCTATAACACTGGTGGGAGCTTGTGATAAGCTCATGTTATGTCTCTTGTTGTTTTCTTTTTTTTTTTTTTAAACCCTTAACTTCTGTGTATTGGCTCCTTGGTAGAAGAGTGGTAAGGGTGGGCAATGGGGGTCAAGTGACTTGCCCAGGGTCACACAGCTGGGAAGTGTCTGAGGCAGGCTTTGAACCTAGGACCTTCCATCTCTAGGCCTGACTCTCAATCCACTGAGCTACCCAGCTGCCCCTCTTGTTGTTTTCTGATTGGTGTAGACTTCCCACCTAGATTGTAAGTCCTGGTCACCATGCAATGGGGTATTGGAAAGAGGAGGGAGGGAGACTTGCATCAGGAACCTATATAATGTTTGTATCTGTGCTCATGCATGGACATTTGCCATTAGGGCCCTTTCTCATGAGAAAGAATAATGGTCTGCTTCTTCTACTCTCATTCTCTGACTCCAGGTTTATAACTGTAATTTGGGGTGAATAGTTATTTTTATCCCACTCACTCCCAATTCCACACCTGGTGTTCTATGCACTGAGCTACCCAGCTGCCCCGGTTAAAGTCACTTTTTTTTTTTTTTTAATTTTAAACCCTTAACTTCTGTGTATTGACTTATAGGTGGAAGAGTGGTAAGGGTAGGCAATGGGGGTCAAGTGACTTGCCCAGGGTCACACAGCTGAGAAGTGTCTGAGGCCGGATTTGAACCTAGGACCTCCCGTCTCTAGGCCTGCCTCTCAATCCACTGAGCTACCCAGCTGCTCCTAAAGTCACTTTTAAAAAGAACCAATCATAGAAGTTGAATCTTAGGAGGGTCTTCAGAGATAATCTGTCCCAATCTACCCCTGAACCAGGAGCTCCTCTACTTCACATTGGACAAATGCTCAGCACACTTTTTTTTCTGAGCACCTTTAGATAATTTTACCCAGACAGTCTAAAAATCCATTAATGGCACAGAAATCCACTTTCACATGCTCAAATGTTCAGTTCCCCAAACAGATCCTTGTTTCCAGGCCATCTGCGGGATAGATATCACATTTGGCATTAAGAATCCTAGCCACCTATGAGTTTGCCCAATATAGATGGAAGCCATCACTGTTCATTTGCAGAGTAAAATTCTTTGTCATGTTATATAAGCTCTTCAAGCTACTGACTCAGTGACATATAGCTTTTATATAAAATGTAAATTGGAAGGAAAAAAAGGGATTGAAGCTATGCATACTTGGGGATCAAATAATTGAAATCACATTGCTGCAAAAGATGAAAAAAAAATCCCAAACCTCCAACTCTCAACAACAGCCCATTTTCTATTGCATATGATCCACTGAGACTGCATGTCAGCAGCATGAAAGCTAACACAGCTTTTCAGATAAAAACAATCTCAGTGCTTTGCAAGGCATAGAGAGCCAAGACTCCAAACAGGAAGTTGCTCACAAGATATGTTTCTTTCCAAAAGAACATACAACATATGCAATATTCTGATATATTGAGAACCTTTGATCTGGGTTTGATCCACATTCCTCAGTTCTCATGAAATGGGCCAGCTCTCCTGATGGTTTGTCTCAACTTCTGTCTAGTTTTCCTTAGTTGGCAGCTAGGTAACATCAGTACCATGAATAATCATTGTGTGCCTTCTCTTAATTGCAAATATATAGAAAAAAAATCATATCCTGTAGAGTTTCTTACTTATTCCAGTTCCTTGTTGCAGTCATAGTCATGTGGAAAGGAAGTAGGGAGCTTCAGTTTAAAAGCTTTACTTAAGTTGAACCACTGGAAGACAATGTGCTGCTCTTGAGGCAAAATACTGCAGTTTACCAGAACATTACCTTAAAAAAAAAAAAAGTCCCTTTTCAAGGGGGAAAAAAAAAGCCCAGGAAAAACCTCCATGATTTCTTACAAAAATAAACTTCCAGAAGTTATTGACAGGTTCCCAAAGGTAGTGAGGTGGTATGCTCCATGTTGTTACTTATATAGGTTTTCTGTATCACATGGATCAGTCTAGATATGGCTCATAGAGAGACATGAATATATTTAGAGTCTCCTCTACCCACTTTTCTCCAAGAGAGAATCTGAGTCCTCTCACCAGGAGTGGGGCAGAAGATCTGGGCCAGAGGCAAGCCACTCTGCTTTTCTCAGTGTAAGGGCTCTGGGCTAGAATTATACCTTTCTACAACCTAAATATTGATGAAGTAGAGGAAACAATTTTTAGTTCCAACCAAGTTCCTGATCACTATCTCTTAATGAGAAAAGGAGTGCCCCAAGCTGTATACCCAAGGCTTGAATCCCTTCCCAATATATACAAGTTCCATAGTAAACATATGTAGAAAAAGGCAAACAAAAACTCATTTAGCCAAACTGACAGCAAACAGAAATTGGAGACGATATACAGATAGAGTATATACAAAGTGAATGAACTCTCCCATTGGGAGTGAAATAGCTTAACCAAGATAGAATATTCCAGATCACATCCCAAGGAGAGATTCCCCTGTTTCTAGTGTAGTGAGTTAGGTATTGAGATAATTTAAAATTGCTGTTTATTGTATGTGCCAACTTCTTCCCTGAGTCTTTGTTTCCCTTCAAGGTCCCAAATAGTTTGGAACTTTGTGTCTTCTCTCTCAAAGCTGAGTAAAAACATTTCATAGCTGTGGAGTACTGAATAATCAATTCCTTCCATTGAGGAGAGTCCCATGCAAATGAACTTTGAGGCCAGGGTTGCACATAAAAATCTTAGTTAAGATTGCAAGTAGTATGTTTGTGATAGAACTCTGTGGTATGGGAGAAAGAAAGAATATAATTGCCCTTCCTGTCCCATAATAGCCTGGCTCTGACTTTCTCCTGAGAGGGGATGAAAGAGATTGATGGATCTGATCCCCATAATTCACAAAATAAAATTTGTGATTTTCCCTGGTATTCACATGCAAAGCTCTTCCCCATAAAGGAAATGTTAGTAATAGTCAGGAGCTGTCCATTGGTGTAGGATGATCTGTTTTCCTGACTTGTGCTCTGCCTTTGGACCATATCTATTTAGTCTCATGTTAGTTGCTATGATTACTGATCCATCTTGTCTAAATGATCTACATCTTGTTTTAACAAATTGTCTTGATCAGATTTCATATCAACCACCAACCAACTATGTAATATCTGTTCTCATCAAGGAAATTTTCAGTCCTAACTTCTACTTAGTTCTCTTTTGGCCTGCCTAAAGTAAGGGAAGGGGGTCAGCAGGTAGATACTTCCTAGCTGTGTGACCCTGGGCAAGTCACATAATCCCAATTGTCTAGATCCTACCACTCTTCTGCCTTGGAACTCATACTTAGTGTTGATTCCAACATAGAAAGTAAGGGTTTAAATTAAAAAGTAAGGGAGGTTCAGAAGGCAATATCTGTGCCTTTGGCATACAATACTAGCATTTTAGGGAAAAGGACACTCAAAGACATCAGAATACTAGGCTTCTGACTTTGGTTAAATTCTACAGCCTCTCTAGTCTTATGGGGAAAACCAGGGGAGATAACTTAAATACTATATGTGGGTTCAGAAGGGTGAGTAGGAGACAGGAATAGACAATAGGTGGGAACTTAACAAGTTAGGGAGACTGAGTTTAGCTGTTAGGGGAAAATGCCTGTTGACGGAAGTGACAGTTAGGCCTTAACTGTCACCCTGGCCCAACTAGACAAGGGGTCTGTGAAACCAGCAAGCAAATGACAAGAGGGTTTGTAACAAATTTAATTAAGGGAACTATGATCTAAAGCAGTGGTTCCCAAACTTTTTTGGCCTACCGCCCCCTTTCCAGAAAAAAATATTACTTAGCCCCATGGAAATTAATTTTTAAAAAATCTAATAGCAATGAATAGGAAAGATAAATGCACCTGTGGCCATCACTGCTTCCCTGGATCACTGCAGCATCCACCAGGGGGTGGTAGCACACACTTTGGGAATCACTGGTCTAAAGGATGGGAATAGGGGTTTCTATACTTCTGGACTAAGGGCAAACCACAGGGTCAGGGGAGGGACTTATCTACACTGAATTAAACCGAAAGTCAGACAGGGCCCAAAGAATAGCAGGAGTGAAGTGGGTATCCTCACAGCAGAGTCCTGACACACTCCAGTGATGTAGCAGCTCTTCCAGGATCACTATCTATACTCCTTCAGGTGGGTAGATTTGGGGAGCTAACCCAGGCCAAGTTAACCTGCAACTCAGGTTAGGATTAATAGTCTCTACCAAAATCTCCCACAAGTAGATGACAGTCTTCCTTCTGGTTATCAAAAAATCTGGGTGCAAACTCCACTTCCTCTGAGGTCTCTCAGGATCAGATACAACTTATCCCAACCACCATAGAGTCCGTCTGAGAGAGAGAGGCCACACTTCCTGCTTTCCCATTCCATTTGGAATTCTCCAGCCCTAGCTGCTAGGTCTCCTAAATAATAATTTAGTAAACTTCCTCACAACACTAGACCCCAGTTTTCTTAGCTACAAAATGATTATTAAGACTAGATGGTCTCAGGGGCAGCTGGGTAGCTCAGTGGATTGAGAGTCAGGCCTAGAGACAGGTGGTCCTAGGTTCAAATCTGGCCTCAGACATTTCCCAGGTGTGTGACCCTGGGCAAGTCACTTGACCCCCATTGCCCACCCTTACCATTCTTCCACCTATGAGCCAATACACAAAAGTTAAGGGTTAAAAAAAAAAAAGACTAGATGGTCTCCAAAGCCTTTTTAACTTATAAACTTCATGATTCTAATGAAACAAGACCAGAAAGGTTAATTTTTCAGTGGGCTGAATGTCAAGCAAAGGCCAACAATTTTAACACCACCACCAATAATAATAATAACCTTTTTTGTTGCTGTTGCTATCATTGTTCAGTCAATCAGTCATGTCCAATTCTTCATGGCCTTCTGGACCATAGCACAGTATGCCTTCACTATCTCTCAAAGTCTAACAAAGATCATGTTCATTGTTTCCATGACACGATCTACCCATCTTATTCTTTGCTGTCCCCCTGATTCCTTTTGCCTTGAATCTTTCCCAACATCAGTGTCTTTTGCATTGAGTCTGTCTGTCTTCTCATTATGTGGCCAAAGTATTTGTTTCAGCTTCAATATTTGACCTTCTTCTAGTGAATAGTCTGAATTAATTTCTTTAAATATTGAAATTTTGATTTTCTTGCTGTTTAAGTGACTCTCAAAAGCCTTCTCAAGACCCACAACTCAAAAGCATACGTTCCGCAGCACTCAGATTCTTACATACCAACTTTCATAGTCATAAATTGCTCATGGAAGAACCACAGCTTTAAACTATATGGATCTTTGTCAACAACGTGACACCTTTGCTTTTTAGTATTGTATATCCAGCATATTTAGGATATTTAGTATAGTATATCTAGATTTGTGAAAGTTTTCCTTGCAAGGAGAAAACAATTTTTAACTTCCTCACTAAAATTGCTGTCTACAATGATCTTTGAGCCCAAGAATAAAACATGGCCCTGCTTCTATTTCTTCTTCTTTTTGTCAGGAAACGATGAGACCAGTTGTTAAGCTCTTAGCTTTTTTAGGGCTTCAAGCCAGCTTTTACACTTTCCACTTTCACCCTCATCAAGAAACTTCTTATTCCTTCACTTTCATATTTTAAGGTTTTAAAATCACTTTACAAATGTTATCTCCCTTGATCCTCATAAAAACCCTAAGAAATAATTGCTATTATCCCATTTTACAGAAGAAGAAACTGAGCTAGACAAGGTTAAGTGACTTGTCCAGGGTCACAAAGCTACCTTTTGTTCTGATTAGATTTAGACTAGATTTAGACTTCAGGTACTGCACTCTACTGTGCCACCTATACATAACAAAGACAAGAGGGGAGAAGAAATGTTCTATGACAGAGGCCGGTAGATCCAACATCTTCACCCTCTTCTTTTCCTGTCCCCATGATAATTCTCAGGAAATCAGAATTGTATTCCTTGACTCACATTCTCTCTATGTTGACAAGATGAGAGTTGAAATGAGGAATTTTCTAGCTCTGTCCTATTTGCTAGGGCAAGTGACTTCAAGGGGAAACAGCTGAAATTGAACAGATTTAATAGACTTACTTCCTTAATAAAGACTTTTCCTGGGTTTGCTGGTTTCTTTACTGAATGGCCCTGGGACTATATTTATATTAAATTGTTCAGTTGCGTATGACTCTTTGTGATCCCTTTTGGGGTTTTCTTGGCAAAGATACAAGAGTGGTTTGCCGTTTCCTTCTCCAAATCTTTTTATAGATTTTGAACTGAGGCAAACTGGGTTTAGTGACTTGCCCAGGATTGTACAGCTAGTAAGCATCTGAGACCAGATTTGAACTCAGGTAGGTAAATCTTCCTGGCTTCAGGAGTGAGGCTCTATGCACTGCCCCTCCAAGTTGAGCCCCCCTTTACTGCCAATAAAAAATTTAGCACTCATTTATAAAGTATCAGATGCAGTAGATGAGGACACTGGATTGTATGAGAGAGCAACACAACAAATCCCCAAACTAGTGACCAGCAGAGATGCCCAAAAGAGACAAAGTAATGCCCAGTGGAGAGCAGAGACACAACATCCAGGAACAATGCAAGACCATGCAGTGAGCAGCTGAGAGCATCAAGTGAAGTTATTAGCAGCTTGGTAGTATCAGATATGTTTCCTTGGACACACATGTATGTTCTCCATGTGCATACTCCATGCAGGAGCCAAGATCACATCTTCCCTATATGTGAAACTTTCATGGGATTTTTTAACTACAAATGTTCCTTATACACGTACCTTGGGGCAGGTAGGTAGTGAAGTAGATAGAGTACCAGCCTGAAGTCAAGAAGGCATATCTTCCTGAGTCCAAATCTGGCCTCAGAGGCTTACTAGCTGTATGCCTCTGGGCAAGTCACTTAACTTTGCCTCAGTTTCCTTATCTGTAAAGTCAGTTGGAGAAGGAAATTGCAAACCCTCCAGTATCTCTACCAAGAAAACCCCAAGTTGGATCACAAAGAGCTGGATATAACTGAAGACAACTAAGCACCCTCAATAAAAACATATACCCTTCCATGTGTGTTCTCTAAGCACGTGTTTTCTGCATACAGGCACTCTTTTAAATGGTGCTGAGTTATTCTAGTCTGTGGGAGAATTTTTTTTTGTTTTTACTTGAATTCAATACATTAAGAATAACTTTTATTCTATCTTTCACTCTCTAAACTTTGTGGGGGGGTTTTTGGGGAGGAAAATGATAGACAGATGGATAGATAGATAGACAGATAAAGCAGTTATCAAACACTACATGTCAGACACTGTGCTAAGTTCTGAAAATAAAAATTCCAGGAAGAAAGATGTACTTAAGTTGCTTACATTCAGTGGGGGAGACAATATATAAAAAAGACCTGGTACGGAGGAGGATAGGTACTTGCATGCTAGCAAAATTATGGATGAAGAGGTGGAAAAGTCTGGGTGGAATAGTGGACATATTAGACAAAACAGTCAGGCTCCAAAAAGATACTCAGCACTAATAAAATTAAACCCAATAGGGATAAATGTAAATTCCCAGAGATGGGTTAAAAAAGTCAACTGCATAAATACAAAAATTCTGGCTAGATAACAATTCCTTTAAAATATCTTATTTTGTTTTTATACTTTAGGCTCAATATGAAGCCACAATATGACATGTTGGCTAAGAAAACTAATGCAGTCTTAGGCTATATTAATAGGGATACAATGTCCAGAATATCAGGAAGGACAATGGTATAGTGGATGTTGAGCTGTCCTTGAAGTCTCAAGTTCCACTTTGACACATTGGCTGCCTGTATGTGGGCACTTAATTTAACCTCTATGTGTCCCAGACAATTTCAAATAATTATACATTCCAGAACCAGTGGAGATGTGCATTGGTACAGGAAGTTTCCATATTAGAGGTACCCCATTACAATGAAGTCATGTCTGGTCTCAATCCTGGTATGCAGAAGGAGCAGGTGAGAGCTGCTTTGTACTCTATCCTTGTCAGACCATCTTGAGAATTCAGTTCTTGAAACTCCATAGCTCTAAGAAAGGTACTGACAAGTTGTAGACTATTTCTTGATAGGAACTAAGATAGAGGTACCATTGGAAGCCACATAATATCAGGACTGGTTGAAAGAATTGGGATGTTTACCCTGTATGAGAGAACTTAAAGGAAGAGAAGATGTAATAGCAGTTTTTCAAGTATTTGAAGTGCTTAGATATGAGAGAGTTTAAGCTTGCTCTGCCTTTCCCCTGAGGGGACTTCTGGAACAAGATGGTGTTAAAGTGGAGGCAGACTTTTAGCTCAGCAGAAGAAAAATCTTCTCAAGAATTACAGCTATTTAATAGTGCATTGAACTGCTTGGGATGCTATGTGGTTCCTTCAATCAGACACATAGCTATTTCTTACTAACTGCTTGTTGATTGACTAGCCTTCAAGCAGAAGCTGGATGACATCTCTGAGTTATTGTTGAGTACCAGATGAAGTTTGGGGCTCTTTCCAACTCTGAGATTCAATGATGCCTTGAAGAGCTATTTGCGTGGGGAAGAGCAGAAGTGATCTATGAATCTTTTTTCTATCTGATCCAAAGGAATCTTTACTTAGCATCACAGATTAACAACTGAAAGATCTTAAAGATCATTGAGCCCAACCCCTTTCATTTTGTACATAAGGAAACGAGGCTCAGGTTACACAATTCACTCAGAGACATACAGCCAGTAAAAGTCTGAGGAGATATTTGAAATCTCATCTTCTTACCTCCTAGTTCTGCACTTTATCCTTTGAACCGGTGCTTCCTAAAGTATGGTCCAAGGATCCTTGTGGGTTTCCAAGATGCTTTCAAGGGATCCAGGTGGTCAAAACTTTTAAAATAATATTAAGATATTCTAATTTCTAATACAGTAAATATCAGTCAATATAACCCAAATTAAAAAAAAATACTTTAGGCTCAATAAGAAGCAACAATGACATGATGGCTAAGAAAATTAATGCAGTCTCAGGCTGTATTAGTAGGGATACCAGGTCCAGAACATCAGGAAGATCAATGGTATAGTCTTTAGGGGGCCCTCAATAATTTTTAAGGGTTTAAAAGGGTGCTGAGATTAAAAAGTTAGAGAACCTTGTGGTGCTTCTCAACTTGACCAGCTCCATGCCTCGGTAGTTTTTCCAAGTTCATTATTTGGATACTTGCCATTTACTTTCTCCAGAGCTCCAGGAAGAGTTTCCAGAGGGGAACGCTCCCAATTCAGTCCTAGTTCAATTCTAATTATTTGAGGATAGGAGCCCAGTGGGAGCTGGCAGGCTGTGAATTGCTCTTACCCCTATAGACCTAACGTCTTGCTGTGACTCACAGGATTTGAGGGCAGCCCGCAAAGTCTATGATGCCTCCTGGCAGGAGTTGTTTGCCAAACTCACAAGGAGGCAATGTTTTCCAGCTGCCTCTACAATGTAGCCCAGCTGTACTTGTATCAAAAGTCATTGTTATTTCTTCAGTGCCTTTAAAAAAATACCTTTAGTCAGGCAACAAAGGCAAGCATACACAGAGGCAGCATGTTCTCTGCTGTACAAGCAGAGGGACTGAAGCAAGGATACACATGGAGGGTTCAGAGGGACCTCTCTGACTCAGGTGTCAGTCACTGCCAAAAGGGAAGAAAAAAAAAACCCACAGGGAATTGTCGATTTTGCTTCTTTTCCTATTCTGCAGACAACCTGGGTAATTCTTGTTGCAGAAAAACCTTTCTTCATATGGAAAAATAAAAAATCTATATGAACCTGATTTTTAAATAAATATTTAGGTTATATTTAATTTAGATAATATTTAAATAAATATTTAGAAATTGACCCAATCGTGCTGTTCTCTTCTTGATGGTCACTAATTTATCTGCCAATAACACCATATAGAATGATCTTGACCAATGCTTTTTAACAGGCACTGCTCATTAGTATCAGCCAATTCTATTCTGTTTCTTCAAATCATCCCTAAGAAATTTTACCTTCTAATTAATCTGAATCCTTCATGCTATTATATTTGGCATTGTATATAGAGAATAATGGCTCCATTCTCTTCATTAAAATTCTTGGTAGTGCAGCATATTGAGTGTTGGGCCTGGAGTCAGGATGTCTTATCTTCCAGAGTTCAAATCTGGCCTTAGGCACTGACTAGCTGTGTGACTCTGGGCAAATCACTTAACACTGTTTGCCTTAGTTTCCTCATCTATAAAACAATCTGGAGAAGAAAATGGCAAACCACTCTTTGCCAAGAAAACTCCAAAGAGGATCATGAAGGGTTGGACATGATTGAACAACATCTGAACAATAATAACCAAATAAATTGTTGTCCTTCAACCTTCCTCCAAGAAGACTCAGCCAATTCTTAACGTTTTTTTAAACTTTGAAAATTGTATTTTATTTATCCCAGACTTAATAACCATCAAGAAAAATTAATATGAAATTATATAAATAAGAATAAAAATCATGAAGAGACATAAATTTTTATTTTTACTTTGTTTTAATACATATATTCATTTATTTATAATAACAAAATATAAGAGAGTATGATGTAGCATTTAGAATGGACCTTGGAGTCAAGAAGACCTGGGTTCCAGGTATGCCTTTTACACATATGGCCTCTGTGATTCTGGGTAAACATCTTAATTCCTCAGTGCCTCAGCTAACTAAGAAAATATGTTGTAAAACAGAAACAATCTGAATAGAAAGTGTCTTCATCTCAGGTCCAGTACAAAAATTAAAAATAATCCAATAACAAAAGAATCCCCTTCTAGGTCACCTTCAGAATTGTAAAGGGGGGGGTGATTTGGATATTAATATTTAAAGGTGTGGTCACCAAGAATTGAATAAATATCAATTCTAGAATGATTTTAGTAATTTATTTATAAAATATAAGAGAGAGAATAGAAGTAGAGAGATGAGAAGAGGGTAGAGTAAGAGATCTAGCTTAAAGAACTAGACGATGTATTTAATCCCTGTCTTTACTCTGGCAGGGCTCCAGAAGTCTCAGCTGGAGAGCCTAAAAGTCAATTAACAAGGGTTTAGCCACAAGGGCTTCTCCCAATGAAGGGAGCCTCTGAGAGGCTAGTACCTCCAGGGAGGCTAAGGTAGTCAGTCTTTTTCACTTGCCACATGTAGTTCTAAGGGAAAGATTTAAGAACAGTCTCACCTAGATCTCAGGTCCAGCAAGCAGTATCTCCAACTCAAGCTCCAACTCCAGGAAAATGAACAAGAAGTGGCTCACAGAAAGTTGTCTCTCCCTTTTAAAGGCACCTCTTTTTCATCACTTCCTGTGCCTTCCTCTTTAGTTAACATATCCAATCACAACAGATGCTTTGCTAGGGCAGTCAGTCAATTCTGATTCATCACCCACTCTTGCACAAGTGGGTTACAGACTTCCCAACTTGTGAATTAAGTAGTGATGTTTTTGCCTTTGGTGATTACATCTAAAGATGGGCAGGGTAGGTTTAATCTCATTATCATAGAATACTTTTGTATTTTTTCATATTGTGCTACTATTATTACTTTTTAAAATGTTCATATTGTCACTTAAATATTCTCATATATTTTGTCTTCACATCTTTTTTTTCCTATGGCACAATAGTATTAGGCATTTACTATGTACCAGACACTGTGCCAATGAACTCTTCCTCTAGACATAGATTGAAAGATAATTGCTTCTTGGTTCTACAATTGGTTTATGATGTGACCTTTTATATGTAGGTTATGCATGTATCCATTTGGAGCATAACTTACTGGCTGACTATTTGAAGTATTCATTAGGTAGACCATGATCCAGTTTTCCTACTAGTTCTTGTCAAACACTGGTCCTCTAGGCACAAGTTCAAGAACTGAGTTTATTGAACACTTTGAATCTATATTTACTTCTATGGTGTATGCATAATCTTTTCCATCTATTGACTTCTCTTTTTTTTCTTTTACCAATACCAAATTAATTAAAAAATAATAATAATTAACATTTACGTAGCTTTGCTATGTGACAAGTACTATGCTAAGTCCTCTCTTAGTTCATTCAATCCTCAACAACAGCCTGGGAAGATAGGTTATATTATCTTCATTTTATAAATAAAAACTGAGGTAAACAGAGGTTAAGTAACTCAAATCCATGATCCCATTGCTATTAAGAGTCTGAGGTCACATTTGAATTTGGGGCCCTCATTCTATCCACTGTACCACCTATTATACTTTGAGATTTGCTACTGGAAAGCACATTCTCTCCAGGCCTTCTGACTTTTCCCCCCTTCATGATTACCTTTAGATTCTTGACCTTTTGTTCCTCCATATTAATTCCATTAATCTTTTCTGGTTTTGTGTGAATTTTTGTATTCTTTTTTTCTCTACAAATGTTTAATGTTGAATGTAAATAAAATAATGTATAAAGCATTTCCTTGTACAAAACAGAATCTAGAAAGGACTGTATATGAAGTACATTCCACAATTTTTTTTTCAAATATTTTTCTGCTTATCTGTTTCCTTTTGAATATCCTTTTCTCCCTCTCCCAATGCATTTTCAAAGACCTTCTTTTCTTTGCCATTAGTTTTTTTAGCCCTTTCTCCCAGCCAATCAATGAATAAATCAAAGAAAAGAGTGGGGGGAATCCTCCTTTCTTCTCCTCTTATCCCCACTTTGAACCCCTTCTAACCACTCATTCCAAGATAAGATTATTTTGTTTGTCAACTGACTGGCAATAAGTTTTGTTTCTTGTTATAAATATATAAAATTGTATACATTACTATTATATTTCTATTTTTTTGTGCAATTTGAGAAGTGCTGTCAGAAAAGTAACATCTCTTTATCCGGATGCTTTTAAAAGAATGTGGTAAAATATTTGAAAACTGTTAATATTTAATTGGACTATATTTTGATTTAAAATTTATAATAATAATGACGCTGCTGGGAGAAAAAGTAGAAAAGATCTCTGTGTTAATCTTACCTGTGTGGTTCTTTTTCTTTTTCTCTTTTTTTCTTTTCTTTTTTTCCTCTTCTTTTCTTTTCTTTCCTTTTCTTTTCTTTTCTTTCTTAATAAAAATCCTTACCTTCCATCTTAGAATCAATACTGTGTATTGGTTCCAAGGCAGAAGAGTGATAAGGGGTAGGCAATGGGGGTTAAGTGACTTGCCCAGGATCACACATCGAGGAATTGTCTGAAGCCAGATTTTAACTCAGACTCTCCTGTCTCTGAGTCTGGCTCTTAAATCACTGAGCCACCCAGCTGCCCCCATCTGTGTGGTTCTTTGGGACTTTCTACTTGGGCAAGATCATAAAATTTTATCACCCCTGACATGTGACAAAATTTTGAAGTCCTAAAGTTTGAGAAAACAAAACCACATCCAATCAAAGTGGGGTTGTTCATCCCATAATTTGGATGAGAACCAATGACATCATGATGATGAGGGTCAAGGTACAAAAACGTGTTCAGCTACTGCTGGATCAGTCCAATACAAGTTCAGAAGATTCTACCTCAAGTCAGGAACAAATAGTCCATTAGAATATTGGGATTGGAAAGTCTCTGGATTTACACAGTTTATGTTTCCTTTGTGCTTCTGCAAGTCTGCTTTGCTCATGAAGTACAGTGCCTTCTTTGATTCAGGCACAGCATGCTGGTTGATCTTTTTGCAGTGTTTCCTATTAAGTATCACAATTGATACAAAAGTATTTCAGAGAGACTTTGAGAGTGTCTGTCTTCTTTTGGGGGACTTAAAGATCTGCTTATAGTAAAAAATGAGTTTTATCTAATAGACTATTGGCTATACTTATGAACATGTGAAATTGTACCTGTTAATAAATAATCTGTATTGAAATTACATGTCTGAACCAACTTAGTAACAATAGACCCTAGATTCAAAGATTTCATTATGCCTTCAAGGTTAATAGCCAATACACATACATTAGTCTGGAGACTTAAAGTGGCCAGAATTTTTCCAGAGTTTTTAGTCACTTCTCATGTATTTACTCTATGTGGGAAACCAGACAGATTATTCTTAATTTGTAAATGAAATGTTTGTTCATTGTTAACTGTTATTGCAATATAAGAAAAACAATAATCACAGCCCTAACTTGTGATTAGTGAAATTTTGCTCTTTGAGGTAAAATCTCATGGAATGGTAATTTGAATTATTCTGGGCTTTTGATGTTAATATGATTGTCTGAATTGTTATCAAGCCAAAAGTCCACTGTTGAAGGGGAAGTTCATGTGTTGCTCAAAAGGAATATAATCTGAGAACTGATACTGATAGGTGTCTCTGAGAAAGTTCAAAGTACGGATGACTTTGTTTAGGAAATATAGGAGATTCTTGACTCAGTTTCCCCATTGTGCTATTTTTTTTTCTGAGTAGGAAAGTTTTCTACCTGGCTACTTTTGACCCTGGCTTTTAATATCCTTTGAATAATATGGAACTTTGTTACACAATTAGCTGTCAAATATGACATGAGCCTGAATTAGGCAGTTGAGAGAGTATTTCCTCTTATAGCTTGCATAGGTTAATCTACATCCTTAAAGGGTCAGTCTTGATAATGTTATATTATCTTATATAATATCTCTTCCCCTCATTTTTCCTTTTATAGCAGATTTCTATAACCAGGGTCTGTGAACTGTAAAAGTTTTTGTTGTTACAATGCTAAATTAGTAGATTATGACTAAAACATCTGTGTGACTACATTAGGATGCAAATAGAAAAATCTTACTATCCTAGTGTAAGTTGTGGCTGATTCCATATCCTAAGAACCTGAATAAATAAGTTCTTTGGCTTGCTATTCTCCTGCCAATAGCTATATATTCATTTGTTGAAGTTAAATTAAAAATGCCAGGTTTATAGTTTCCATAGAGTTTATTACTAATTACTTGAAAAATAATAATTGAAAGCAAATAGGTAGAGGTTTAAAGCCTATTTTTTTACTCTGAGTCTGACCATGTATTGATCCTCCCACATGACTTTCTGTCAGCCTCTTAGTCCACCATCCAGGGAATTCAAGACCCCTGCACATCCTGCACTGTCCAGGGAAGTATAGACCCTTGCACACTCCGCACCACTCCTTTTATTCTCCCTGCCCTCTCAAGCAATGCAGGCATGCAAATGGAATGCAGGAAGTAGGTTGACAACCCCAGAAGGGGGAGGGGGAGAAGGGAATTCCCTTTACATACATTTATAAGATAAGATCCTGGAAGTACTTCATTTTGTTCAGACTGACATGAGGATATTATTCTCATAAAAGGGAGATAACACAAAGATGTAAAATTTTCTAATTAAATGGAATAGTAAATCTTAGGAAAGCAACAGAATCAAACTATTTTCTTTAAGAACTAGAATATCCATTTGGTTTTCAAATGTCTCTAATGGAATATACAACCTTTAGTATATTTTAGTATTAAATTTTCCAAATCAGATTAATGATTTTATATATAAAATTACACTGATGATTGTAATGAAAGTAAAAATCATTTCCCTATTTTGAAGCATCTGTCTGATAGTTTTAGAGACAGAAGGGCTCATTTTCTAAGTCAGACCCTCTTCCTTCAGTCTATAGATTTACATTGTCCCTATCATGTACAGAGTTTAGATAAACATAGAACAAGTGGTATGTAAAAACTTAAATTCTCTGAAATTTCAGGTAAATGATGGTTTTCTAATTTGTTGTTCTCCTTATAGCTCTATCATTAATAGTTAGTCTTCACTGCATGAACTACTAACTTGGAAAGTAAATTTAGAATGTCGTACTTAATTATATTGTTGTTACTGGTATATTTTAGTAAAATTACCTAGGTATCTCTGTAAGTGATTTAGAACTGGAGAAGCCCCACTCAGAGCTACCCTGAGAAAGAGACCTAATCCAGAACATATAAGAGAAAATGTTTCTAGGGGCTGATGAGTACAAGGGTGTCATAAGGGTTCTCTGACACTTATAGATTATGGGTATTGGTATGGGTTTACCAATACCTATGTCCTGAGTGGATAGGCTATTGGTTTTACTGTTGAGAAAGACGGCTTCTCAAAGCAGTCTAATAATTCCAGTTCAGGACAGTTATATAAAAATATATTTATGGTGGGTAAAAAACTAAAGAAAGGAATAGTAGAAAGAGAACAAGTAGAAAGGAAACTATTATATTATGTAGGTCCCTATGCTAATAATTTTACTATGTCCACCCAACCTATCTGGTCTGCAAAGACCAGCTTCTCCTTCCACAGAGTCAAAGCTAACCTCTCTTCCTATTCTATCTAAAACCCCCAAATACTTATCTAACTATCCTATTCTAAAATATAAACTTATAAACACGATGAATAAGTCACATCTTTCTTTTTTGCTGCTTAGATGAAAAAACAACTTTATAACCTCCACAGACACTCTCCACTCACACACAGTCACTCTCCATTCTATTCTGCCCCTGCTGCAGCTTGCACTGGTACTGCAACCAACATCTTTCACTTCTCTGGCCTGATAGATGATCTCTTTTGATGTGAATTCACTGAGATTTTCCAATCTCACAGAGACACTCTTTGGACCTCCTTCCTGAGACAGGGTCAGCCCAGAGAGTGAGTCATTGGATTAACTGTCTTTCCCAAAGCTCTTTGGGAAAATTCTCTTTTATCCATCATCCATCTCTGAGATTCCATTCAGATTTAAAGAAATCCAACTTATTAATCTTTCTTATGTATTTATAAATAAATCATGGTACTTAATCCTATTTCTAATGAACTTTTTTTTAAAACCCTTACCTTCCATCTTAGAGTCAATACTGTGTAATATGTACTTTTCAATTCAATTTTATTTTATTTTCATTTCCAAATTTATTCCTTTCTCCTCCCCAACCCAATCCACTGAGAAGACAAAAAAATAAAACTCTCACAAATATGTATAGTCATAAAATAAACTTTCTACATTATACATGTTCCCCCTCAAAAAAAAGGAAAGAAAAAGAAACATAAAAACAATCTGCTTTAATTTGTTCTCTGAGTTTATCAGTTCTTTATATAGAAGTGAAGAGTATGTTTCATCATGAGTCCTTTGGAATTGTGGTTAGTCATTGTGTTAATCAGAATTACAAAATTTTTCAAAATTTATTATCTTTATATTATTACTGTTACTATATAACAGTTCTATTCACTTTACTTTGTGTCAGTTCATACTGGTCTTCCCAGGTTTTTCTGAAACCATCTCTTCTATTGTTTCTTTCAATGTAAGAGTATTCCATGACTTTCATATGACATAAATGGTTCAGATGTTCCTAAAATTATGGATATTTCAATAATTTTAAATTCTTTGATATCTGAAAAGGAGTTGATGTAAATATTTTTGCACATGTCAATCCTTTCTGACTTTTCTATGATCTATTGAGAATATAAGTTTAGTAGTGGTATTGCTGGATCCTTTTTATGCAGTTTTTGGGGCATAGTTCCTAACTGGTTTCCAAAATGATTGGACTAGGTCACAGCTTTGCCAACAATATGTTGGTGTACATATTTTCTCATAGTCTCTCCATTATTTGCCGTTTCCCTTTTTATCACTTTATCTAACTTGATAGATGTTAGGTGTTATATGTAGGTTGTTTTAATTTTCTTTTCTCTAACTATAGTGATTTTGAACATTTTTTCAAATATTGATAGCTGAGATTTATTTCTCTGAAAGTAGTCTCTTCATATTCTTTGATCACTTATCAAATGGGGAATGACTGTCATTATTGTAAATTTTACTCAGTACATCGTATATTTTAGAAATGAGATCATTATCAGAGAAATTTGCCCCAAAGATTTGTTTTCCTAGTTTTCTGATTTTCTTCTAATTTTAATTACATTGGTTTTGCTTCTATAAACTCTTTTAAACTATATGTAATTAAAATTATCCAACTAGCATCCTATGAGTTTCTCTATTTCTTGTTTGGTCATAAACTCTTTCCTTTATCCACATATCTGAAAAGTCATCTCTTTTCCATGAACTTCTGGCTGGATGAGTTGCTATTCTTCCGTCTTTGTAGTTAGAATAATCATTGATATAGTATATATCATATATGCCAAGCACTGTGTTAAACACTTTTCCAAATATCTCATTTGAGATATCTTACAACATCCCTAGGAGATAGGTGCTATTATTATGTCAGTTTTATACTAGAGAAAACAAAAGTTAAGTGACTTGCCCAAGGAAAGTCATATAGCTAGTGGCTGTCTGAGGCTAGATTTAAACTCAATTCTTCTTGACTCAGGTCCATTGTTCTACTCACTGTGCCAAGCAGCTCTCTACTATAGTTATTCTCTATGATATATAACTTGAGGGAAAATACACAATCAGTCTTCTCTCTTACATATTCTTTTTAGTTTAAAAAAGTTGATTAGAGTTGCAAGACACATGGTAAATAAATTCTTACTACCCTAGGTTAGTTTTGCTCCATATCTGGGAATCTGTCATGCCTATATTTTAAGCCATGGTCCAGAAATCCAAATCCCATTTTCATATATCACCTTCTTATCCATCTGCTCAATTCCCAGATTAACTTTTCTCTTCTGTATCCTTTGCTTTCAATGGGCAATAATAAGGAAAACACAACCTGATCTCTTTTGTGTTTCACTTTCTTGTTCCAAACTTTATAATCATTGGCAATATTTTTAAGATTCGATTAAGTGGTAAATTTATGGTCTTATGAATAAACATGGTATGGTGGAATTTCATGCATATGGGAGAAGAGGACTCCTTTAACAGGAGGATTTTTCTTGAATCCTCAAATTTATGCTGCATGAGCAAGTATTTGCTCTTCCTCCTAATAAGAACAACTCTGCCTTTAATATTTATAAATATTGACAAATATTTAAAAATAACTTCAGCATCCTGTGCTACATTTAATATGTAGAGAGAAATAAGTTCCTGGAAATATAAATTTTAATTTTAACTTCTATACTTCTGACTAATAGAAAGAGTTCTAGTAATATCCTATTAGATCTTTTTATTTATTTATTTATTTATTTTTAAGGCCCTTACCTTCCGTCTTGGAGTCAATATTGCGTATTGGCTCCAAGGCAGAACAGTGGTAAGAGTAGGCAATGGGGGTCAAGTGACTTGCCCAGGGTCACACAGCTGAGAAGTGTCTGAGACCAGATTTGAACCTAGGACCTCCCATCTCTAGGCCTGGTTCTCAATCCACTGAGCTACTCAGTTGCCCCCTCTATCAGATCTTAATTGTCAAATCACTAGTTGGTCTTAGCATATTTAATTGAAGTTCTAGGATTATATCTTATTTTTTAACTGCATAAAAGATTAGAAGAAATTAATTTTTCTTCATTTAATTTTAACTACCCACAGTTTAGAATTGACACACACACTGAGTTTATGCTTTAAAGCATTTAATCTTCCTCGTAGAAAACAATGAAAGACTGAAATAGAAAGGAAACATGATTTTGCATTTGAGTATTAATCAACTAAAATATTCCACTCCTGTAATATAAAATTTGATCAGTAAATAATGTTCTATAGTAGGAAGTAGATTCATCAATCAGTTAAAATAAAAGAATCACTTTATATGAAGGGATGTTATAGGTTCTAGTCTAGTCTCCCATTTGGAGAAAATTCTACTGCAGTATCTAAGACAGATGACTTCATGACCCTCTAGGCCTGTGTTAGGAAACCTATGGTACACGTGCCAGAGTGTGCCAGAGGCAGCTGCTCCATTATCCCTCTCCATTTGTGACTCAGGACATTTCTTTTTTCTTTTTCTTTTTTTTCTTTCAATTTAAAACCTTACCTTCCGTCTTGGAGTCAATACTATGTATTGGCTCCAAGGCAGAAGAGTGGTACAGGCTAGGCAATGGGAGTTAAGTGACTTGCCCAGGGTCACACAGCTAGGGAGTGTTTGAGGCCAGATTTGAACTCAGGACCTCTGGTCTCTAGGCCTGGCTCACAATCCACTGAGCCACCCAGCTGCCCTCCTCAGGACATTTTTCACATGACTCGCTCCTTTGTCCAATGGGAATGCTCCCTCCCTCCCCCATCTGGTCTAAGGGGGCTGCTCACATGCAGCATGAGGGTTGGCTGCTAAGCTCTCTCAAAGATTCGTACCACTGCTTGATGAAATATGTTCAGTGGGAAGGGACCTGATGAATTGTCTTATTCTTTATAAAGATCTTCCTTAATCTGAAATAAATTCTTTGAAATTTCCACCCATTGGGTCTACATTGATCTCTTCTATAGGAAAGTCCTTCAGATATTAGAAATATGGTATCATCTTTCTTTAGTAGTCTCTTCTCAGTTTTTTCACTATTGCACCTAAGATTTGGATTCTAGACTAATTAAATTAGCCAACCTCTTCAAATACTTTCGAGTTTGTTAATATCTGTTAAAAATACAATACTCCTAAATAGACATATATTTCCCTTCTATTATAATCTATAACTTTAGAATATTTAGGAATTTGGGGGGAGGAAAAAAGCTTTTTCAGGGGATGTCTTAGAAATTATTTGATAGAAAAGAAATTAAATACATGTCCAGTAGAATTTATGTGACAAGTGTAATGACTAAGAATTTTATGTTGTCAGACAGTAGATCAATGTTTAATATGCATACAAAGAGGGAGACTTGAAAACCTCCAGGACTATCATAAGGTAGGAGCTACTGTCTTACAGCACTAGGTACTGAGGTGAAGAAATGGCACACAAGGGATAAAAATAATTAGATTTAGTCCTTGTGGTCATCAGTCTTAGAAAAGATCTAGGCTTTCAAACAGGCTGCGACAGCCCTGTAGGGGTGTAAGTTAATTCTAGGGCTGCTTTGCTTGGCAAACATATCATGGAGGCTTCTCCTACATGGCTCTCATGCCTACAGGGCAGAGCTCTGAGTATATAGCTAGAGCCAAAGCGGAAGGATGTGGGAGGACTTGTAAGTACTTTTCTCTTCCTACCTTTCTATGTGATGGTCCTAGTTCGGTGTTTACCAACATCCCTGAGAATCCTGGGTTCCCATAGAGAGATAAAAAAATGAATTGTTTCAGGACAGAGGCTTAGGCAAGAAGTTATTTACTGGACATGTCTTATTCACAAACTGGACCCAGGCTTCAGGGGAGCTCAATGACATGAGAGAGAACAGAGTCCAAATCCGGCCCCAGACACTTGCTATCTGTGTGACTCTAAACAAGTCACCCAATCTCTAAATGCCTCCATTTTCTCAACTGTAAAATGGTGATAAAAATAATGCCTACCTCTCAGGGTTGTGAGGCTCAAAGTAGATATTTGTAGAAGGTGCTTAATAAATATTTGTTTTATTCTTATCGAGTTACACTTTCCAGCCTTATTATATACATTGCTCTTCTTCCAATCCATGACCTTTTTGATTTCTCACATACTATATTTAATCTTTCATCTCTGTGTCCTTGCACTTGCTGTCTGTCCCCCTCCCTCTGCCTAAGCATTCCTCATTTCCTTTATGACACAGCTGAAGTACAACCTTCTACATGAACCCTTTCCATGTTCTCTCATTTTCTTCCCCTTTACTCTCCACCAATCACGGTGATGCTCTTCCTCCCAAAATGAATGTTGTTGTTCAGTTGTTTCAGTTATATTTGACTCTTTGAGACTGCATTTTTGGGTTTTCTTTGCAAAGATATTGAGTGGTTGCCATTTCCTGAAAATTACTTTGTATTTTAAAAAATAGTTACACACATTATCCCTATTGATAGGATGTAAATTATGTAAACTCCTGGATTGCCAAGATTATTTCATTTTTGTCTTTATATCTAGTACTGAGAGAGCACTGCCAAGCATCTAGAACAGTGGTTCCCAAACTTTTTTGGCCTACCGCCCCCTTTCCAGAAAAAATAGTACTTAGTCCCCCCTGTCACATACTATCACTGCCCCCTTACAGTTATTCACCACCCCCAAATACACCTGTGGCCATCACCACCTCCCTGGATCGTTGCAGCACCCACCAGGGGGCAGTGGCGCCTACTTTGGGAATCACTGATCTAGAGGATGATTCCTAAATGCTTACCTACTCTAACTACTGACCTCTTTGGTTTCCTCTAAGTCCCAGCTAAAATCTCACCTTTTATAGGTGGCCTTTCTTAATTCATCTGAATTTCAGAACCTTTCTTCTGATAATTACTTCCTACTCATCCTGTATATAGCTTGCTTTGTATATATTTGCTTGCATGTTGTCTCCATTAGATGTAAGTTTTGAAGGCAAGGACAATCTTTTGCCTCTTTTTGTATCTCCAGTGCTTAGTAGAGTGTGCAGTATATAGTAGGCACTTAATAAGTGTTTATTTATTGGTTATTGATTTATTGAGCCCAACAGAAGATATATCCACTGCTTATGCAGTTTCATTATATCAATGCAGAAGGGAAAGAAAAGATAACAATAATATTCCATTAATCCTACCTTGCCCACTCCTACCATCATTCAATTGTATTCTCCACCTCCATGCTCTTTTTATTGATATTCTTATCTTTTGAGTCTCAGTGGCATCTTTCATATTGCTTTTCCAGAGCTTCCTATTTAGAAAAGATCCTCCCTTCTCTCAATCCCTCAGGATACTTGATTTGACTTTTCCTCTACATTTTATCATCATGGACCTTGGGTTATAGCTATTCAGAAACATGTTTCTTTCCTCCTCTCCTTCCGATTAAGATTTCTAACTGTGAAGGCAAGAGACTATCATTTTTGTGTTTTCTACTCAAAACACCTAGAACAGTATCTTGGATGAGGTAGGCTGTTTGAATTCAGTGGAATTGCATTTTCCAACCCCCCTATTCTCCCACCCTCTTGGGAATGGATAGCTTGTCTCTTTTCCACTGTTTATAGGATATATGAAATGATAATAGTGAGAAAAAAAAAAGGGGCTGAAAAAAAAAATCAGAAGATGCTTCTTGCTCCTGATCCTAAAGAAGCTGGAAAAAATAAAACTATGCCTCAGGATAGGTGTCTGCCTTCTTTGCCTTTACCTCCTGATTTGCATATGTGTAAATGTTTCCTTCTGCAAATCCATTTCCTAAGAGTTCATTAGCCTAAGCATCCCTGAAACTCTTCAGTCTTGTTAGGGCAAAGAGTGATTGCCAGGGGCCCTCAGTTTTGGAGAAATAACTTCAGTTCTATCATCTCTTCTTTTAAAGTTCCATTAATATTGTATCTATCATATGTGGCTCTTTCTTAAATGCTGCCCCAAAAGACCAAGCAATACTCACATCAACTTCTTCTTTTGTTTTTAATGTCAAATGTTTATTTCTATGCCATAATTTCCTCAGCACAATTTTAAAGGAAAAGAACCAAAAAAGGAAAAAAAGAGTTTTTTTTTCTTTCTTTCTCATTTCTCATGATATTTTCTCTGTAGCTAGAACGGAGGAAAAGAAACACTGTGGTACCATAAGCATCATCAGTTTCATACTGTTCTAGAAAGCTGCATCTAAATATTTTCTGTGGATGTCATTTTTGAGTTGAGAGAAATTTTCGATAGGGGGAAATGGTTTTCTGGATTCAGGAAATTAAGCTGGATATATCCTTGAGCAACGAAAATATTAGTAACATGTCGTATCTTGGTACACCATCAATAATAAGTGCCATGTTCTAATTAACATGATGGGTATTCTATAGATTTAATAAAACAAAGAGTATTGGAAATTAATAATATTAGGAACAAAAATGGAAATTTGATCTATTTTAAATCCTCAGATGATTAGTCAAAGTGCCAGTATAGAAATTTCCTACCAATAACGAGTGGAACTTTTTCTTCTGGGAAGCTCACAATTTTCTCTTTTAGAGAATCCAAAACAACTGTGACAACACAATAGCAAATTTGATTTGTTTCATAATTTTAAAAAAATCATGGATTCAAGATCAGCTGCCACATTCAAAGGAGCCTCAGGGTCTTGTTTTTCCAAACAGAAGTCTTTCCTTTTAGAGTGGGATACAACTCTACCCAGATGGCATAATGAGAGCATGCACCACACCCACCAGGCCCCAGGAAGCCTGCTCCAACTACAATGGGGGATGCTTGGGAGTCGGCCCCATACCTGGGAGGATATGGTGGTTTTATACTCAAAGGGAGAGACTCAGTGGACCGGAGGAGAACTCTTTAAGTTCATGCACATTTTTATTGAGTAGTAATATAAAATGCTTTTCTCATTGTTACAAGTGCATGCTTTGATTGCCAACATTTCAGAAGTCAAATTACAAAGGCAAGGCTTTAGGCTGTAGTGAATTACTTGGGCACTTATACATTTGTTAAAAAATATCAATGGACTGTTTTGTTGTTGTTTTCAGAATGAACCAGTTGTAACCCATTAACTGATATACAAAGGGAAAAAAGTGAAAAAATTACACATTTTGTGGCACGTGACAGAACAGAACAAAATGACTAAACCATTATGACATTAACGGTTACCATGCATTTAGTTTCACATGTAACTACAAACTTATTTAAATTTCACAAGGTTTGCTAAACATGCTAACCATCTATATGTGCACTGACAAGCTTATGTTAAAAACTTTTAAGAATACTCTCCCCTTTAGATTTTTCAAAGCTTTTTTTGATTACAAAATTTCAAAGGCATTAAGCATTTTTTAGAGAATATAAAGTACGCCAGTATACATACATTTCCAGTATAAGTCAGACCACTAAGCGCATTACAGTCCCATACAGGCCTATATAGCCATTTTTTTTCTTAAAAAACATGCATAGGCAGATTTTTACAGAATAAAGATGCTTTGCACTGCACTTAATATGGTGTCTTGTTCACTATACTTAAAAATGCACCACTCATAAATATTTAAATTCAGCAAGCCACAACCAAGATTTGATTTACCAAAAAAAAAAACAAAACAAAAAACCCTAAATATAAACAGCAAAAAAAGATAGATGTAATTATTCCAGTTTTTTTTAAACTTAAAGGGAAAAAAGATATTCATTGCCAAATGAGTAAGATAAATGTAATATTGAAAGAAGGGCATTCAAGCACACTAAAGAAACCTGAGGTAAGCATAATCTGTACAAAATTAAACTGTCCTTTTTTTTGGCATTTTTAACAAATTTGCAACATTCTTTTTTTCCTTTTTTTTTTTTTAAGACTGCCTAATTCAGTTTATAGCCATTGTCTGACAAGAGTAGCAAAACATTATCAATAAATAGTCCTTATTTAGTTTGTACATCATTTTGTTTAAAATGTTTGATGTCATCCATTTTTAGTGCTGCAGCACTGTAAACGTACAACAGAAATAAGAAATTAGACAAAGTTTTCACATCCAGTAACATAAGAAGAGGCCTTTCGGTAACCTAGGGAGGAGTCCCCAATGTGATAGGAAAACATGTTTATTCCCCTTACTCTGCAATATGCACAAGCCTTAGCATTCTTTCGTTTGCTTTTCTGTAAGCATTTTTGAAAAAGGCCTGTCCCAAGGAGGTGGCTGCCCCCCACCCCAAATCCACCAAAACATAGTTTACTATCTCTTCTTCTAGCTGATATTGTAAACTGAATCCAACACCTGGCCCCCAGAGCAAGTAAGCTATAATCAGAGGCAAGACCACCCAAATGCTGATGCGCAGCAATCCCCATCATGCCCTGCAGCTCAAAAAAAAAAAAAGAAAGGAAGGAAGGGAGGAAGGGAGGAAGGGAGGAAGGGAGGAAGGAAGGAAGGAAGGAAGGAAGGAAGGAAGGAAGGAAGGAAGGAAGGAAGGAAGGAAGGAAGGAA
>NC_058135.1:47145552-47269726 GCF_016433145.1 Gracilinanus agilis
AAGAAAGAAAGAAAGAAAGAAAGAAAGAAAGAAAGAAAGAAAGAAAGAAAGAAAGAAAGAAAGAAAGAAAGAAAGAAAGAAAGAAAGAAAGAAAAGAGGAAGAAAAGAGGAAGAAAAAGAAAAGTGAACGGGAAATGGTCACTGAATATTGCTGCTATTACTGCCATTGCTGTCAGTGCCATTAGTCTCTGAAGAGATAGCCTTGTTGATGGAGTTAAGGTTGGCATCAGAGGGCATGGCATCTCTGCGAGGAGGCATCCTCTCATTAATTCGGTCTAAGCCTTTGGCTTCTTCGAAGCTAGTGATCTTATGTTGTGGTGAAAATCCTTTGATAGCTAAACAGAAGATCATTAAAAAAAATATAAGAGTTAGTCAGAGGAACATGGAAGGACCCCACAACATAATCATATCACTTATCGATTGCTCAGTGAGGGAAGGATTCCTTTAGTGGAGAACAAAGTGACAGGACCTGAAGACAACACGACAGACTCCTTACCATACCAGGAGAAAACTTAAGGGTTTGAAAACAGCCAATGTCTCTTGCCAATCAAAATGTCCTCTTGAGCAAGTCAAACAGTAAACATTTTTCTTGTCTTCATGAGTTCAGCTCAAAGAACTTTGGAGTGGACAGGTAAGTTAGACTGGCCATCAGGAACGGTTCTTAAGGCACAGCAATTGATCGTGCACATCATTTGGCATGGTGTGAAAGCTCCAAACTCGAAAGAAAATATTTCTCTTTTCTCCACCCCACCTCCCCTCTGTAGTACTGAAGTAGTACCTATGAATGCAATGGGATTTCTCGTTCCGTTAGAGAGAAAATTAAGCAAAAACTGGAAGAATCTAAAGTAGAGGCGAGGGAGAACTGGGAAAGAAATCACTCTTGGGTCTTCCCTTGCTGTCTTAAAATCCCCGAAAGAAATCTTGGCCCAAAAGCCATAACTCAATAGAGAAGAATGAAACTACTCAGCTATGTTTTCCCTTCTTAACTTTGGTAAAATGTGGAAGGGGTGACAGAATGAGAGGAAACCTCGTAAAAATCTAGATCAATCAAATCAGTGAGTTGAAAAAAAGAAGGAAAAAAAAAAGCCTGCCCTTCAGCAGTGATGTGAAAAGTCCAAACTGATGTCACCAGGCATCCATTACTGCCTGATTTGGAAAAGAATAAAAAACCCCAAATGACCTATTTCTAAGAGGATTTCTAAACAAGGGTACTTTGAAAATGAAGTAAAATGCAGGAGGAAATACTATTGACAGCTTTTAGCATAAATCTAAAGAAATGGATTTGGTTTTATCCAAATCAATTAGGTCTACTTCCCCTCATCCTCAATGTGCATCAGATAAAGCATTTATACAAATATAACTGATAAATCATTTAATAAGGACATCAACTTCAAAATATTTAATGGGGAGCCAGTGACGTCAGTTTGTTCTAAATCCTGCGAAGAACATGCCAGATAATCAAGGGCCAATCACCAATGCTGACTTGGGCTACGCTGTTCCATGAATCTCTTAAAGAAGAATTCTGGGTACCAGTATCCTACTCAAGTTGGACATGGGGGCAAGAAAAGCAACTTGGACTGACATTTTGCCAATTTTCTTCCTTCTATAGTACCCTTCCAGAAGTAGGAAAATATGGAAACACACATGTGTTTAAAAGTTCAATAGAGTAGATAGTACACGATTTATATATATATATATATATTTTTTTTTTTAAAAACTGGAAAAGCATAATGGTGATTAGTCAATTGTGAGAGGGAGATGGGGAAATGAGAAAGACCAAGGCCCATAGCAAAGCTTCTCAATTCTTCTTTAATTTAGAAATAAATTGTATAAAAGCAAAGATGTCTAATGAGCCCCCAACTTGAAGCCTAAGCAAATTATTTAAGGATGGCATTAAGTGGATCTACTCTTTGGCTAAACTACTATGAATTCTTTAGCACTTTTTATGTAAAAAAGACAAACTTCCATAGCAAATATAACTTATCCAATAATTTTGTTATATTAGCCACCATTGGGTGGCAATTAAAGATAAAACTTGAAAAATGTTTAGTTCAGGAATGGGGCTCCATATTCAAGTTTTGGGTTCCAAGAAGGTTAACATCTCTCCTAGTGATGAAGAATGTGCTCTGCTGTAGTTGCTGGTCAGACAATGAGTATTAGCAATTTACATTGGTAGTATACTTAACACGACACAGAGTCACAGAAACCACAGAAAACAGCCAAACTATTAACGAGAATGCACACTGCAGATTAGAATTTGCCATTAGGAATAGATAATTCCCACATAAATAGCAGCTGACTGACTGCTATTTAAGATGCAGTTGTATTTTCTCTTACTATGCTATCATTTTTTTTTCCCACTGTTTCAAAATCATTACCAAATTGGAAGTGTCTAGAATAACATTTTCACATCATACAAGGGACTAATAACTACACAATTTGGGGGAAAAGAAAAAAAAAAGTCATCTTGCAAGAACAAAATACAACTGAAGAATTTGGTTTAAAGGGGAACTTTAAAATTCTTCTCTTAAATTTCTTCATATTGTGTGAATATTGTTAAAATGTTAAAAAAATATCTCTTAGTATTTAAAGAACACTAGAGTAAATCAAAGCAATATGTCAAGGAGCAAACTTGGTTTTCCTAAAACTCCTGCAGGGGAGGATCTGTGTTTTGTCCCTTTTTGTGTCTCTCACAGTATCTGGCTCAGTGCATTGCAGCAAGTGGGCCCTCAATAAATGAACCTTGATCGATTTTCCTCTCTAATAAGCTTCTTTCACGGCAGCTAGACATCTTTGGTCTTTCTCTAAGATTTGGCTGGTGCTAATTGTTCTGCTACTACAACGATATCATAGGTGATCAGCAGAAATAAAAATCAATGAAGCACCATTCCAATGAACGTTTGACTAGATTCTTCTGAAGTCTATGTTAAAATGTTTTCTCTCCTTTTAACGTGTCTGGCTGAAAAAAATAGATTCAGAGGACCATGGTTCCACCCTAAGAATAAGGCTTTTCAGTTATGTGTGAATTCAGCATTTATTATTAGCTGCCATAATTCCCACCCCACATCAGTCATGCATTTTTTTTCTTTTCATGTGATGATATTCAGTAAAATGTACACAAATTAGAACATTAGAACTTTAAGAAAAAAAAAAAACAAACAAACCATAGAAAGGACACTTTCCCCTTTAAAGCAAGAACATATTGGTTAATACTGAGCCACAACTGTTAGCCCAACACCCACACACTCTGTACAAGTTACAGCAAAAAGAGAGAAAGAAAGGAAGGAAAGGAGAAAGGAAGAAAGAAAGAAAGAAAGAAAGAAAGAAAGAAAGAAAGAAAGAAAAAGAAATGAATACACCCAGCAGAGCCCTTATCTGTTGCAGACACAACAGAAAGGGGACTGGCCAATTTACCTTCATCAGCCTCAATAGCCTCAACAGTAGCTGAAGAGAAGAAAGGGGGTGCAAAACGAATGAGAAAAATGAGCAGAGGATTTGTAATTCTAAGAACAAGTCAGTGAAGAGCAAAAGGAGCTAATAAACTGATGTTACTGTAAGGGCTGGAGCCTAGCACAGAAGACGACATAAAGAAGCTACAAAAACAAAATCAGTTTCATCTTTGGGTTGATCTATGCAACTGAAATTGCTTTGGGATTTTGCTTGTTGATTATGGTCCCAGAAGGATTTTCAAATCATTAACCTTTTTTAAAAAGTTGTGAGAATTAATTGTTTTCTTTTTCTTTTTTTTTCTTTAGGGGGACAAGCTAATTTTTAAGGGGAAAAAAAGAAAAAAAATTCCCCTAAAATGTACATCAGACCCACAAAGTACATTGGGAAAAGTATTCAGTTTTTTAGTGATAATAGATTAATTTATTTACATCTTTAAAATCGCCAAACAAAAGGCAGGGACCTAGAACCAGTGACCTAAAGCTACATTTACACAATTTCACAATAAATACTGGCAACTTCTGATAGTAGAATATCGACTTAGGAGAAGGGGATTAAAAAACACACATGGATTTTACTATAGTTTCTCAAAAACTTGTTTCCCCTGAGCTTTTGAACTCCCTCCCCCTCCAAAAAAATCATACCCCCAAACCCCAAAACCCTGAAAAAAAATAAACATCTTATATAAAGTGGGGAAAAATCATGTTAACAGAGTTTTTTCTTTATTGTTAGTTAGGAACATAACCAGTTTTCTTTCCATTATTAGAAGAACATCATTGGAAAAACAATGTAAGGGAGATTAAAAATTAAGGGGCAGGGAAGATTATAGTATCATTTTTAGGAAATCCTATCTATGCTCTCAGGTTCAGAATATTATACAAGAAGAACTTCAAGCTACAGCTATAACTTTTGTGCTGGGAAGGGCGTAGGGGCCATTATCATATGTGTCTATTATTCATTCTATATACCCCACCTCCCAAGCTAGGTGATTTGCTTAGACATAAAAAAAGCACACAAAAAAGAAAAAAGATCCTCTACTTCTACGAAGTTTGAATATTAAATTTCTATCCCCAAGCTTTTATTTGCATTTTTTCCTTTCTGTCTTGGTTTGGAAACTATAACCACTTTCAAAGTGCCCACAAGAGTGGCCCACTAGTACGTGATCAGCATAGCTGCTTGTGCTTTGAATTTCTGTCAAGAAGCCCCACAGACCTTCCTGAAAATCAAGGGATCAGAAGAAAATGAATCTTGAATTTGTGATCTGATTATGGCTTAAAATAAGAACTAAAGGCTTTTATGCTCAAGACCAAAAAGCATTTTTTCCAAAATGTCTCCTTTGGTTATTCAAAAAAAAAAATGCAGCAAACCAATGATTTAATGAAATGAACAAATTTAAAAGGAATGCAGTAACTTGGGTGAAAAATGAAGGTAAAATCTGGAAACAAAATAAAACAAAGAATTATAGTAACTTATGTTAAGTATGAAGATAAAAATTTGGAACTCTACTATAACTGTTACCTGGAAAATAAATTTACTCCCCCATTCTCATCTGATGTACCCTATGAAAATTACTGGACCTATTTTCTGGTAATGTATATGTTATTTCTCCAAATGTGTTTAACAGAAACTATGTAGGTTTCAGTGAATTTGGTAGCTGTGCACTTTGTGCAAATTAATGATGCATGTACAGTAATGTTCTACTGAGCAAGAATATTTCAGTGTGAGAGGTTTTGTGGGTCTTAAAACGTCATTAGAATAATTCTTTTCAGCAATAAATTAGAGGGTAATTTGCTGCTATAATACTACGTATTTTTCCTCTAAGCATTAACAGTTTTTGTCTTTGAACAGGAGAATAACTGCATTGCCTGAAGGCCAAATTCACATATAAATCAAGAGGAATTAGGCAATAAAGCAGAACTAGAGTCCCAATCTCCTACCCCTGCAGAGCTGAGACATGATCCTTGGGACCTCTACAGCCTTACTCGACTTGCTAAGTAATGCTAGGGTATTCCCTCTAGGATAATCTTTCATTTATCCTGGGTCTGTCTCACTTGTACATATTTGTTGGTGTGTTGTTTCCTCCATTAGTCTGACTGCCTTAAGAGCAGTGACTGTCTTTTGCTTTTCTTTGGATTCCCAGTCCTTAGCACAGAGCTATGAAATATAGTAAATGCTTAATAAATGTATGCTGAGTTGACAAAGTTGAACATTACATTTTGCTCAGCTCACACATCACTAAAAAACTTAACCATCAAAATACCTGCATTTTGTTGATTCAAAAGGCAGAAATTGAAAAAGAAAAAAAAAAAGAGAGAGAGAGAGAAAGAGAACTCCAGGGAAGAAATAGGAAAATAATAAAGAGGCTGAGACTGCAGCACCTAAATAGCTTTTTCTTTTCCCCTCCTTTCCAGGTTCCAATTAATAGCAAAATAACAAAAATCATAATAACAAGCCTGTATTTCATGCATGGCAATAATAATTATTAATAACAATACAAATTCTAAATTGAAGATTCGAGAGTAAAACCACATATTCTCACCCAAGTACTGGGACCTAACAGCAGTGCAAATGAGTATTATCATTGGCATGGGATTTACGTCATAACTGGAAATCAAAGAAATTTGGTTTTTTGCTAGTCCCTCTGCAGTGTACTTGGCCACTGCCAAATTTTGATTAAAATAGTCAAAATCATTTCCTTTTTATGGGTGCATTTAAAGTCACCCAGCTACATTCTGGAATGAATTTATATCCACAGCTGGATGGACCATTTTGACAGAACTGATAGATTAATTCAGCCAAAACATCAATCTAGGTGATGACAAAACAAACAAACAAACCATCTATATGGTTTTACTTAGACTAAATTCATTTAAAATGAAGTCGTATAGACAGTAAAGGCCAAAGTAAGAACAGGAGTAGTTTTATGGTCATTTGATACGTAGGCCTGAATCTCTCTCTCTTCCCCCCCAAAAGTGCCAGTTGGAGGCAGAGTCTTTGGGGAGAAATTGCTAGACGCTGTGGGATACAGAATGCCAAACTGTGGTGTTCTCCCATCAGCATACCTCTGACATGGTGGCTCTCTGGGCATCAGGGACGAGCTGAGGGCCAGGTTTAGAGGAAGGACTCTTGAAGAGGAGGAAGGGCTACATGTTTGTCTTAGAGGATTTAAGAAATTCTTTTATGGAAAGTCATGGTTTTTTTTCCTTTAGCCTTAAAAAAAAATGTGGCTCCTGCTGCTCCTGGGGGCAGAGTGACACACAGACAGATATACCAGCAGGGCCTCCTTACCGCTCTGCAGGGTTTGTTTTCCTCCAGAGAGCACCCCGCTGGGAAGCATCCCCGTGGGAGTCAAGCCTTTCAGTGTTAGCACACTCTCGCTCTCTTCTCTGTAGGGGAACAAAGAAGACAAAACCATTACCTCTTCCCCACCCCCACTCTTTTTTTCCTCCTCTCCACAGAGGAAGGAAGAAGCTGGAGGAAGAAAATGTGTTGCAGGTGCTGACCTGCTCATATTATACCAGAACTCAGCTGGCCTCCCTGTAGCCACGGGTGCCTTCACACCAAGATCACAGGGCAGGGGCATGAACGCAGGCAGGTTTGGGTGTAAGTCAATGAAGGGAGCACCCAGAGCAATCAGAGAACCACCTCACTGCCCCTAGATGGACTTTAATATGGCAAACTGAGGACTCTGCATTTTTCCTTTCCTATAGGTAATAAAAAAAAAAAAAAACCACAAGAGATTTTTTTTTTATCTGGTAGGTGATATGGTAGATATTGACCACAGGTAGGTTATTTTGGAAACAGTATGGACGATGGATTGTTTGGGAGGAAAAATAATTGGAAACTGAAAGTCTGGTTGGATGTCTGTTGCAATAGTCTCTAAGAGAGGTGATAAAGGGACTGACCTTGGGTAGTAGCCACAAGAATGGGTGCAAACAAAAAGAAGGAAAATATATTCAAGAGGCAAAAGCGGCAAGACTTGGCATCTGATAGGAAAAGATGTTGGGAAAGACGTTGTGTGTTGGGAAAGCCAGCAAGAAGGATGAACTTAGTGAAGATGACTCAGACTGAGAATTTGAATGGTCGAAAGAATGACAAAACCCATAACAAAAATTGAGAAGGCAGGGGTTCAAGGGTGAAAGCATCAGGAACTCTGTTTTAGGCATGCTGAGTTGAACCCATGTCAGATTAGGGGTGGAGGTCAGGTTCTAAGGTTGTAAGGAAACAGAGGAAAGTACCTGGGAGAAAAGATCTCAATCTAAGGAACACTAGGATTAAATGTGAGGGATCATTGATACATTTTTGTAGTATAACTGAGTTAAAACTCATTTCTGCATCTTTCTCAAGTTGAAGAGTTTTTAACTATTTAACAAGTGACACTATAGGACATATCATTTCCCATCTCAGTTTCCTCAAATTGCAGAATGGGAACAATAATAATTATGCTGCCTACTTAAAAGGTTGTCAAAGGAAAGATTTTAGTAAGCCTTAAAATATTATCAGTGTTTGGGGTCTTCCAGGGACATCGACCATTTACAGGTATGACACCGTAGAGAAGACAGCGTAGCATAGCACATAGAGAGAGCCGGTCTCCAAGTCAAAGAGATGTGGGTTTGGGTGAACTGGTCTGCCATCATATAACATCCTTGAGAGACCAGGAGCACATGCCTCTTCCCATTTATGGAACAGAAAAGGATTAGCCAAGGGAGAAGAAAAGACCCAGATGCCGAACCTACTGCTTCCTTGATGTGAGAAAAAGTCTGGCGTCAAAATCAAGAGTTTAAGCTTTTAGCAAAATTTATATGTATCATTCTGCCTCTAGCCTCTCCTGTCCCCCATCACGACAGAGCCCTGAAAACTGATTATGTAATTCATATATTCAAATATATACTCCCAACTTAAAAAAATTTCTTCAGGGGATTAAAATTAATTTACATTAATTAGGAACAGAGGGCTCCCTTAAGCAAAGAAGCTTGTCATCACCTTCAGAAAGGCCATTTCCCCCCCTAGAGTCTTAAAGCGTGTTTGAAAAATATTTTATAACAAAAGGATACTTTCTAGCATTTTTAAATTGTTTATTTGGGCTTATGTTTTGGGGTTTTGGTTTTACAATATTACTCACTTACAAAAATGAACAATATGGGAAAAATTACCTTGTGGCAACTTCTTTTTTTAAAAAGGATGCTTTTTCACACTCTGTTTTAAATATGATACATTAGATAGAAATTTTCTAAAACATTAGGTAGCCATTTTTCATTCTTCTCAAAGTTTTATTAGAATAGTATAGATAATGACTCTCAAGTTACCAGTGCTGTGGTTCATTTTCTTGAATTGTAGTTAAAGGAATCTGAGGGTTTTTTTTCTCCCTTTCTAAAATCCAGCACTTGGTGTACCTCAGAAGAGGGGAGAAATGAACCCTGAGGCCTCCCCGTTTATGGGTTGCAAAGGCTTCACCTGTTGCCAGCTCTGCAGTCTAAGGCTTATGACAAATGAAATTAAAATGCAAAATGAATCTTTCCCCAAAAAGTCATCTTTTTATCATGGGTAATTGAGCTTTTATTCTAGGAAGGGCTTAAAAGACATCAATTTAACTAGAAGAGCAAGGAACTTTTAGTGCAGATTTAAAGAATATTACACAAAGAAAAAAATGTATTTTTAATAATCTCTGTTGAAATAAGGCTGTTAAAACATTAAAAAACTATTAAACGATGCATTCATTAGGCAGGGGTTTTTGACCTGTGGATGAGGACACCTTAGGGCCTTTCATCCATATGTGTCTGGATAGCAGAGTAAAAAGCAAAGATATCACCTTGCTGATAAAGGCCCACAGAGTGAAAGCTATGGCTTTTCCAGTAACAATGCATGGCTGAGAGAATTAGGCTGTGAGGAAAGTGGAACACTGCACAATCAATGCTTTCAAGCTGTGATTCTGGAGAAGACTTTGGAGAATCTCTTGGACATCAAGTTGATACTTGGAGAAATTAATTCAGATTATTCAGTCAAATACTGCAGGTTAAACACTTTGGCCACATGAGGAGAAGACAGGGACTCACTGGAAAAGTCCCCAATGATGGGAAAGACTCCAGGAAGAAGGAGAAGGAGACACACAGAAGATGAGATGGATGGCTTAGTGTCATGGAAATAATGAACATGAACTTTGACAGACCTGCAGAGATAGTGGAGTACAGAAGGGCTTAATGTGCTATGGTTCCTAGGGCCGTGAAAAGCTGGGTATGACTGAACGCTTGAACAACTGCAAGTTCTGAGCACTACCTGGATTTCGCTTCAATAAAATAGGCAGCATGATATTCAGCATAATAAACATCCTTTGCAGACTGAATAAATGTCTTGTGAGCATATGTGTTATTACTTTCTATAAAATGAGGAGAAGAATAGCTAATATTTATATGGTGCTTTAAGGTTTGTAAAACATTTTCCAAATATTATCTTCCTTTCCCTCCTCAAAACCACCCTGGAAGGTAGGGATTATGATTCCTGGCATTTTACAGATAAAGAAATTGAAGCACAGTCATTAAATGACTTACCCAGGGTCACACAGCTAATAATATCTAAGTCAAGATTCAGACTTAGAAGGTGCTCAATGTTCTATCAATGTGTTTGGTAAAATAAAAATTCATTTAAAAATATTACTGAATTCTTAGTAGCTTTTCTTGGTAATCATGCATTTCCTCAATGAACAAATATTAACAGTACAACAACTGATAGCATTGTCCATAAGATCTTAGTTCAAGTTCCACCTCTAACACCTATTGGGCTTTGCATCCTGGGTAAAGCATGCAATATTTTATGATCCTAAGTCTCCAAGGAGATGCACATTGCATTAGTAAAGGGAGTTTTTTCATTTGGGAATTCCCTTGAACAATTTATATCAAAAGGAGATGGACTCTATAGAGTTCAAAAATTTCAAAAGGGGCAGCTTGATTGCAAGCTGAAGCAGAATAACATCACAAGTCTCGTCCCCACTCTTATAATTGTCCTAATCTAGGCTCAATGATTTTTTTTAATCCTTAAGAATGGTTGAGAATTAATTGGATAAACTTAATAAGAAAACAGAGAGTAAAAATAAATGATCCCACCTCAGAACTGAGAATACTCTCGCCATCTTGCCTATTGCTCGGATCTTGTTCCTGATAACCTCCTTCCGGGCTGCAGCTGTGGCTCCTGTTTTAAAACAGAAGGCTATCGAGTCAGCAACCTTTTGTCCAATAGTAATTATTTATCCACCCAACAGAATTCATGATACACAAGAGGAAAGAAACATTTAACTCTATGATTCATGTTAGAGACGACTGTTTTCTGGTCATCAGTCTCGACCTGCCTATTCTTGTACCCCTCATTTCCCTCCTTGCATCCCCCCCAACCCCACACAACACAGAGGAGGGGAGGGGAGAGGTTGTCTCTGGTGTCAACTCTATTCCATCTCCTCATGGATTCCCAACAAGACTGGAAAGAGGGCCATTGCAGCAGCAGATGTTTTGGCAACTATCCACCTAAGCTTTCAAGGTGAATCATAGTCAACCTTGGAAGGGGTCCATGTTTAAAAGCTGTAAGATCAAGTTCACATAGGCTAGAACGAAGCCACGAGAGTAAATAATCCTGTGATACTGTGTGCACCTTCTGCAAACACAATGTTCCCTTTATTTATAATGCTCTTTCCTAGCTTTTCAGATTATTCACTGCCTTCAGGGGCAGGAGGACAAATCTAGAAATTTTACATTGCAGGGTTTGGAAGGCCAGCAGTGGGGACAGGAATACCTGGGTCCAAATCTAGCCTCAGACACATAACCATACATCCAAGGACATGTCACTTACATTCTCAGTAGCCCAGGCAACTCTCTGCCATACCTCTTAGTCCTGGAGATCAGAAAGGTCTCCTACTACACGCATCCCAGAGAAAGAGGATGCATGCTCCATGTTCCGGTGGGTGCCCGAGTGGAGCAGTTACTCTTACAAATGAGATGCCAATACATCATTGATGGAAAAAAGTTCCACCATAGTTGTTCCCACACTGAAAAGGCCAAGCCTCAAAATATCAGACAGAAGATGTATGTCCTGCTATGGCTATCGACATGAAAAAGTCGGGCATTGCTCAGATGAATTTATCAATTCTTACATACAGATTATAAAATTATTTGGTGGCCTAACTTTCCTTTTCACTGCTTATGACTATTACATATTTATTACATGTTATCATTCAGGAACTGATGAATAATTCTGAAACTTCCATGATGCATTTAATAACATGCAGAACTCACAATGATAGCTATTTCCCTCCAGGCCTTTCTAATCCAAACCAGAAGGAGATGGACCCAGAGATTTAACTTTTTTTTTTTTTTAATGGGGTATGATTATACACTGAAGCAGAAGTACATTAACTCTTCTCTTCCTGAAGCTTATTCTTATACAGTTATGCTTGAGATTGCGCAAAAGCCATCTCCTGCATTTATTTCTAGAGATGAGTTCATATCCTTCAGTTCTTTCTAATGGTGTAAACCACAGATTGTAAACTGGAGTAAGCATTTGGTCTTAGGATGACCATTTTAGATTTCATGTTTTTGGGCTCAGCAGACTTAGTGACATTTCAACTGTTTTCCCCATGGGTCATTAAAGTAAGCAATAAAATGGTCTTGGTCTTTTTAATCTGTATTATCTATTTTTTGCATCTAAGATTCTTTAGTTAACATTAAAAGTCAGAATTGTAAGGAAATTATCCAAAGGTCATTTTGCCTAAATAGCTAGAGGACAGGTGGCTTCTTTACTTCGGTTTACATGAATGTTTTTCCTGTTACTTTATGTTTTCAATTGTTAGTTTTGACTCTAATGCATTGAGTTTTCCTGTGGAAGCTGACTATTCACCATTACACATGGTATTCACAAAGTACATTTTAAGCAAAGTGTTGTAAAATGATTTAGTAAGCCCCTCATATCATCCCAGACCAATGAGTAAACTAAGGCATTCAGAAGTGATGGTAACAGGGGGCAGCTGTTTGCTTTTTCTAGTTGATAATGTCCAATACTGGTTGAACCTGGTAAGTGAATGAAATTGTAAAAGTCAGAAACAGACTAATATGTCTTATGTTATCAAATGAAAAAAGAATAAAATCAGGGAAATGGAAAACATATGGCAAGGGATATACGATGTAAATTTTTTAATAAAAGATAAGTGAAAAAAGAAAGTGAAAAAGGGAACAACCAAAATGAAGCTATTCAAGAAAAAGAAAGAAGGGAAAGATTAGGATGGAAATAAGGTATGTAGGAATCTCTATTTCAAACCCAGGGGTCAATACTCATGAATGTAGTCAGTCTTCTAAATTTTTTCAGCCTGAGTATATTATACTTTATGCTAATAGGACATTGAATCACATATACACACATATACATTCATACACATTGTACCATATGTAATGGTATTTAACATTTTGTATCATTTTTGCTGAAAGAAGAGCTGCCTCTTATTAAATTTTTCAATGCCTCCTGCAAAGCAAGGAGCACATTTTATTTCTTCCTTCTATAAGATGAGAAGCTAAATGACCACATATAGAATAAGAGAACAGCCTTCAGTTGGGGATTATTTTCCTCTAAAAACTAACCTTGCAACTGCCATTACTTTACCCTCAAGTCCTCACAGACATTTTAAAAGCATCTAACAAAATAAAGGAATGGAATTTCTGACTACAAATGCCTGAATTCAAATTATCATAGTTAAAAGAAGAATAACACAAGGTAGCAAATAGTCACTCCTATCCACAGTGCTTCTGGTACTAGGTCTCCAATATTGCCAGAAAACCATTACAACTGTTTTATTTTTCCCCAGTATTTATATTTCTTTGCAAGTACTTGCAAGTCATAATTCAACATAAAGTTCAAGGAAAAATGAATGCTTTTGGAGGAGTTTTACTAGCTGTAATGTGCCAACACACTGTTCTTTCATATTCAAGATTCTTGGAACTCTGTTTTCTCTAGGACAAAAGCTATGCAGAAGAGACTACTTCAACTGAATTGCAGCTGAAATAGACTAAGAGAGCAAATGATGATGAGATTGTTCTCCTAAAGGGACACACCATAGCAAGGGCTTACTGCTGCAGCCAGAGGAAAGAAACAATAAAACACAATCAAAAGGGAGATTTAAAAAATAACCACATATATATATTTTAAGGGACAATCCATAGTCTTAGACTTAGTATTTTCTGATAATGTATCTTCCAGTTTGATGCCCTTTCTTCCAGATATTAAATTCTAAAAATCATTTTTTTAACTTTTTTTAATATCTGTGACATGATGTTACAATTTCCAGGACCCAGGATTAATAGAATCTCAGAGGCTGAGCTGCATGTTCAACACTGGTCCAAAATAAAAGAGGTTAATGGAATGAGATAGAACAAGGGTAGCTTTAAAGGTCAGCTTTTCACACATATGTGTCTTCTGCCCGTACTTGGCACCAGGCTGGTCTCTTGAAAAGTTTTATCACTTTAGTGCAAAGGTGTTGGCTTGATAATGCTGGAACTTCTAATGGTGGTTCCTAAGCTCCTGGAGGAAAGAGATGGCACAGAATCACACAGGTGAAGGGCCAAGGGCTGATGGGATGAAGGATTCCCATGACAGGATATCAGCTATTTATAATAGCTGTTGGCAAGCTGTTTATGGGGTGGACTGGCTCACAGTTCTTTACCCTGACTATTATGCTCCCATAAATTCATAAACTGGGGATGGTCAGAACCTGTTAAGGCAGACACAAACTGCGATTTCTCTCCTTCCTCTAATGCAAAGGCTCTTAACTTTAGGCCCATGTTTTCATGGAGATGATAAACTTGGATGAGGAAAAGGTTACATTTTCATTTGCACTAACCTCTAACTGAAATTTAGCATTTCCTTCCATTTATTTTATGCATTTAAAAATACTTAAGAATGTTTGTAACATATTTAAAGTAATATATTTAAAGTCTTCACTAAATTGCCTAAGGGAAGTTAAGAACCTTAATCTAATCCAACATGGATTTATTAAGTGTCTCTCTTGGGTCAGGCATTAGGAATAAAAAGGCAGTATTCACACGACAAACTACTACAGTCTATTTTCTGGATTTACAGAAGAAGACATCATCTCTTATGAAAATGTAAGGAAACAAAGGTAGAGAGACTTTGTGGTCTAAGGTTCTGAGATATAATCCCTCCCACCCCGGCTAGTTATGAGTGATCTAGAGAAGAGACTTACTTCAGCAAGACTGTGTTTTGAAAGGAAAAAAAAAACAAACCTATCAACTTTTGACATTAGCTTATTTTACCCAATATTTATTTTAATTTCATTATGTTAAAGATTTAAATTTTTTGTTCCAACTTAAAGAAAAGAACAAATGGAGGGATTAAATCCTAACTGGTATCCACAAAATAGAAAAAGCCCAGGAAAGGACTGCATACCCATGTGTGGACAAGGAGAGAACTTGGGGATGTGATCCAAGATGGATGGGTGGTATGGATGAGTTATGGTAGGACCTTATAGTTCAACCCCTCTCATTTTACAGAGAAGGGCAAAGAGGCCTAAAGAAGTTAAATAATTTTCTTTCTTTCTTTCTTTCTTTCTTTCTTTCTTTCTTTCTTTCTTTCTTTCTTTCTTTCTTTCTTTCTTTCTCTCTTACCTTCCATCTACCTTCCATCTCAGAATCAATACTATGCTTTGGTTCCAAGGCAGAATAGTGATAAGGGGCAGGCAATGGGGATTAAGTGACTTGCCCAGGGTCATCCAGCCAGGCAATGTCTAAGGTCATATTTGAACTTAGGACCTCCCGTTGCTAGGTCTAGCTCTTAATCCACTGGGCCATCCAGCTGCCCCCATAGTTTTCTTTCTTTCTTTCTTTTTTTTTTTTAAATTTTAAACCCTTGACTTCTGTGTATTGACTTATAGGTGGAAGATTGGTAAGGGTAGGCAATGGGGGTCAAGTGACTTGCCCAGGGTCACACAGCTGGGAAGTGTCTGAGGCCAGATTTGAACCTAGGACTTCCCACCTCTAGGCCTGCAAAATAACTTTTAGATAAAGTGAGGCTCATTTTTAGCCTTGAGACTTTTCTCATCCAACATTATCTTCTTGGGAAAGTTATTTGTAAAACTATAACTTTATTGTGCTTTGATATGACATAATTTGTGTTTCTGTGCAAACATGAAGTTTCAGAGGGGTTCTTTTGTGTGAAATGAGTCTTGAAGTATATATAAAAAACTCCATGCTGCAAGAGACAGAGCTGGGAGCATGAGCTAAAAGATTTTCTGCATCCTTGACTTACTTATCAACTAAGCTGTCTTTATCAGACTATCTGGAGATGATAGATAGATCTGGAAACAGGAGTGAGTTAGGGGAGGGGAAGGAAAGAACATGAATCTTGAAAAAAAAAAGCATTAAGAAAAGTCTTTCAGCTAACTTTGTAAACCTTCATCTTTTGTTTTGGAATCCATACTTTGTATTGGTTCCAAGGCAGAAGAGCAATGAGAGCTAGGCTGTCAGGGTTAAAGGATTTGCCTAGGTTCACACAACTAGGGAGTACGTGAGGTCACATTTGAACCCAGGACCTCTCATTGCTCATCCTGCCTCTCAATCCATTGAGCCACCTGGCTGTTCCCTCTGCCACTTAAGAGAGGTAGGGCAGGGTAATGGAAAGGGAGCTGCTCTTGGAAGGCAAGAGCCTGCGTCTGAATATGCCACACGCTTGCGATAGCCTCTAAAAGACGTAAAATAATACCTGCCCGACCAACCTCATAGGACTGTCGTGAAAAAAAGGGCTTTACAGCTCTTGCAGTATTATATAAAGGTGAGCCATTACTATTATTAATAAAATATTGAGTATATGCAGAAAAGCCAACTTAATTCCAATTTCATTAAAAACCAACAAAGTATAAATCTGTGGGAAGCTGCTCCAGTAGAAACTGAATGTTGATTATGTGCCATTATTTTTATTGCTTATAACATGTCTGTCACCCTTCAGCCTCTGGGTCATATTTCTAATCGTGAAGGTTTCCCTTTTCATTCTGAGAATGCGAGCCATGGAGGAAGGGGCTGGGGGAGGAAAGAAGCCTTTTAGGCAGTATTCAAAAGAGAATCCTCAAATTGAAAATCAGGTTTCATTTACATTTCCTATGTATAGCTCTAAAACACAGTATACATAAATATGAGAGTTTAAAATCTGCCTTAAGAAGCCTTTTCCAAACAGCAAAGCTAGTGAAAAGCATCAGTAGTCCATAACCTGGGAGTCCTCTGCAGAAGTGGTTGACAATTATGAGACAAGATAAACTGTCTGACTTCAAGAAAATGCATAGCTCTGTGTGGGCTCCAGGAACAGTTGCAAAGGAGATTTCATCAAAATTAACGGATGCCCTTACCAACAGAATAAATGGTCCTCTCATAATACATTATTCACTCTTCATTAACATGCATTTTTACTCATGCATTTTGGCCTGTGTATTTTCATTTTTAAAACATTAGGGTTTCCCAAAGATATGCAAATAAGCCTTTAGAATATTGCACAATAATTTATTTATCTGTTGTTCTTCCATTTCTTGCTTGAGTTTAACAAAACAAACTTATCACTTTGGGCTTCTTCATCCCAACAAAAATGTCATCTATCACATCTAATCTGTGTGGGCTGTGAGTCTGCACTAGCCCCAAGAACTAAGAATAAAGCTTCATTGTGTTTATTGTAATAATCTGTACCACCAGATTCCAGATTTTTAGCTGGCCTCTGGAGGGTCTTTCTTTTTCCATCTCTTCTCCCTTCCCTTTTGCCAGACCCACAGGAAGGAAAGAAGGAAAATAGCGAGCTGTATGGATTATTTCATTTGTATATACAACACTCCTCCTAGGAGATAGGAGCTATTATCCCCATTTTATGGATGAAGAGATTGAGGCAGAACACTGTTGAATGACTTGTGACTAATTATGTGACTAATACAAGTTTGCAGCCAGATTTGAACTGTTAGCATTCTGTCCACTGTATGACCTAGCTTCTGAGGAAGTCCTAGGGTGTCTCTCGATTAAAAGCTCGTATGTAAGATACCTTAATTTGACTTAGAACTATCCTCAGAGGAGGTGTTAGCAAAGAAGGGAAATTCTGGGAACTCCAGTTAGGAGAGGTTTTACTTGAGTCTGGCCTCTACACTCGAGACTAGCTTAGCATAAGTTCCTTTACAAATGTTTCCACTTCCCCAACTCACAGAGATGATTATTTTTTGGAAGTTTGAGTTTATTTACTTAATTAATTAATTTAGAACATTTCCCCATGGTTTCATGATTCATGTTCTTTCTCTCCCCTCCTCCCACACCCCCTCTCCCAGAGCCAATGTGCAATTCCCCTGGGTGTTGCATGTGTCATTGATCAAGATCTATTTCCCTATTATTAATATTTGCAGTAGAGTGATCGTTTAGAGTCTACATCCCCAACGATATCCCCATCGAACCATGTGATCAAGGAAATGTTTTTCTTCTGGGTTTCTGCTCCCACGGTTCTTTCTCTGGATGTGGATAGCGTTCGTTCTCCTAAGTCCCTCCGAATTGTCCTGGATCCTTGCACTGCTGCTAGAACAGAAGTCTATTACATTCAATTGTGCCAGTGTATCTGTCTCTCACAGAGATGATTATGCTATACCATGGTGGGAGGGGAAAATAACCTTACACTTTCCAGCTTCACTCCTTAATCTTTCAGCAACTAAGAATCAGAAACCCAAGTTCTGGTTCTGGAGGACTCCAGGATCTGCCCCTGGTGGCCATTCAGTTCTGGTCCTTCAGAGTGGCAGGAGCTCATTGCTTTGTAAGGTGGCCCCTTGGGTATGGCTGGCTGGTCTCTTTAGGGCATAATGCAATGACCAGAAGGCTTTCCCTAGGACAGTCTTATGAAATAGACCTCAAAGAGCAACAGGATCAAGCTTCAAGTATCCTTTCCCCCCTCCCCTAATTCTCTTTACATATAAAATTTTATGAAATCCTTCACGTAGGATATCTTAAGCCTACATACATGTATATCATGTATATGTCAAGTGAAGACAAACCAAAATGACTGGATTAAATAATTACTATGTGCAGCCCTGTGCTTTGGGTTGGGGATTCAAAGAAAGGAAAAAAACAAGACAAACAGGAAAAAAACAAACAAACAATCTCAGTCCCTACCCACAGGGAGCTCCCAGTCTAATAGGCAAACAACTACTTATAAACACAATCTATATCGGATAAATGTTTAGTTATTTCCATTCCTTAATTATCATGGTCTTTGGTAAGAAGCTATGCTAAACTTCAATTTCTAATTAGATCTCCTCTGAATAAAATTTTCTTCTATCAGTTCAACAGGCCTAAACTTGAAGACTGGTGATTTGCTCTAAAGGGAACTTCTCTTGCTCATTTTGGCCCACATTGATTTCACTGAAGAAAGGAACTACTCGTGGGGAAATCCCTCTGAAGATGGCAATTTTTAGTCTTTCAAAGATGCCTGGGAGCACAGAGGGATTAGGTGCCAGGCCCAGGACAGATAAGACAGTATGTGGAAAAGGTGAGGCTTGAATTGAGTCTTCATTTTTTGAAAGCTGGCTCTCAATGGACCCCATCATTCTACTTCTTATAAAGTGAACATTAGGAGAACCTTAATGAATTCACGTTTGATTTCAAAGTTTTAATGAGAAGTTTAAAAATCTCCATGCCAATTAAAGTGCATTTTCCTGCTTCATTTTTTTCTTATGTTAATCAAAAAGGAATGGATAGTTTATGAAAATCTACTTTGATTTTAATCTTTCATAATAGCAAGTATCAAGGTTACAGGTACACATTGGAGAAGCACCAATGAAGGGAGAAATAATTTCTGTAAATTCATTAAAACTATAAAACTCTTCCATTTTTCTTGAAAATTTTGTAAAAGGAGCAATAATTCTACCTTGTATTTGGTTGGATTTCTCATGCCAATCTGAATAGATTGGGAAGGAATGTCTCCAGAAACATATATTAAGTACCTATTTCTGCGTAGCACCATGCTGTCATGTTAAACAGAAATTCTCAAAAATGAAGAGAGCATTAGGATGAAATTATAGTGAGGACACTAATGCTTAACTCAACACAGAAAAACAAATGGACAGGTGTTGTTCCAACACAGAATTATCCTTTGTGATTAAGTATCTCATAAGTACCAAGTATGAAGCAAAAGAACATTAAATTTGGGGGAACTACCAGAGTACCATTTAGTACCCACATAGAAGTAGCCTTAAAGAATTAATATAACCCGGAACCTAGGTGGCTTAGTGAATAGATAGTCAAGTCTGGAGATGGGAGGTCCTGGATTCATATCTGATCTTAGATAAGACTTGGCTATGTGACCTAGGGCAAGTCACTTAACTCCAATTTCCTTTTTTTTGTTTGTTTTGTTTTGGCTCCAAGGCAGAAGAGTGGTAAGGGTAGGCAATGGGAATTAAATGACTTGCCCAGAGTCACACAGCTAGGAAGTGGCTGAGGCCAGATTTGAACCTAGGACTTCCTGTCTCTAGACCTGGCTCTCAATCCACTGAGCTACCCAACTGCCCCCAAGGCAAGGGTTTTAAAAAAGAATTAATGCAGCTTTCTAAACTAGTAGCAATTGATTCCTTAGGAACTGTTAAGAATTGTGTTTAGTTAGGTCAAAATCATTCAAAGAATTTTGAGACTACAGAAAATTTGGATACAATATTGATGGCGTTCTTGAGGATTAATATAATCTGGGCAAGGAAGCTAGGAGGCTCAAGGGGTAGAGAGCCATTCCTGGAGACAAGAGATCCTGTGTTCAAATCTGATATTTCCTAGCTGTGTGACCCTGGGCCAGTCACTTAATGCCAGTTGCCTCTTCTGTCTTGGAACCAATATTTAGTATTGATTCTAAGATAGAAGATAAAGTTTAAAAAATAATCTTGGGAAAATTGTAGTTGGTAAAATGGGAGGGAATTAAGAAATTCAAAAAAAATATTTTAGGAAAAAATAAAATAGATCCTGGCATCTCAAATAATTAAACATAATTCATATTCTCTAAGTATTCATTAAACTTTTCTGTCTGACCTTTGTACTCTATATCATTGGAGACCAAATATTTGTTCTTCAAAGGATTCTATGTAAAATGAAAAAACTTTATAAATACTTAAAAAATATATATTCATTATAACTTTATACTCTGTAAGTGGTAAATTATTAACTATACTCATAACACACACAGATCATTTTTTTTAAACTGAGACCCTTAGTTCACCTTATCATCTACATGAAAAATGAAAAAAAAATCATTATGTATGTCTTGTTCTCTGATTATGTTAATTCATAGACTGTTTTTACTACCTAGACTTCCAGGGCAATGGTCTTTTCTAGAGACTATTTCATCATCTCTCCTTTAGCTTAATGGTAAATTTGTGAGAAACGAATAATACTATTAAGTGTGCAGATATGTATTCAGTGATTCTGCTACATAAATTGGAAGCTATCAGATCAGTGAATGCTAAAGGAAATTGGCCTGGAAGATAAAGATAGCACCAGGGAGAACATTCCTGATGTTATTAGGGAGAATATTATCACTAACAGCCCAGAGAAGCTGAATTGTCAGCATAAAGAATATGAAAGTAAACTTGTCCAATGCATTCAGCAAAAAGAGATTGAGTTCTTGGTTTTTCTGGACTGCTACAAAAGGCAGCTAGCTGATGAACTTGCTTATAATACGAGTGAAAGGGGTGATAGAAATAGGGGCAGGAACAAGTAAGTCATTGATGGAAAGTACTAAGAGATTTTTCTGGAAAATATGTTAAATCCCATTGAGATCAAAGCTCTAAGGGAAGGGGCAGCTGGGTAGCTCAGTGGAGTGAGAGTCAGGCCTAGAGACAGGAGGTCCTAGGTTCAAACACGGCCTCAGCCACTTCCCAGCTGTGTGACCCTGGGCAAGTCACTTGACCCCCATTGCCCACCCTTACTAATCTTCCACCTATAAGTCAATACACAGAAGTTAAGGGTTTAAAAATTTAAAAAAAAAAAAAAAAAAAAAAGCTCTAAGGGAAGAGAATGGGAGCAGGAGAGAGCATGAAAATTCGGAATCATCCCCAAATGCCTCTGACCTATGCTATTATTACAGTCTCCAAGTCCACCCCAGTCCTGGCTTAGAATAATTTCCTTCCCTAAAGGGACAGGAAAGTAGGCTTTCAGTGCCAATCAACTGGGGACACTGGGGCAGAAGTTTAAACAGCATCCCCAAGAATCATAGGGAAAAAATGGTCTAATAGAGCCAATTTGGAGATCCTCTTGAGTTCAATTACTTGGGGAGGGTATGAAGGACTTACTTTTGAAAACCCAATAAAATCAATTAGATGTCCCAAATGGGAACCACACTTTTCCCCTTTTGAGTTGGCTAAGAGGGTAAATTGTGCATACTTGGCCGCATAAAATGAATGGTTACCAACTGGCATCTGGAAGGGACAGAGGCAGGGACAGAGGAGGTTACTAAAAGAGTTGGGTTTGGTATACTGGATCTATGATGAGCCCTTGTGGTTCCCTCCCTCTCCTCTGCCAATGGCTCCCCACAGTCTTCATGACTAGTCTTTCTTGAAAAAATTAGATCTTGCCTTCAGGGGGAGACCCCACTTGTATGGAATAAGAACTTAGTTCTAGGCTTACCCTGTCACACTACTACAATGATCTGGTGAATCAAATGATGAAATTCAAAAGAGAGATTTGGAAGCAGTGGTCATTGGGGAAAATACGGCTTAGATATTCTGGACATGGAACACAAAAGAAAGAAATCGATCTCTAGCCTGTGGGGAGTTAGCAGAACTGTACCATGGCATCTGGAATCAGAATAGTAAAGGGTCTTTCTGTGCCCTGTTTGTCAGTCTTGAGACACCTAATCCAGAAAGAGGCAATTCAAAATTGCCATTTTTATCTCCCATTTGTGTTTCCCACTGTTTTCATTTATAATGAATGTCAACATCTAGCTAATTTTGGACATTAGCCAGCAAACACACACACACACACACACACACACACACACACACACACACAGTTTTGAGTTAGTACCTCTGATTTCATTAAGGTAGAGAGATCCTGATTAGGAAACTTATTCTATCAATATAGATTTTGCAATTTATCATCTTAGAGATTTGCCCAGAAGTAACGAATAAGTAAGTGACTTGTCCAGAGTCACACAGCAGTATATGACAGAGGAATAACCCTGTTGATGTAAGGTTCACATCAAGATATGGCCCATTTTGGACATTATCCAACTAATGAGTTTGTATACAAAGCACACGCGCGCTCGCACACACACACACACACACACACACACACTTGTTTCAATGACAAAAATTTCAGTTTGGTCTTTCAATTTTGAGGCGCTTCAAAATGTGGTGGCAATTATGCCTAGTAATTAAAAAATGTATTTGTACTGAATCATAATAGTGTCATAAAAACACAAAAAAGGGGGCTTTTGTGTCAAATTGTCTATTGTATTTCTGCATCGTTTTAATTACTGACTTAAAAGGTTTTTAATTACGGTAGTCAAATGTCTTAGACCTGACATGCAGCTAATTAAAATATCATTGCATTCAGGATGCATGCTGGATAGTGGAGGTACTGAAGTCTGTTGCTAGGTTATACGTGTTATATGTGAATTGCATAATACACTAGAGAAGGTTTGAACATCACGCTCTTTGATAAGTTTGTGCAAAGAAAAAAAAAGAAAGAAAAACAAAATCTCTTTTGCATCACATTGGTTATTGAAGTAATTAAGTAATTGAGGAGGAATTCAAAGAGTATAGAAAAACCTCTAACTAGAATAACTGAGGAATAATCTAAGGATTCACTTGCAATTTTAAAATGACCTCAAATACATACTTAGATCTTTGTTAATGAAGAAATTCAAACCAGATATAATGGAAAGATAATTCACACTAGATTCCGGAGCCCCTGAAACTTCTTGGGTCTATTAAGACAATGTTGTCTTCCATGCTTTTTCTATTTACAGTTTTCATAGTGAGGATAATACAATGTGAATCCTACTCTTTCAAAAGGAATATTTAAAAAACAACAACCCTCAAAGGTCCTCCAGCAAATCAAAGCATATAAATTAACAACTCGTTTTCATATGACCAGGTTTACAATTAAAGCAAAATATCTATTTCTCTTAGAGCATATTTGAGTGTTAAATTCTGTCTCTCTCTAGAACTTTTTTTGTGTCAGGGATCCCTTTGGCAGTGGGGTGAAGTCTCAGAATGAAGTTATTTATCTATAATCATAAACGAAGGAAATTATTTGTTTCAGTTATAGGTTAGTAAAAATAAAAAAGGAATTTTTATATTCTAGTTCAAGGATTAAGTGAAACACATCTATAGACCTTTTGGGGGTCTGTAGACTCCAGATTAAGGACCCTGTCTTAAGAAGAAGATAAGCTCCCTGGTAACCCTATTTCTTTGATTATTGGATAAAAATGGTGGCCTAAGTCTTATCAGCAATTATATAATAGTATATATCTGTATATCTACTACTATGTGATTAATATAATTCCACATACCTATGATTATAATAATTACATTTGTTGATACTGTCATTTTCTCAGTCACTAAAGCTTGAAACTTCAATCATCTTTTAATCCTTGTTTTATCCAATAAGATCAGAGGACTGTGTGATGTATGGGAGTATAGGGATCAGCTAATCTCATTCATTCATTTTATAAAAGAAGGTGGAATAAAAAAGAAATTAAGTGGCTCATGCATACACATAGCTAGAAGGTCTCAGAGCTAGGATTAGAAAGGTGATCTCTTGATTCCAAATTTGACTCCAGCTGTTGCTACTATCCATCTCTTTCTTTCCATTCACCATATTTCTTGAGGCCCCAGTTGACTCCAAAATGTTCCCTTTGCAATTGCTTTTCCTTACTGTATTCCTCTTACTTGTTCCTTATTACTGATCTAAATCACTCTTTTCATTATGTCACTCTCAGGTCCAATGATCCCACTGACCACAGGATAATCATCTTTTCTTAGTCAAACATGTAAACCCCTTCATAAACTGGCCTCAGTCAACCTTTCCAATTTTCAAAAAACTATTTCCCAACAGAAGTATTACAGTGGATTTAAGACTAGACCTGGAGTCAGGAAGGCTTTAGTTCAATGCCCTCAACACATGCTAGCTGTGTGACCTGAGGCACATGCTTAGCCTCATCTGCCTCAGTTTCTTCATTTGTAAAATGTGATAAAAGCACCAATCACATAGGTTTGTTATAAGGATGAAAGATATTAGCAAACTTTAAAGCATATATATATATATGTATATATATACACATATATGAATGATATAAACCATTGGTTCCCAAACTTTTTTGGCCTACTGTCCCCTTTCCAGAAAAAATACTACTTAGCCCCCTGGAAATTAATTTTTTTTAATTTTAATAGCAATTAATAGGAAAGATAAACGCACCTGTGGCCATCACCGCCTCCCTGGATCACTGCAGCACCCACCAGGGCACGGTAGTACTCACTTTGTGAATCATTGATATAAACCATCATCATCATTTTATCTTTGGCTTGAAGTTTTACTAATTGTCATTTCTGTGAATATGCTTAATGGTTGTTCTATCATCTGAAATATTTACTTTTGTCCTCTTTATCATTGATAATTATGCCTCCTGGTACTATTGTTACTTTGAACTCCTATATAACTTACTGTCTACATTACTCATATGAAGCGTTTAATTATAAATTATCTTTTATTTTTTGTTACTAGTTTCCTTATCTGTCTAAATGGGGACAGTTCAGTAACTACTTCCAAGAGTACTCATGAGGCACAAATGAGAAAATGTAATTGTTCTTAAAATACTAATATAAATGTCACTAGCATTATTATATAGCATAATATAATATAGCATAATATAATATATATATAAAATAAAGTTTTCGTGTGCAAGTTCACTGACTCCTGGTGTGACCTTGGGCAAGTCACTTTAACTCTTTGGGGCTCCGTGTCCTCATCTGTGAAGACATCTAAATGCTCTGCAAGGTCCCTTCTGATTCCAGCTCTCTGATGCTAGGATAATCCTACAATTTCATTTTACCAATTAGATTGTAAATTTTTTGAGGGTAGACATAATGCTCCTTTATATCTTCATTCCTGCCACTGGAGATATGGCTTTTAAAACCCTTCACAATATATTTTCTTACCTTTCCAATATTCTTACACCTTATTTCCCTCCATATACTATATGATCCATAGACAAGACTTTCATTGGCTATATCCCTTGTCTCTCCTTCCTTGCCTCTCCACTCTTAGATTCCATTAAGACCCAGCTAAGATCTTACCTTCTGAAAGAAGACTTTCCTGATCCTCTTTGATGCTAGTTCCTTCCCTTTGAGATTATGCCCAATTTATCCTGTAAATATCTTGTTTCTACATACTTGTTGGGACATCTAGGTAGGCAGCTCATGGATAAAAACACTGGACCTGAAGTCAGAAAGACTAGAAGGACCAGAGTTCAAATCTGACCTCAGACACTTTCTAGCAGTATGACACCGAGCAAGACACTACCCATCTGTGACTACATAAAACTTAATAATAAAATGGCAGCATGACGCCAGTATCCTTGCCGAGAAAAACATCATGGACAGGTAGTCCACATGGCCACAGAGCCAAACAGGACTGAACAACAACAAAACAGAGCTGGTTACATGTTGTCCGTCCATAAGTCTGTAAACTTAAGAATGGGCACTGTTTGGGTTTTTTTTTTTTTGCCTTCTCAGTATCCTCAATACTTAACACAGTGCCTGGCACATAAGAGGTACTAATAAATGCCTGTTGATTTGACTTGACTTAATAAAATAATCTGGGTAGAAGGGGCACTTGGGTCTTGCTGCAGCTAAGAGAGGAAGGGATGAGTACTCTGAAAATGACTGTTTCCCTAGAAAACACGTATCCATTGAAAAAAATGTTCAACACTTTACTGCAATGATTGTTGCCATAATATAATCCTAGCTCCAACAACTCTGAGGAAGTAAGGATGTGGCTATAGAGAAGGCAAAGTACTGGCAGAGGATGGTGTTGGATCTTTGTATAGTTAGAAGGAGGAAAAACACTGTCTTTCAACTTTCCCGCTTTGGGCTTCAGAAGGTTTAGGATGCCTATTCCTCAGATAATGGTCTAAAAACTCATTAATTTTTCTCATGTCATGGAAAACCCAGTGGAATCGAATGTTGGCTATGGGAAGGGGGTGAGAGGAGGGGAAAAAAGAACATGAATCATGTAACCATTGAAAAAATTTTCTTATTTAATCAATTAAATAAAATTTTAATTTTAAATTCAAAAAAATTAAAATTTAAAAATTTAATTTGAAAATTAAAATTTAAAATTAAAAAAAAACTTTAAAAAGACCAGATAAATAAATAAATAAATGAATAAATAAGTTTTGCTCATGTCATCTGACAGACAGAAATACCCTTTTATTTATTTTTCAAAACCCTTGCCTTTGATCTTAGAATCAATACTGGATATTGATTTCAAGATGAAGAACAGTAAAGGCTAGGCAATGGGGATTAAGTGACTTGTCTAGGGTCACAGAGAAAGAAAGTAACTGAGGTCAAATTTGAACCCAGGTCCTCCCATCTCTGGGCCTAGCTCTCAATGCACTAAGCCGTCTAGCTTCCCCCAGCATTATCTTTTCAAAGTCATGAACATAAAGCCTAGAGAGATCCTACATCATAATCCACCAGTGTCCAAAGCCATACTTAAACTACCACTGATGATAAGGGACAATTTACCTCTCAATAATCTCTACTACTTTTCTTACCACTGTGGAGTTAGAAAAAAACATTTACTAGAAACCATGAAGGGGGCAGCTAGATGGCTCAGTGGATTGACAGTCAGGCCTAGAGGCAGGAGGTTCTGGATTCAAATTTGACCTCAGACCCTTCCTAGCTGTGTGACCAAGTCACTGGACCCCCATTGCCTAGCACTTACTGCTTTTCTGCCTTGGAACCAATACACAACATTGATTCTAAGATGCAAGGAAACGGTTTTAAAAAAAAAAAAAGAAAGGACAAGATCAGGCTGCACCACTCTGCTAAACTTGGGCTTAAGTTTTAAATTTACTAGGCTTTGTTTCTTCACCTACAAAAATGATAGTATTGCACGAGATGATCCTTTAAAGCTTCAGACAGTTGAAAATTAGGATAAACATCTATTAGGCTTTGTAGATGTCTACATTTTCTCATGCTGAAGGATTTAGAGAGCCACCTGTGTAGAATGGTCTTAATTTTTCTCTTCTTAGAAATGTCCAATAAAAGACATTCCAAAGCATTCCACGCTAATTCGCTTCAGACTCTAATTTTAACACAGAAGGCAAAGTGTACATAGGGCCACTGAACCAGTCCTGTATCAGTGATTCATACCCAGCTCAGGCGGCTAAAGGAAATGGAGATACAGAAATTTCAGGATATCATGAGAAGTATTTATTTCCTGAATTTGTTCTTCTAGACAATCTTGGAAAAGGCAGAACCTTTGGCCATCCTCAGAGAAAAGGTTCAAGTGAATATTTTGAGTTTGAAGATGTCTCAAGATCATTTAGTCCAACTGTCTCATAGGATGAGGAAATAGAGGCCAAGCAAAGTTAAGTGACTTGCCCAGGGCCACGCAGTAGGAAAATGATTGGGATGGGATTGAAATTCAGGCCTCAGACTTCAAATTCAATATCCCATAGGAAGTGTGTGTAAGAGAGAAAGAGAAAAAGAAAGAGAGAGAGAGAAAAAAAAAGAAGAGAGGAGAGAAGAAATAGAGACAGAGCAAGAGAGAGACAGACAGAGTGAAAGAGAAAGAGAGAGATAGAGACAGAGAGTCAGAGAGAGACAGAGAGAGGGAGGGAAGAGTGAAAAAGAGGTGGGGACACCTTTGAAATTATTGTAGTTTATTGGTTCTTGTCCTCATGAGGCTAAGATCAAGAGAAATTACTCTAAATTTAACAATTTAAACTTGTTTGCTATTTACAAATCATTCAATTGCTTTCCTTGGTATTTCTTTCTATATGCTTTCCCTAAATGTTAGGATCAATACTGTGTATTGGTTTCAGTGCAGAGGAAGAGTAAGGGCTAAGCAATGGGTGGTTAAGTAACCTACCTAGGGCCTCATAGCTAGGAAGTGTCTGAGAACAGATTTGAACCCAGGACTTGGGTTCAATCTTTAGGCCTTGCTCTCAATCCAATGAGCCGCCTAGCTTTCCCTAGTTTTTTTTTTTTTTTTTTAATAATTTAAATTTCTTTAGTATGCCTCTTCTATAATATTTATCAAATATGAGAAACTCCTATGTTGTACATTCCAAATAAAAGGGGCTGTTCAAGTACATGTAGTCCCTAAAGGTTTTGGGAAGTTTTAAATCTTTAGTTTAAAAGTATACTAAGACTTTTGGAAAATATTTTGGTCAAAGCAGTTATTTCCCTATTGACCTTTATTCTTCAGGATTAAAGTAACTTTTTATTTCCTTGAAGATTTCAACACAGGCACTATTTCATCCTTTAAGTACTCTTCTTGAGGATTCCACTTTCTTTAGACAGACAGAAAGAATGGGGCATACAAATTATAGGAAAGGAGGCTTTTTTAAAAAAAAATCTTAGGGGCAGCTGGGTAGCTCAGTGGATTGAGAGTCAGGCCCAGAGATGGGAGGTCCTAGGTTCAAATCTAGCCTTAGACACTTCCTAGCTGTGTGACCCTGGACAAGTCACTTAACCCCCATTGCCTAGCCCTTGCTACTCTTCTGCCTTGGAACCAATACACAGTATTGATTCCAAGATAGAAAGTAAGGGTTTAAAAAAAATTCTTAAGAAAATGTTAGGAAGAATCATTTATCATTCCTGAGAATCATAACTATTGTTCATACAATTTAGTTTCATGACATTTTCCTGGTTAATTGTATGTCACAATAATATTATTACTGATATATTTTAACCAAACCCTGTATAAAATTGTGAAATATTTCTGCTATATTTTAGAGCTAATTACCAAAGACATTGACCATTAAACTAACCCTAAATTTGTTGAATCTGACACTATGTTTTTATTATGATATCAGACAGGTCTATATTTTTGTGGTTCATGAAGACCTCGAGCTATTTGATGCTCTCTCCATAGAAAAGTTTATATGTTTTTCTGTTGCATTGAAAAGCCTCTCAAGGATGACTATTCTCCCTCCTTTTCAATTAATCAGTTATCATTATCTTTCAGCATTGAGAATTAGCCCCATTGCCCAGAATAAACAGCTGATCAATTACTGAAGTTTCAAAGCAAAAACTGACATTTCCGGGTTCTCAGGGCATCATGCTGACTAACCAAGGAAAACTTTCTCATTTATTTATTTTCCTTCTGTTTGCATGTTACAACTCATAATGTAGAAATGGTGGTTGGAGTACAGAAAAAGAATTCTAAACCATTTTAGGTGATTCATTATGCTCTTGACCCTTCATTACCTTTGCAAATAGCAAAGGTTGCCAAAAAGCTGTTCAATAGGTCTGTCAAATATTTTTCATGACAAAGCAATTTGCTGTAGCAAAGAAAATAACTGGACAGTATTGACACCTATTTCTGAAAATTCCACTTTATTCCCACTAAAACCCATTATAGTTCCTTTTAGTTTCATGTCTAAAAAACAGAGAGGGAAAAAGAGAGGGGGAGAAGGAGGAGAAAGAAAGATGGAGAAGCTCAAGGAATGCAATAGATTCTTTTATGGGTTGTATGAATTATTTATAAATTCAAATTTGATCACAGGAACCAATTTTATTGGTATTTATAATTTAGAAGTTTCCACAGGATCAAAAATCTGCTCTGATTCTAGGTAGAATGTTAATATCTTCATTGGCTAGTGTGGGTAAAGATAAAAAAATAGGATGGGAATGGTTCTAGTGTGGATGCTTTTTTTAGATGAAACCACAAAAAAAATGTTAAGCCTTCAGGTTTATTGGTTCTATTTTTCCCATTACTCTTAATGCATGATTTCTATTGTTTCAAACTTTCTCTTGTAAGCTTGGGTTGCCAGGTACTAGAGAACCAAAGAGTGGCCACGTTGGCCACAGAAGAGCTCAGACTGAGAATTCTGAAAGAACTTAGTGGGTTAAAAAAAATCACCTTTCGAGTTAAGAAATATTTCTATTGATTGAAAATATGGCTGGCAGGATTGTGATGTCTACCTTTAGGCCTTTAAATGCTCTCTGCTATCAAAAAATTCTTCATTGGGGCATGGAATAAAGAAGGATACTTTGCTATGCTATTAATTTGGTACTTATTAGGTTTTATTCCCTTTAGGTTTACTTACTAATTCCTGGTGTCTAGTAAGTCTTCTCATCATTAATGGGGATTAACAGCTAAATGAATTGTATATACTTATATTCAAACTTTCTTCCAAAAATTTCAGTTAATAAGAACAGAAATGGAAACCAGACTATCTTTCCATTTTCCAAACTCCAAAAAAGGAAAACATGCAACAAAGAATAAATAAAAATTGGATACTGAAGAGAGAGATTCATTGATAATAATATAAAGTTCTCAAACATAATGATTAAAGGATTTGTCACAATTTAGTTGAAACATGAAGGAAAATTAACTTTATAAAGGAAAAATTTGATGATCAAGTTTTTCAACATCTCTTTCAGTAGAGGAATCTGGGTGGGCTAGACATTTTAACTGATAAAGCCGACTTTATCAGTTAAAAAAGGAATACTGCAAGAAACTAACCATGTCTTCAGAATGAAAGAATCCAATGAATCCTTTTCTTTTACAAGGAAATTAGTAACTGGAATTTCCTTCTCCCATCCTCTACAGCCCCGTACTCCACCAGTTATCTTTGGCCCATGCCAATCCCACTGCATTGCTTCCTTCACTTCTGTATCCCTCCTCTTTCTGTTATGCACTTATGGTGTGTGGGATATGAGTGCGTGGGAGAAAAACCATAAAAAGAGAAAAAAAGGATAGAATGACTTTAAAACCAATTTAAATTTAAAACTGCTTGAGTAGGATAGTCTAATTCCATGCATAAGTGTGCATTTTTACATCAACACACCTGGGGTATAAAGGCATGCTTCTTTCTGTGTGTGTCCTTGAAGAAAGTCGATAGAGAGACCAGTGCTTTAAGTCACACAATTCAGAAGAGAGAGGAAAGTCTTTTCTTTGACTTCTACATAACTTTTTTTAACTATGCTATTTTGTTCACTTTAATTGCTCTTTGCCTTAATAATCTATTCATTCTTCTCAGTCTCATCATCAAATGTTTAACTCACTAAGAAACACTCCTTGATTTTTTCTCATAAAATTTGTTTTTTTCCCCAATGACAGATAAAGCAAAAGAGCAGATGGGGGTCAGTCTTAGAGTTTGGAAGGCCTCTGTTCAAATATTAAGTCTGACTCAATACTAGCTATTTGATCTTGGTCCAATCATCTATCCTCCCAGGGCATTAGTATATTTATCTGTAAAATGAAGGGGTGGGACGAGATGGTCTCTAAGGTTTGTTTGTTACAGCTCAAAATTTACATGTATCAAAATGAAGTCCCTGACTTCTCAAGAATTAAAAACAATAACAACATCTGGAAAAAATGAACACCTATTTTAATTTCATTCCTGAAGAGAAGTTACTTCATTCTTTTCTATGAAACAGAAATAATAGTAATAATTAACAACTAACATTTATATAGCTCTTACTCTATGTCAGGCACTGTGCTATGTGCTTTACAAATACTATCTCATTTGAATTTCACAACAACCCTCATTTTACAGATGAGGAAACTCGGGCAAACTTTTGCACAGGTTAAATGACAAGGTAAATGAGAAAATGAACAATGGGTTAGGAATTAGATATCACTTTAATCCTCTGTAAAGTGAGGGAATTTCACCAGTACTGGTGAATTTTTTTCTTAAATAATTTGATAATTCTATTTAAATGTAGCTAGTTTCCTTTATCAATCTATGAATTTTATTTTCTTCATTTAGGAATATTATTCTGGTTATGGGTCTAGGATTTAAGAATCTCTGATTTAAATGCTCTAAGGATTGAAAAAGTTGCTCATATACAAACTGATGAAATCTCAGGTCTGTACCCCAAAATTTCTCAGATACTCTGGAGGTATTTTTAGAAGATGCAGAAATGACTTCTTTCCTAGCATGTCCTTGTACTACTATATCCCTCTTATGAAAAAGTTTTTTTTTCTTTTTGAGGATAATTATTCTATCACAAGGAAAAATAAAACATTTAACATTTGATTGTTGACAAAGAAGTCTGCTTTCCCAATCAATTGGCTTAGTATTTAAAAATAACAAGTAAAATTATTAAATGAAAAATTTAGGAATTACAATAATAGAAAACATTTAACATAGCACTTTGAAGTCTGCAAAATACTTTACAAACATCATCTCATTTTTCCCCCACATCAACTTCAGAAGGTAGGTGCTATTACCGTCTTCACTTTAGAGGTGAAGAAATGGAGCCAGAAAGATGTGTCTGAGGTTAAATTTGAACCTGGGTCTTCCCAACTCTTGTCCATCACTCTAGCCCCTGTATCACCTAATATGACTGTTCCCTTCACAGAGCCAAAATAAAGGGTTAAAAAACATATTATCTAACCTGAAGAGCTACAAGTAAAATGCTTATTACATTGTTTACCTTTCAGCAATAACTTTGCCCAAGATAATGTGGAAATACTTTTAAGACTTTCTTTGAATGTAGAAATGTTCATGATCATCAAGTTCATAGTAATACAAGAGAATATTTTTAAAACTTAATCTCAAAGTATCATCTGACCTAGTAAATGGCAAAAGTATATATGGTATAGAAAAATATGATATGATTACCTTACACAAAGTAATGATATAGTGTTTACCAATATAGCATGGGAAAATATAGTGAAAGGTTTTTACTTTTTGAATTAAAATTTTAAAAAATCATTTAGACAGAAAGATAGAAGAATGAAGTTTCTTGCACCTTTAATTGACTCTGATGAAACTTGTATATTTCATACTCGGGATGATGTCACAACTTATACCAAATCCATACTCTAGGAACCTATTTCGTGGGCAACACAATTCCAAAATACCTCTCTGGCACACTCTGTAAGCAAAGGCTCCAATCTCTTACCATCAAATCCATCTTCTTCTGACCCTAGCTCATCATCCGAACAGATGTTGAGCACATTTACCAGCATCTCTGTCACTGAAAAGGTAAACAAAAAGGAAACTTGACTTATTTTTCCCACTCTAATCTTAAAATTAACTTTATACTTATTGCATTGATACATAACAATTTTCTGAAATTTATCTTTTTCTCCTTCAAAATGGATTTTTCTAAAATGAGAATAAGAAAATTAAAAAGATTTTGTGTCACATATATTGGCCAAAATGTATCCACATTATTAAGGAAATTCTAAAACCACATGAAATAAAATGTAATGCTAACATTGAATAACTATCAGTTGTGGAAATTCAAGATTTATAGAACCTCAGAATCAGAAATAACCACATAGAGTTTTTTTGTTTGTTTGTTTTATATGAGTCTTTTTTCACAGCATGACCAAAATGGAAATATGTCTTATTTGATCACATGTGTTTAACTGCTTACCATTTCAGGGAAGGGGATGGAGAAGGAAAGAGAGAGAAAATTTAGATTTTGAAAATTTGAAAAAAATATGGTAAAAATATTATTTAATAAAAGAAGCGGCCACATAATCAAACCTTTACTGATTTGAGAATATCCTCTAAAACATTACTGACAAAGGATCATTCTGTCTTTCTTTGAAAAAGTCCTGGGAGCAGATGTCTGGTACCTTGCAAGATAATTCTAATTTAGGATAGCTCCAATTATTAGGCATTTTTTTCCCTAAATAAAATCCAAATTGGACTATAATTTCCTCCTATTTCTGCCTTCTAGGGACTGATAGAGTGGGTCTAACTTCTATTTTCCATGGCGATGCCAAATTTTCTTGCTTCTAGGCTAAACATCACTATTTCTTTTCCTAACTTCTTCATAGTATGATGACCTTATCCTCTTTACCATCATCTTCTGGCTATATTTTTTAAATGTCTCATTGGAAGGTATCGGATTTCGACTGGGTGTTTTTTGTAAAGGCTGGATGAAAAGTTATCATCAGCAATGCCATTGAGGAGATTCTTGGTAAGGTATGGGTTGGCCTACATGGTACAGTTCTTGAGCTCCTGTATTTTAGAACTGGTCAATTCCTACCCTCATCCCCATATTAACAAATATCATTTTCTCTCTTCCTCCTACTTCCTTTCCTTCACTGAATAAAAAGAAAAAAAAAACCAAAATTGTTGAAAAAATACATGACCAAGAAAAAAATTCTTAAAACCATTCATTTATAATATCTTGTGGTAGTCCATTTGATTAACACACCATATATTCATCAGTTTTTCCCTAATTAATAGACTCCTTCACTGAACTTGAGTTGTCACTAAAAAAAAACATCCATACATATTTTTGTACTTAAAGTTCCTTTTCTTCTTTCTTTGTTCACTTGAGGCCTACTAGTATCATCCTTGAGTATCAAATTGTAAATATAATTAAATTATTTTAGGGTCAGAGTTCTAAATTTTTTTCAGAATGCTTGAACCAGGCCAATTCCTAATTCCACTAACAGTGCATTAAAGTGTCTGTTTTCCTTTAAAATTTTGTGATTTTCTTTTTTTCATCATCTTTGCAATTCTAATGGGTATAAGGTATTTGCATTTATCTAATTATTAGGGATATGGAGTTGTTTCTCATATGGTTGTTGATACTTTGAATTACCACTTATTAAGATTTTACAGCCTGTGCTTTTAGGACCTAACAATGTAATAAGTAGGTATATGATATATGTACACATATAAAATTTTACACATATAAAATTTAAAAATATAGCCAAAAGAGTGTTTTGAAAGTCATAATAATTGATCTATAAAATATACTGATATCTTTTATTTTCTAACCATCTTAATTTTATGAAAATCATATACTAATACAATGCTGTAATATCTGGATTAACTACATTGTTAAACTCCTATAAAATAGAAATCCAAAGTCATACTTCATCCATATCCCTCATTACTAGCAGAGTGTTAGACACAGAGTAGGTGATCAGTGAAGCTGACGGACTTAAGGGAAATACTTTTAGAGAACATTATTTTTAAAGGAAATGAAGGTGATTAATGAAAATAACATCTGATTTAAAAGATGAGACCTAAATCCAAAAATTTAACTTGAAAAAAAATTTTTACAAGTGATATTGTAGGCAGTATTACAGAATATTCTTATGTGATGAGAAATGTAGTTTATTAGACTTGTGGTATTTAAACTCTGCACTCTCCAGAGGTATTTCAAGTTCTCTTATTGGGATCCAGTATTTTTTTTTAAACCCTCACCTTCCATTTTAGAATCAACACTGTGTATTGGTTCCAAGGCAGAAGAGCGGTAAGGGTTTAACAATGGGGGTTAAGTGACTTGCCCAGGACCACATGGCTAGGAAATGTCCAAGGCCAGACTTGAACCCAGGAACTCCCATCCTAGGTCTGGTTCTCAATTCACTGAAATACCTAGCTGCTCCATGGGATCCAGGCATTTGAGAAGAAACTTATTAATAATGTAAGTCATGCTTTGAGTGGTAGAGAAGCCCAAGGGTTAATAATAAGATCACTCATATGTATAAAAATTGAAAATTCTTTACTTCTTGTCATGAACCTTGTTTCTGAACTGAGGTTTAACTATTGATATTGAATACTAATACTGGTAAGTGGCCAAAACTTTAATAAATGGTGAAGTAGTATGTAAGTCAGAAGGATATATGTGTTTAGTTTTACTATGCCACATCTTCTGCAACTGCTTATGATTATGTTAGAATCCAATCTCAAGAGAGAGATGAAATCAAGTTTCCTGTGGTACTGGAAATATATGCTATATATTACTAAAATATGTATTTATTTTTAATTTTAATAATCCAAGTATTGTCATTGGTAAAAGATTCAAACCTGGAGTAAAAAGGCTACTGAAAAAAATTCCTAGCACCATGGTTTAAGCTTTCATTTGAGGGATTTTCTAAATTCTATAATGATGCATTTTTTTACTATATTATTGGAATATCCTTAAATGAATTATGTTGTGTCACTTAAACAAGGTGTTCCAACAGTCTTAGTGCAGCTTTTAAGCTTTAGGGCTTTGGGGACCTATTGTATTTGCTTAGGGATGAAGAAACAATAAGGATGAATTCAAAATGAGCAAAAAATTATGGCCCTTCATCTCTTTAGATTTTTGCTTATGTGTCTTCTCAAGCTCAGGTCTCCCAGCCTAGCAATTTCACAGCTAAGGCTGTGGGTATGCTATGGGGCAGTTAGGATAGGGATCATAATTACCATTAAAAATATTGGCTTAAGAAAGTATGCCTTGCTATCAACATTACAATTTCCTACCTAGATGGAGATAATTAGGAACAGATCTCTATTTTTTTTTATTCTTTTTTTTAAAACCTTAACTTCTGTGTATTGGCCCCTTGGTGGAAGAGATCTCTATTTTTTTGATTTGCTTATGCATTAATGCTCCTTGTAACTTTAATGGAAATGTCTGGTTCTTAGTCTTCTAGGATGCTAACACAAAAATTGTTATTGTTACTGTTATTAAAAACAAAAACCAGTGAGAGCTCCTGCTTCCCCTTCTCTATTTGAACCTTTCTGAAATGATTGCATAAAAGGACACTGCAAACAGATGTCCACCAATTACTTTGAAAACAGAAAAGCTAGTTATAGTTCTTTTGCCTTATTCCTAGTTGAACGTAGAGACTGTCTAAATTTCCCCTTTCTTTTTAGTTCTCTGCCCCTCCCCAACACTCCAACTCAATAACTGCACTGGTGGTTTAACACACTCCCCTTTGTCATTACTGTGTGCAGGTGAAATGCCACAATGATTACTCGTATCACTTTTGTGTGCTTGGCAGTGAGACCTGATGATGCCCCACTCTGCTCCCTTTGACCACTTTCCTAGACTTCTTAACCTACCTTTTTCTCCAACAAATGGCAAGGACCAGGTAAAGACATCCATGAAATTTGGAAGCCAGTAAGGATGAGGAGAGCAGTTGAATTGTCTGATGTTCATAACATTGTTCTCATATTTCAATACTGCAGCTGAAAGAGAATTAAGGAAAAGAAAGCTATTCAATAGAGAATTATTTTCCCAGAAGTTATGTACAAATTCCACAATATGAAGGCAAATATTTTAATAAGCAATGAATGTTTACATTCATTATGGGCATACTCTAGGCACTGTGATATGGGTTATATGAATACAAACCACAAGGCAGAAAATTCTGAAACCCATTTATATACATGTCATGAAATATGTCAGAAGCTGAATAAAATTCCACTCCACAAATGTTAGCTTTTCTTGCAATACCTAGAAGAAAAATTCCTGGATAAACAATTTTAGTTGAGAAAGCTTAAATCCCCCCAGCCTCACCCAAGTATACAAATTAGCAACTTTTCACTTTTCCAAAAGCTGTGCAATCCAATCAGAACATACACTGACGATGGCAGAAGTTATAAGAAGTTTGTTCTGCATATTGACTAATAACATGAGCCATTAGGATAGGTTCCAGTTGTATACACTTAGGAAATCAATTTCCACCTTCACAGTCTCAAAGGACACTAGCTATGGAACTTGGCAGAGAAAAGAGCCAACCTCCCCTGCCCTCCCATCAGCTCGGCTATATTTAAGTTTGTGAAACCAGTCTATGCCAAAGCTTAAGGCTGCAGAATATGAGAGTGGCTCAGATCTTTGTGATGAAATAATCTTAACCTCCCAGTCAATGTACAAATCTATTTTACAACTGTTTAAACGATCAAACTTTTAATCATTCCACCAGCAACCAACAGGTTAAATTTATTAAGGGCATTTATTCTGTGCTACAAAATGGTAATATGAATTCAAAATTGAGGTTCTCTCTGCCCTTGAGGATTTATTATAGTAGATCAAGGACTCTTAATTGTTGTGTCTTGGACTTCTTTGGCAATCTGGTGAACTTTAGCAACTCCATCTAAGAATACTGATTTTAATAGGATAAAAAAATACATATGATTACCAAGGAAATTAATTTTTGAAATAGCTACCAAAATAACATTTTTAAAAGTTCAATTATTCTAGATTAAGAACTCCTTTTCAAGGGTAACTCATTGTGTTCATAAACAAGAAAATGTAGGCTATTTACAAAATAAATATAAAATGAATTGCAGGGAGAGGGGCATTAACAATTGTGGTTCTGATACCACAACTACTAGGGAACTCAATACCCAATAGGACAGATTTCATACTGTTGGACTGCTCTCACGATTAGAGTTCTTACATCTTGAATTTCTGTCTCTTTGTAACTCCCACCCAATATTCTGTCCTAAGGAGTAATCTAGATTGTCTAGCTTCTGCCACATCCTCACTGCATATGTTATACCTCTGAATATTACAAGTTAGCTATCATCTCTTTCTTTTCTTTCTAGTCTACAGGTCCCCAATTTCTTCATATGTTCCTTTTCTCATATGCTTTCTTAATGCATCTCATAATGCTTTTCTGTCTCTGGATATTCTCTAGGTTATTCATGACTTTCTTAAAATAAAACCCCAGAGTTTAATACAATAGTCTGACTATAGATTGTAGACTCCTTGAAGACATGGACTATCCCATTTTTTATTTTGAATCCCTAGTCCCCATCTAGCACCTTGCCTTCCTTACAGGCAATCAGTACTCACTGAATTGAATTGAGTGTCCATCAATTGTCCACAATAATTTATTAATGCAGCTTGATATTCTACTGGCTTTTCAAATGGTGGGATGGTCGTTATTAAGGTTGTGGTCAACTAATGTCATACTGGAAAAGAGCATGATCCCTGCCTAAAGTCATACGTTATTTGCTACAAAGTCATAAGAGAGATGAGGAGGATATTGCCCCTCCTATCAGGAAGGAAAACGGAACCAGTGAATACGCAGCTTTCATACCTGCTGTGTGGTCCTCTACCCAGAGCTCCATGAGGACCCCGCAGCCAGAGAGGCCCAATAACCAGGGGCAGAGGAGAGCGCTCCTCTATCCATTGTATCTCCATTTAGTGGAATTTATGAATTTATTTATAGTGTGTATTTATGAACCCTAACTGCCTAACAGATCAGGAGAGGAATTACAGCTCATACCTTACCCACTATTCCATTTGGACTTATAATACCGTTCTGTACCACAACAAAATCCTGCTAAACAAAAGCATTTTCTGTAATTATGAGTATATTTTGGCAGTTTGGGATGGAAAAAAAGGCAATGTGGCTCTCAGCTACCCTTGGTATCATACTAACATCTGTTCCATATAAAACTAAGTATATTTTTGAACACCATGTATTCACAACAGCAGCTTCACCTTTATCTTTGGGAATATTTTTTCATGCATGTTAACTAGTCTTTGTGAAAAGTAATATTTCTTTCATGTCTCCTCCATGTTGTTATTAGCTTGAGGTTTGTTCAGTAAAAGGAGGTAGATGTATTTTGAATGACGGGAGGGGATTAATGGCATAATGAATGATATGCTAGAACAAAAATTTATGAATTCTTGTTTTTTATACTGATTAATATTGCCCAAAGGAAACACTGGGAAATGTGGAAATAAGGAAAATTTTAAATAAAGCTGGAAAAAAATCACACTTTTCTATAAGTCTACAGAGACATAATAGGTTGGCACAATGGTGGTATTTCATAGTTTCTAAGTAAAAAACATTTTTTGAATTAAATGATCACTAACACATATATACATTTATTTATCATTCAATCACTTAACATTATGAAATATACAATATTGTTGGGGGAAGGAAGGCACCAAGGTGTTCAGAGTTTGCCTTCCTGTTTATTTTGCTATAATAAAGAACCACAGAATGGGGACCAGGAGGTTTGGATTTCAATTCTGTTTTAGCTCTGCCACTTCTTAGTTGTGTGGCTTTGACAAAGAGATCCAACCTCTGAGCCTCAGTTTCTATATCTGTAAAATGTGGATTCTTTGTAGCTTTCGTATTGTTTGACTTAAGTAATATTGTCTAAAGATAGCTATGTATCAATGGATCAACTAGTTACAAGGGGGAGTATAGGAGTTCTTATTGGAGTATATGCAATTTTTTCCTCACTTCCTTCCCCACCCCTCCAGTTTCATACACATGGCATAATGGAAAGAGCAATGGATTTACAGTTAGAGTACTTCGGTTCAAATCCTGACCTTAAGTTAAAGCCTCTTAAACATAGTTTCCTTACCTAAAAATGATGGGTTTGGACTCAAGTTCTAAGGTTCTTCCCCCTCTTTAAATATGTGATCTTATCACCTATAGTCACATATTTGAAATGCTGTCTCCTTGTAATATATAAGCTATTTAGATAAAATCAAATCAAACATCCCCAACCACCAAAAGTCACGAAATTCACAGTTCAACTTTATGCCTCACCTCCCACATCACCACCCATACCACCTGTCATTGACTGGCATAGTTTTAACAGTGCACTATTATGTGAAATGTATGAAAAGCATTCCTCCTTGGTGGGATGTAAGCATGACACACTCAGAGTTATCCAAGGCTACCTCCTCCGTCTATAGTTCTGAGAAAGAGAGGAAAAATCCCTACTAAAAGACTTTATTCAGTCCCTCATATAATTGTCAGTAGACCCAAATCACCTTTTCGATGATTAAAGTTTTCAAAGGTCTGTTATTAGGCATCACGTTTAGGTCTTAAATGACTGTCCATTATACAAAGATTAAGGAACAAAAAGTCAATTCTATTTCTGTTCCATAAGTAGGTGTGAAAACATATTGAAAGGAATTATAGTGTAGTCTAAAGAGTCCTAGGAGGCAGGAGATAGTTATCTCAGTTGAACTACTATATAACTTTGGACAAGTCTCTTAATTATTCTCAGCTTTATTTATCTCATTTGTAAGTTATATTTGAGTTATCTTTCCCCTGCAATATGACTCTGTCTGACCTTAACTATCTTCTTAATCTTCTTCCTTCTAGACTTCAGTAACCTATGCCTCTCTTGTTTTCTCCTTTTCCTCTTGGGATTGTTATGACATATTTTTTTTTTTCTCCTCTCTAGAGATCTGCCCTTTCTCATTTTCCTTTGCTAGATTATTGACAATGTGATGACTGATGGTAGATGCCAAGGATCTATACTGTGGTTTCTTCTCTAATTGTTCTAAACTCTCTATGTTAGGGTTTGCATTAGATCCCTGAGGTAAAATGACCATTTTTATGCAAATGACTTCCAAATCTATATACCCAAGCCATGGTTCTTTTGAGTTCCTATTTCATATCGCCAATTGTTTAAAACTGGATGACTTTGTATGAATCTCAAGCTTAGCATGTACAAAATAGAGCAAATTATTTTTCCTTCTTTGAACCCTCAGTCCATTCCTCTTTCTTAACTTTCCTTTTCTGTAATATTAAGACATCGCCATGCTTTTGTCACCCAAATTCAGAACTTTTGTGCTCTCAGTTAAGATAAATATCAAATTAGTTGCCAGATCATATCATTCCCATCTCTGTAACATCTTTTACATGTCCCCTTTTTTTCCCCTCATGTAATCATCACACAAGCCTTTATCATCTCTTACTTGTTCTTCTAATTGATTTTCCTGCCTCAAATTCTTTGCAACTTCACTTCATCTTACCCACCGCCATCCAAATGGTTTTCCTGAAGAAGGCAAGATCTGACTATGTCATCTCCCTAGGCAATAATGGCTTCCATTTTACCTCTACGGAAAATTATAAACTTTTTCATTGACTCCTTTTTGTAGTTCTTTACAATGGGATCCCTTTCTAGCTTTCCAAATTACTTAGTAATAATAATATATCTATATAGCATTTTTGGATTTCCATCTCATTTGGTCTCACCACCCAGTGTAGTAGCTTTTGTTATTAATTCCTGTTTTACAGAGAATGAAACAGTTTGAGAAAGGCCAGGGTAAAATAGCTAAGAGGTGTCTGGGGCAGAATTTGAACTTGGATCTTCCAAACTCTTAAGTCCAAGATGCTATCAGCTGTACTGTCTGGCTGCTTTGATTTACCCATTATTCTCCTTTCAATCTATAGTCCAGCCATGCAGACTTACTTATTATTCCTCTCATGCAACTCTCCATTTTTTATCTCTGTGCTTTTGTATTGGCTGACTGCCACTCCTGTTCAGTTTTCCCACAACACCACTGCTCCTGGAACTCCTGATTTCTGCAAAGGCTCTGCTCAACTGCTTTCCCTGTTTCACCACAGGTGCTAATTCCTTCCCCTCCAAAGTGATCATACTTTTCTCTTATATCTTAAAATGTATTATCTTAATGCTGTACATATAATCTTCTAATTATCATTCAATTGGTCTGGCAATCTATCTATCAATCTACATGTATGTGTGTATGTGTAAAACAGTTTTGGTGTTGCTAGGTGGTGCAGTAGATAGAGTACTGTATTGGGAATCAGGAAAACATCTTCCTGAGTTAAAAATCTGAACTCAGACTCTTACTTGCTGTGTAACCCTGGGCAAGTCTTAGCCTGTATTTTTCTCAGTTTCCTCATTTGACAAATGCACTAGAGAAGGAAATGGCAAACCACTCAAGCACCTTTGCCAAGAGAACCCCAGAAGGGATCGCATAAAGTTGGACATGATTGAATAACAAACTTTTTATCCCATGTGCACATGCAATTTCCTTCATTTGAATATAAGCAATATTAGGGTAAGGATCACTTTTACTTTTTCTATCCCCATTCTTTAGCACAACACTGCATACTGACTGATTATGGGATATACAGAGATTCTAAAGGGGCATGAAACCACTTCTTAACAATAGTTAGTGTTGGCATGGGGACTAATGGTTTGCAAAGTGCTCTAGATACATACATATTTACCAATGACTCTGTAAGGTGCTATTATTGTTCCTACTTTGCAGATGAGCAAATTGAGGCTGAGAGGTTTTAGGATTCACCCAGGGCTACACAGGCAGTTCTATGCGGGATTAAAAGTCAGATCTTCCTAATTCCAAGTTTCATACTTTAGCCACTGTGCTACCTACCTGCCTCTGACAAAGTTTAGTTAATTTTATTATACCCACCTAAGAAACTGAGCTCAGAATGTGAAAAGACATTGAAACTGCACATTTTTGAAATGGCTCTAAACCCTGGGAGAGGACATCTCCCAGGACTCTCTACCTCAACTTCCTCAAACACCTCCCACTTCCTTTGTGGGAGGTGTCTGAGAAAGTATAAAAAGAAGAGAGAGCATGGTTTTGGCGCCTTTTTTCCCCCAGAGTGCCTTTTTCCTCTGGAGAGCCTTTTGCCCCTGAAGATCTGGTCCCAGCTAACTGCTTGAGATCTGGTTTTCCCGGACTTTCCCAAACCTTTCTTTTCCTAAACTCTAAAATAAACCCAGTTAAATATCCCTGGAGTCTAGCCTGATTTTGTTCTGCTCCAAAGCCTGCCTCTAAAGGGCTCGGGTTAATTTCCCTACCGGGGCTGGGGGCTACCCCTGCTTCCTTCTCTTCCTTTCCCTTCCTTCTACCATCCTTCCTTCTTTTACCCACAACATTAAAAAGACTTCTTGCATAAGAGAGTCTATCACAACATTTCCTATGCTGATTGTCTATTCTCTCATAATACTGCACTCAGTATTCTGAATACTGAATGGATTTTCTAAGACAATAGGACTGTTCAGGGTAGTGTTCCCAGTACACCTGGGAGTTAGAAACTCCAAAACATTTTAAACATTCGTGGTCTGGAGATCTCACGCCAAAGGTTAATTTGTCATTCAAATTTTGTCCTATAATTATATCCTATCAGATACAGCTAGAATTGGGAAACTAAAATGAATCCCATTTCTTAGACTTAATGTAAATATTGGTTTTTTTGTCACACTTTCTCGAGGCTTCCTCAAAGTGGGAGCAAGAAAAAAAAAAGTGAAGTATCCCAAAACAGAGCAAGTACCAATATAGTCTTTGTCCATTCAGGTTTAGTGGAATGAAATTTTATTTCTTTGAAATACAACTGAAATGTGGTTTCCTTTATACTTGCCATTGGCTGACATCCAAACAGAGATGCCAGAAGTAATATATTATTATGGCATGGGTAACCTCCCATGGAAGAAGAATTGAAGGTTTGGAGATAAAACAAGGGGGGACATTCATGTGGCGACAACTCTTGCCATAATATAAAAACTTTGTCCTTTGGCAGCTCTTTTAGTTAATCGCTGCAACTTGCATGTATGGATTCTTTGGCTAGAATCTAGATGAGTTTGTGTACTTTTTTAATGGGTAGTTTTCTATGTATATTTTTTTAATTGCAAGAGGCATTCTAGAAGGCAAGTTACTAAAATTATTAAATGTGTTTTGTATAGGCATGGACCATCTCATTTTGTTGTTATAATTTACATAGCTTAGTACAAAGCTTAATACATAGCAAATAATAAGTTTTGCAAGCTGATAATTAGTCATATCTGAAGTTAATCAATAATTCGATAGCAAAAAATCAGAACAATTATCATTCTTTATTAGAACTTCATTATGGGAAGCTTTTGCAAGATTTGAATTTGAATCTTTCTTCTGGCACCAGTGGTCTGACACTTGACAAGCCATTTAAACTGTCTGCTTTAGCTTCTTCATCTATAAAATAGGAGTAATAATAGTAACTTTCTGAGAGCAAACCTTAATGTGCTATTTAAATGCTAGTTGTTATTATCAATACTTACAGTGTCTGCCAGAAGTGATTAATAGATGCTTTTTGACTGGGTAAATTCTATCTGATCTATAAGTTTTAATTAACATGAAATATTATATTAATGATACATTTAGATTTGAGTACATTGAATTCACCAGAGGTCATAAGATCATAATAGTGTATTTCTCAAATACATACATACATATCTCTATGGGCTCTTGACAGGTTTCCCTCTCTCCAGGCTCTCCTTCCTCCAAATAATTGACCATTTCACTGCTAGACCATTCTTCCTTATGCACAGATCTAGTCATATCACTCCTTGGATCAAAACCCTACAATGGAACCCCTCAGCTTAAAGAATGCAGTTGAAAATAATTAGCTTGGTATTCAGAGTCATCCATAATCTAATACCACCTTACCTTTCCTAGCTTATCCTGATATTGCTCTCAAGCATGTCCTCTATTTTCATGTGTCTTCCAAATAGATGCTTCCTTTCATATCTCCTTGCTTTTATTCAATATTCCTTACACTCTCCAAATGTTGCCTCTTCTCCTCTGCCTACTGAATGATTCCCATTTTTTAAAGCCCAACTCAAATGTTAACTACAGTTGGTGAAGACTCCCCTCCAACACCCCTATAATTCACACGGCACTTTGTACCGCTCATGAATTTGTTTATATTAATGTGTATGCAACTTATCCATTCCTCTACTAGACTATAAACACCCTGAGAGCAGAAATCATGTTTTATTTGAACTTTATATTTCTGTCATTCCCAGAATACACTAAAAGGGCTAATAATTTTGCTGAATTTGAATCTTACTTCCCACTCATTTAAGAATGGCTCTGCAGAAAGCCAGATTTTTAGAATTATCAGGTGATAGTAATGATGACAAATAGATTGAGAGATAAAGGAGAAATGAAACTTCCATGAGAAGACAACAGAGAAATCCGTTATACCCCTAGGGCATTGCAAAGCCTGACAATTTGAGTTGACTGGCTCAGGACAATAGGCTCCATCACTCTCTGGTCCAATTACATTTGTTTTTTCTAACAGTGTGTGTGTGTGTGTGGGGGGGGGGGTAATAAGGGTCCATAGCAACAGAAGGCTTCATAATTAGTAATGTATTAAATTCATTTCATGGACCAGCTACATATACAATTTGAAATATGAACTCTGGTTGGATCAGTGTTACAATCTGGTTATTCAAAAATGACCTGGCATTATCATGCCTAGAATTTAAACTATAAAAGGATCATAGAATTGGAAGAGATTTTGGATCATCATGTCCAAACTGAACCTATCCAAAATGAACTTATCCAAAAATTCTCTTTACAATACATTTGACAAATATCACTCTAGCCTATGCATGAAGATCTCCAATCAGAGGCATACTACTTTTCAAGGTACCTCATTCCACTTTTGTTGAGGTTTTTATTTTTTAATTATTATTAGGAAGTTTTCCCTTTATATTTAAATTTCATTACCAACTATTCTGTGACTTGTAGAAAGAATCTTGAAGAGAAAATAAAACAACTATTATAATGCTATTAATACCCTTCTCCTTGGCAACGTTTTCCTGATGATCTAAATCCCTGAGTATTCCTCACCAATTATACCACTAGCTATAACTAAGTGAGAAGAAACTAGTAGGGAAAGCGGGGCTAAGTCATGAGATAATCCTGACATTTGGACATCTGAGTATTTTTAAATTGATGGAGCATTTGAATGCCTGCTGAATGTACAAGAAGGAGATTCAGTGGGACAAAGGATTATTAATATATTTATGTACCTAAAGCTACACCTATTGGGCATAGGGTGTTATTTAGACATCATTACAGTACATTCTATTATTTGTAATAATTACAATAGTCTTTTGAAGTTTGCAAAATACATTACAAATAGTTTATCATTTCAGTCCATTGAGAAAGGTGCTATAATTACCCCCATTTTCCAGATAAGGAAATTCAGGCTGAAATTTGCTCAGGGTCACACAGCTAGTAAGAGTCTAAGTGGGGATTTGAAGGGGAAAAGCATTATAGTAGGTACCCTGCTGAGTGCTTTAAAACAAACATTTTACAATGGAGGAAAGTGAGGCAAACAGAGGTTAAGTCACTTGCCCATGGATAACATGGATATTGACTGTCTGAGGAGGGAGTCCAGCACTCTTGGCAATCAGGCTAATTAGTGTTCATATCACTTTTCCTTAAGCCACTATCTGCCTACACTCTAAACACCAGCATTTCTCTATTTTATATATAATACAATGTATAATCAAGCTTGTCTTTTTTCCTTCCTGTTTTTAAAATTAAATAGTTTATTTGTTACATTAAAATATCCAATTAACTCTTCCCTCCTTCCCCTGCCCTCTTAGAGAAGGCATCACTTGACAGAAAGATCTATCAGTCTATCTATTAATCTATCTGTCTATCTGTCTGTCTGTCTATCAAAGACTCTTATTTCTATTCATTAATTCTTCCTGTTACATCCTGTTCCCAACTGATCATTATTTCCTTTTCTACATTCTATGCTCCAATTAAATTGAGCCCCTTTATTTTCCTCATACACATTCCATCTCTCATATCCCTGACTTTGTACTTGGACCAGTAATCCCGTAGGCCAACAATGCATGCCTGCTTCATTTCTTCCTTAAATGATCAAGGCATCATTTAAGAACTACCTTATATTCAAAGTCTTTTCTGATTTATCCGACTGCTACTATTCTCCTAGTAGTTAAAACTGCTTTGCTACATGTTTAGCTACTTTATCTTCATTTCTATTTATCCAATATGTATACAAACATTTATATATGTCCATGTTGTCACTTCCACTGGAATGTAAGGCCCTAAAATATAGGTTGTCTATTCTTTGTATTTGTAGGTCATGTCAATAACAGTGAGGGGCACAGAGCAGCTCAATAAATGATTGTTGAATTAAATGGAATGGAATTGTTAATATGGGTCAGATTAGATAACAGCTAACTTCCTTTCTTGCCTATGATCCTATATACAAATGCAGACAATATACAGGACTGCAATCTCATGAATGAAAGCTAGAGAAAGCTCTCTCCAACTATCTTTAATCTGCCATCAGGAAGAAAAAGGAGATGGGAATCCTTGCTCTCCACTGATTAACTCTTACTATAGGCAGTCCAGCTTTATAAGCCTCAAACCTCAAAAAAAAATGTATCTATAACAGTTATATCTTTGCATTAGGTAAAACACTGATATCATTTTGGAATGTCTTACATTTTTTTTCACTTTCAAAATCATATTTAAAATCCAGCCCAAACTGTAATATGCACTGGGGTCTGAAATAAGATCTCCAAGATAGCTTTATTACTCAATTGCTACTAATTCAATATATTCCATATGAAGATAATGTCATTACCAATGTGTCTGTGTGTATTTCCAAGGAAAAGTGGGGAGAAAGTAACTCTCATGCAAGTCTCTAATCTTAAGACACTGAATGAAGCAAATATCACTTACAGGCTTACACTTCCTCTTCAATGTCTTTTGTAGTTTTATTAATTTGTACATATTTAAGATAGTGTTATTTTAAGATATTGACTGTTTTTGGCAGAATGGGAAGAAATAAAGACAGTCATTTGAGAAATATTGACAAAGTAGCTCATAGAGAAATGATCCTCATTCAGTGGAAAAATGAATATATATTCCAGTATCTACTTTATATCTGACTGTAATGAGGACTTTTAAGGTTGATAGCTGGGAAGTCTTGATACCTAAAATAATTTAGTGACTATGGGAGAAAAACATATTGCAAGTTGGGTTTTGGATGGCAGAAGGGTACATATTTTGGCTTTTCACCATGAGATAAGTGGTGTCACTTCATAAAAGAGAATCTGCTTTGAAGTAAAAGTTTCCTTAAGACTAGGTCTCCAGGGGACAAGCCAAACTTCTAGGTAGTTTGGGGAAAAAAGTTTTTAGAGGGCTTCCAGGGAATTACTTTTGATTAAGAGTTAATGATATTAACTTGGTTAATTTTTAAATGGGAAGGACACCAGTAGAAGATAAGAACTTAGTGAATAATAAGAGAGGATTAAGCCATCAGTTGTTCCTAGAACAATAAGAGTGAGATGCATCAGGGTGGCTTCCTCTCCTGGGAACTCTCAATCTGGCAAGGGAAGTGTAGATTGGGTGAGAAAGCCAATCACATTTCAAAGGAAAGAAAATACAGAGGTTGGGTGCTATTTCCAATTCAAGTGTTACACACTTTTCAGCAAATCTCATTTTTTAAAGCTTCACTGAGGATAGAAAGTCCTTTTTTTCTTAATATGTATCCTAAGTACAGCCCTCTTCCTTCTTTTGATGCTTAATAAGTTTAAAAACTCACAAATATTCAGTTAGAAGGATACTCATACTTCCTCATATTCCTCCTTCCCATAGATCCACAATATACCCATTAAATGGTCATCTTCTCTCTGTCTGAAAACTTCCAAACAGTGAGACATACAACCTAGTCTGCTTTTGGACTATACACATTGCTAGAAAGTTTTCCTTACATTGAGTTTAAATACATACTTCTTTGACATTCTAAGTTTGTCTTCTAGGGTAAGGCAGAATAAGTTTAATCTTTTCTCCAAGTGACAGCCCTTCAAATTCTTAAAAAGGCTATGATATTGCCTCTGTCACATCTTTTATAAGCTAAATATTTCCATTTTCCTAAACTGATCCTTATATTGCATGGTGTCCATTCCTTTTTACCAGTCTAATCACTCTAACCTAGCAATGGTTTTGTTTCTTTTTAAACTGTGTCTCTCCAGAACTGAAACTCCATGTACCAAATTCAATCTGATAAGAGTGTAATGTAGTTGTCTCCTCTGTCTCAGATACAATTCCTCTATCACCACAACTTAAGATGACAGAGGATTTCTGACTGATATATTGATCTTCTAGTTCACTAAAATCCTCATATATTTTTATATGAACCACTGTCTAGTCATATATTTCCTTATGTTATACATGTACATCTGACTTGTTGAGTTTCATTATCCATTTAAAATTCTATCTTAATAAGATAGTTTCAACAGTATTCTGGCCTTTCAAAATCTCTCTGGCTTCTGAATCAGTCATAGACAATGATAGTGTACCCCTTCAGGTTAACATCACCCTAAGATCTGAAGAGCACTTCATTGAATCTTTCATTTAAAAAAAATGATGAAGAGTAAAGCCAAGGATAGATCCCCAGAAATGCTCTACTAGAGCAGCTCACTAAACTGACATCAACACATTCTTTGGTTCTAGTCATTCATCCAGATATGCAATCCTCCAATATATATTGCTCCATCTTTCCCACAGGGATATCATGGGGAATTCTGTCAAATGTCTTGCTGAAATCTAGGTACTAACTCATTTTTCAGTCTAATACATACACACTGATATGTTTCAGGAATCTGAATAATCAATGTTTAGTTGATTTAAGAGTCAAAGGATTAATGGGATGATCTGAATATAAAATCTCAATGGGTGACTTCTTTTTCATCTTCCTTTCCATTAATTAATATTTAAAAAGAAAGCAAGTTGACTACAGGACTGAAACTAAGAAGGTTTAGAAAGAGGCCTCCAGCAGTGTTCGTGACCCACTCTGATACTGCAGCTGGATAAACAGAAACTGAAAAACATTGGTGCTTTTGGGGATAGTTTTTAAAAGGGGAGAACTGAATTATTTATTTTAGGATAACCTAAAAGCTACTCTAACTTGCACTGTATTAATAATTTATATATTTGAATATGCTGCACTCAAGGATGATTTTAAAGCAACAAATAATACTTCCATTCGAAGACTTGTTTTCCTCTCATGAAAACTTGGTAGAATCACCTAAAAAGCCTCCTGAAAAATAAGAGAATGGGTTCCATAATAGCTCAAGATATTTGCCACTCCAAAGTCTTTCTTACATAACATTATTTAGCAGGGATGACAAAACGTTTCATACAAACTCCTGAGATTGAAAGATGAGAAACATTTCACATTAATAGTACATTAATGAGTAACAAATGAATTAAAGAAAATTTGTATCAAGCTATAGCAATCAAGATGAAAAAGAAAAAAGCCAATTACCAGCCACAGATAAATTAATGCATATTATATGTCATGTGAATAAAAAGCTTTCAAAAAACATTTATTGAGCACAATAGTATTCCATCAACAGCAGATACCACAATTTGTTCAGCTATTCCCTAGTTGAAGGACATTCCCTCATTTTCCAATTTTTTGCCACTACAAAGAGCGCAGCTATAAATATTTTTGTGCAAGTCTTTTTCCTTATTATCCAAGCAGCCGTATGGTTGGATCAAAAGGCAGGTATTCTTTTAAAGCCCTTTGGGCATAGTTCCAAATTGCCATCCAGAATGGCTGGATCAATTCACAACTCCACCAGCAATGGAATAATAAAATGGAGGAATTCCATGTGAACTGGAATGACCTCCAGGAAGTGATGCAGAGTGAAAGGAGCAGATCCAGGAGAATATTATACACAGAGAGTGATGCACTGTGGCACAATCGAACATAACGGACTTCTCTACTAGCAGCAATGCAAGGATCCAGAACAAGGCTGAGGGACTTATGAGAAAGAAAACTAGCCACATTCAGAGGAAGAACTGTGGGAGGAGAAACACAGAAGAAAAACAACTAATTGATCACGTTGCCTTATGGGAATATTATTGGGGATGTAGACACTGTATGATAACTCTAGTCCAACTATCAATAATATGGAATTAAGACTTAATCAATGATACATGTAAAACCCAGGGGAATTGTGCATCGGTTACGGGAGTGGGGTGGGGTGTTTAGGGAATTTGGGGGAAGAGGGAAAGAACATGAAACATGTAACTATGGGAAAATATTCAAAATTAAAATTAAAATTTATTAAAAAATCTTGTTAGCCTCAGTGAGGCTATTGCCAAATTGAGCCATTCCTCTTGAGTTTCAAGTATCTATTTCTATTTGTCATATCTCTGTATTCAAAGGAGTTACTATGAACAACTCAGCTCCTGAATTCTACTTTTAAATCTGGTTCTTTTAAATCTCCAAGGAAAGAATATTCACCACATGTCTTAGTAATACATCTGTCTCAAAAATCTTTGGAAAAACCCAATTTTATCTCTATTGAATATACATATTTCCCCTCATTCTGGCATTCATTGAGAGAGTAACTGGTCATTATTCTTCTTTTCGGTACCTCTTTAAGAAATTCAAAAGCAGATGACTAATTTAAAAAAACCTAGGGCATTTTTTACTTTCTGGAATGTTGTAGAGTGGTTCTTCTGTTGATAGATATATCTCCTCCATCAATGTGGTCATGGAAACCTGATCTGTGGTTGTTCATTTTATGCCAAACAACCAAATATTTAAATAATATGCACATTTAAGAATTCTTTCATCAAAAAGATTATTTGGGAGAGAATTATTAAAGGTACTTGGGGGCACTTTGAGTCATGCAACACCTAATTACCATAAAGATCTGATTGAAGAGCAGAAAAGTTCAGTGGAGGAAAGTCTAGCTCATGGATTGGCTCTAGCTCTTGGCTTAATTTTATCTAGCCTATAAAGTGTTTAACAAGAAGTGACCCCTCTCATGTGTGTAATAGCAAAAACATGACAAAGCTATGAATGTGTTTAGTGGAAAGGTTCTAAAGGTTTATAAGACAGAACATCTAAAAAATGAAAGAATGAAACAAAGAAAAATATGAGAACCACCACAGAATGAATGTGTTAGGTACTGAATAAATACTTTTGGGAACGATTGATAAGGTTTTCAAGAATTCCTATGCATACACAAAATATGAGAGGAGTAAAACACTTACGTTCTCATATTATTTTCTCTTTGGAAAAAAAATTGGTCTCGTTCTTATTTTTTTTTAATAAGAACAAAATCAGCAAATTCCTTAGAGACAATGTGGAAGTGTAAGGAAATCCTACATTTTAATTCCACCACAAGCAACAACTATGTGACCATGGGCAAGTCACAAGACCTCTTTGACCCCCAGTTTTCTCATCTGTAAAACGGAGCTACTAATATATATATGTATATATATATATATATATATATATAGTAGTATACAGAATTGGGGTCATATAGTTTTTTCTAGCTTTGGCTGAGTTCCAAAAGCTGTTAGAGGTATAGAATCTTGAGGAAAAGCAGTTGACTGGATCTTCCGTGGAGGGAGGTTGTGAATCAGCCGAGCTGCTTTGATTATCTAGCTTTAATATTGAAATTGAGCCTAGCTTTGACATATTTAATTAAGAAATTATTATTTAGATAAATCCTTTATATTTTCCTTTCCTATTACCATCCCTGCCTTTTCCCTCCCTTACCTATATGTTGTGAAGTTAATAAGGAGAGTAATTAGAGAGGAGTTAAATTTGTGAAGAGTTACCTAATTGACAGCATTAGTTATAGTTAGTCAGCCATCATTTATTCCCTTTAGATAGCAATAGCACCTAGTAAAAACTGAGTTTAAAGGCAGGTCCTTACTCAGACTCCATCTTTACTTCCCTTTCCCCACCTGAGGTTCCTGAGACAACCGATAGGGCTTTCCTTTAATCCACCTTCCTAAACAAACCATCCTTCAAACAAAATAAACCCTTTTTGTGTTTCAACAATATATGCAAATACTGAGGTTGGAATTATATTTTTCCAATGTGTTTGTCTGTCTCTCTTTTCTTTATCTTCCCAGCACCTAGAACAGTGCTCGCTTGAGATAAGTTCTTAATAAATTCTTGATGTCCCTCTCCTTTACTTATGCATGGCTAAAGAATAAGACAGGTAGAGCTGGAAGGAACCTTATAGGCTGTCTAGCCCAATGCCTTCCATTTTCAAATGAGGAAGCTGAGGTTGAAGGAGATCAAATGAATCATCAAAGGTCACAGAATTTCATAAATAGCAGATCTGGGAATCAAACCCATGTTCTTTCTGACTCAGCATGCTTAACCCTGGACCATGCTGCTGCCTCTCCCAATTTTTCATTTTCTACTCTATTAGAATTTTGTAGTCTTTATTCTTAACATAAAAAATCAGTATGGTGCAATATTTTCATTTCTTTCTCTCTTTAGGTAAAGAAATATACAAATAATTTTATTTATTTCAATAAAACCTTTGATTTTTATAGAAATAGGCTCCTCATATAGCTAATTTTCTAAACTATGGAAAATGGGTTATCACAGGGGAAATGCCAGTTCAGTCATCTCTCTTCTCTTCTGTATTTGTGGGTGGTAGTGATTGGTGTGGGGAGTAGGTACTAATGGATAAATCACTGGGGCCTCAAACTTCCCATTTATCATTTTCATAAGAAATAGCATAGCTCTTCAACTCTTTAATTCAAATAGAAAATTTAAGGTGTTAATATGAGGTCTAGCACTAGAATGCCCCAAACCTCAGAGCAATTTAATTTAAAGTATTTTGAGATTAAGTAGGCAGTAGAATATCTTTTTTTGGAGGGTAGTGGTGGTGGTAATCCTTACTTAGTAACAATTCTAAGACAGAAGAGTAAAGGCTAGGTAAACAGGATAAATTGACTTGCCCAGGGTCAGAGCTAGGAAGCATATGAGGCAAAATTTAAAACCAGGTCCTCTTGATTTCAGGCCTACCACTCTATGCACTGAGCTACCTAGCTGCTCCCAATTGAGTAACTTTTATAGAAGAGGAATTTCTTAACCTGGGGTCTGTGAATTTGTTTTTTGCTTAAATGTTTTGATAATTGCATTTTGATAACTGGTTTCCTTTGCAATTCTGTGACTTTATTTTTTACATTTAAAAATATTCTTCGGAGAAGGGGTCCTATGACTTTACCAGATCGACCAAGGGTCCATGATGCAAAATAGGCTCCAAGTTTTAAATGAAATTAATTAGAAAGCAAGATCACTGCAATTCACCAGGCAATGAATGCACTGTAAAAAAACTGAGAATTTTCTATGAAATATGCAGATGATGAGAACCAATACCTAAATAGGAAAATATCCAAATGTACTTTGACAGAGAAATTTAAGAATTAATTTCAATATGGAGAGAAGATAAGTATATTCAAGAGCATCAGCTTGAAGTGGCATAAATACCTGTGGTAAAATACCTTTGGAATTATATTTATTACTAGATATGTCTTTAGTTTTAATTTACAGATCAATCAACATTAACCAACACAAATGTCATCCTTATGTCCTTTAGAGAATGCATGATGCTTCATCTACCTTTAAAAAGTTTACAATCTATTGTGTGGATGAAATATCACCACGAGGCAGTAAATGACAAGTATTTAGTGTAAGCAATATATGCTGTGGAATTAGATGGTTATGCTTGGTAGAGAGAGATAAAACCAGAGAATTTGAGGTCTTAAGGTTGGGCTACAGAATTTGTATTTTTTTTCTCTGTATAGGTAATAGGAAACCACTAAAAGTTTCAAAACAGCTTATAGCACTTTAGACAAGTCAGTAAACCTTTGTGTTTCTTGGTTTCCTCACTGATAAAATGAGCTGAATAAATTATTCCTAGGAGTTCAATCTAACTCTCCCATTCTAAGGTCCTACCATCTATGACTTAGGGGGTGGACGTATTAAATGCATTGTCTTGGGAAGATCAATCTGACTAAAATGCAGAATGGGGTGGAGAAGTGAGGAGAGAAAAGGAATAAAAGAACCAGACCAGTTAATAGACTCTTTTAGGAGTCAAGACTTAAATATGAAGCACATGACCTAAGGAGGTGGCAAAGAATAAGGCTCTTGAAGAGACAATCTGCCTAGAACACTCAGAACTGTTGAGCTAATATAGCCTTGACTATGACTATCATTAGGTGTTAAATTCTAAAGAAAAAACCCTACTCTTGATTTTTTTTTTCATTTTTCCAGGAGAAACTATTAGCAGCAGCATCCTCTGTAAGAGCTGTAAGGAAAAATCAAATCACACTGCAATTATTGTGTTTGTGATTTTAGTTTTTCTTAAATTCATCTGTGTTGCTAAGACTCACGCTGTGTTCCCTGAAGCCCAGACTTTTTTTGCTATCTTCCTGTTGGCTCTCCTTTGAAGTTGCTGGCAAAGCAATTTTGTGGCTTGTTTCTTTACTCTGGTTAACATTAATTTTATTCAAATATACTAACTCTTACTTCTAGCAATGAATAAATGGCTCCCACCCCCATATACAGTACACAGTGTTAGCATAATAGCTTTAAAGTACTTCAGAGATTTTACACAAAAGCCTATTAAAATTATGCCTAAATTGAAATGAGTGTCTTTTTCTCCTTTCTCCCTGATCTGTTTGTCTTTTTGTCTCTGGGGAATTCTTTCAATTCTGGAGAGGTTTCAAAACTTCAGTGCTTCTCTCTCCTTCTTTAGAGTATGTGATCTTCCCTCCACATGCCAGGAGATAATAACACCAGAGCCACAGATCTTCAAGATGGAGAACAAGACCTGATGCCTTATCTTCTCTCACAATGACATCAACTATTCAAACTTGGATTGTTGGATAGTCTTTGGATCTTACTGGACAAAAAGAAAAATCCAATTTGTTTAGATTTTTACTGATTTTCAATTATTTTAAAATAATTATAGTAATTTCGGATCAAATTGCTTACCAAAATGATTTTCTGCCCTTCAAAATACTTTATTATGTCACTTATAACAGAGTTATAAAAGCTTTAATAAAGATAAAAAGTAATGAAAATATTTTTAAAGTATAGAACTTTGGCAAAATTCAGAATCAAAAAGTCAAAAAGGACTTTGAGAGATCAACTTGGTTTATTAGTGTGACATTCAGAAGTCTCTAATTTTGTTAAAAACTAGCAATTCAAGTTGCTGGGTTTGTACCTTTTTCTTTTTCTATAAAACAGGAAAAACAACAACTGGATTCTTATTTTTTATTATAAGGCTAGCAAAGACATAGTAATAGCAAGAAATAATATATAAGAAAATATATGAAACTAATATGGAGAAAGTTAAAATAGATTACTTCAATTCATCATTCTACCTCCAAATAGCATATAAATAAATTATTATAAACTTACAAATCTCTGTTTTCAAAATGGGAAAAAAAGGCAAATGGTGATCCATTTATAATTACTTATGATCCCTGAAATTGAACTCAGTTTCTTTCCATCCAAACTAATCCTTCCCTTTTCATCTCCCAATCCTCAAACCTTTCTATTTCTGCCAATCACACTATCATTTCCCCAGTCACCCACGGTCAATATTTTGGAGTATTTTTGACTCTTTTTTTCCCTTCTCGATTATCCCCTATATCCTATGAGTGACCATGTTCTATTCTTCTTTCCTTGAAGTGTCTCAATCACTTTCTTCTCATTGAAACTATCTTAATTTAGATTCTCTTCCTATCATACTTAAGAATACTAAGCTAAGATTACTACAATGGATGTCTCCCTTTATCCAATCTATTTCCATCTCAACTCATCCTACATAGGATCATTTAAAAAAACAACAACCAACAACCTCTTTCAACCTGTTCTTTCTCTGTTCAAAAGGCTCCAGTGAAGCCTCCATTTCTCTTATGTCAGACTTCATTTTGACATTAATAGCTCCCTACAATCTGGAATTACTCACAAATAGAGATTTGTCTCTCTACTCCCCTCCTCAAGTTATCCAGTTTGGCTCTCTCTGTCCTTACTTTCCATCTTAGAATCAGTACTGTATATTGGTTTCAAGATAGAAGAGGGGTAAGGGCTAGGCAATGAGAGTTAAGTGACTTGCCAAGGGTAACAAAGCTAAGAATTGTCTGAGTCCATATTTGAACCCAAGACTTCCTATCTCTGGGCATGGCTCTCAATCCACTGAACCACCTTGCTCCATCCCCTCATCCCACCCCTTGCTTCTTTATTTAAGGAAACCTATTTAAATCCTACTCATTTGGAGTACTCTCACATCATTCACAAGGCCTTCTATGGTAACTTCAGTCTGATTTCATTTTCCTCTCCTTTGAATTCCTAAAACACTTAGTGTTTACATCATTTATTGAGGCACTTAATTATGCTTTTTAATATCTGTATTTAGTGGTTTAAGTTTTGTTTACTTAAGAATAATGGAGATGAGCTACCTCAGACAGTGTGATGAAGAATAATAATGATGATGATATTGAAATGATGATCACATACACACACATACCAGTTTTCACTGATATATATATATATATATATGTGTATATATATATCTGCGATCATTACTTCGGTTATTTATATATCAAATACTATGCCATGCTGATTTTGTCCTGTTAAACGAAAAAATAAAAACCACAGCAAAGCTATTGTTTTTTCCCCTTCATTCTATAGGTTTAAAGTTAATTCTACTGTATGATGTCCAGATCACTTTGTATGTGTCTCAAAATCTTTGTCTCTGTAATGGCCTTTCTGGGTAATTTAATTTAAGTCCCCCATACCATTATTTGCTAATTTGCTATATATACTTCAAGCCCTAAATTCACATTCTACCTTCTCTATAAAGTTTTCCCTATAATTGTGGGAGACATTATTATCTAACTTTTCTGATATCTTAAAGTTGTTTCTGTACCACTCAATGAGTCAAAGAGTTATTTCCTCCATGGGATTGTAGGTTCTGGAAAGCAGGGTCTCTCATGTGGGACTTTTGCATCTGTCATGTTGCTTTATATGGTGCCAGATAAATAGGATTCATAGAAGTATTATTACTCCCCATTCTTCCATTTATGAACCTTTTTTTTAAACTATCACCTTCTATCTTAGAATTAATAGTATTTATTGGCTCCAAGGAAGAAGAGTGCTAATGGCTAGGCAATTGGAGGTAAGTGACTTGGCTAGGGTCACATAGTTAGGAAGTGTCTGAGACCAGATCTGAAACCAGGACTTTCAGTTTCTAGGCCTGGTTTTCCATCCACTGAACCATCTAGCTGCCTCCTCTTTAAATTCTCGATTAACTGTAATGGTCTTTACTAGGCAATGCTGTACTCCATTCCCTTGCCCAACTGTGTTTTGCATTAAACCTGAATATAGCCTACAATCATTGCATTAGTGTCCCAGATAGTCTAAGGCTTATTGGTTTCCCCAGAAGCATGAGAAGCAGAGGCAATGAATCCACCAACCTCGATCCATATTGCAGTGGACAGAGGGTAGGCCAGATGACCATGATGTAGCACAAAGCATCCTGGACTTTAGAATCAGAAGACCTGCCTTCACAGCCTACATCTGAACCCTTGCCTTCAATCTTTTTTAGCTCTAGAAGCCTGGAAAATTCATACTTCTTTTTTACCCTCAAGATCAGAGGATGAAGGAGTATGTTCTGCCTACCTCACAGGTAGGAAAATCATTATATCATTGAGCATTTTGGGGAGGATCTTCCCACTGAAACTGTAAGGCCATCCTCAGAGAGGTAACAGAGATGTATGTAGTCTGCTAATCTATGTTTGTGCATGTAGAAACATATATACACATATGGATATATCTACTCTTATACCTGGGAGCTAATACACAGTATTGATTCTAAGATGAAAGGTAAAGGATTAAAAAAAATAAAAGTATTCCCATGAAATGTTCTGGGGGCAATGAGTAGTGAAGTGCCTGAAAAAAACTAAAACACTGTCAACCAATGACTCTCTAAGGTAACATGATTCAAGGAGATTAGTCTTTATGTTTGCCTTGACAAAACAAAAAATAAACTGAAAGGGAGAATATATGACTTACCTTTGTTATTGTACACATCTAGATAGTTTGGTGCAGAAAAGATTGTAATTAGTGAAGGGAAGCCTGTTGTTTGGCTTTTCCTATACATGCGATACCTGAAAAGAAAACAAATCAAATTTTAAGGTACAACACGGTTATTTTTTTAATAAATGAGACAATGCCAAATTATAAGTTTGGCAATGGAGAAGAGAAAAGAAATCAAATCCTCTTAGTAAAATAGGGGCATTTATGTCCCCTAACATGGCACTTCCTTTTCAAGGTAGGTATGTCTTTTCAAGGCAGGAAAACTACAATCTATTTCAGGGATTTTACTGAGGATCCTTATGTGATTCCATTAATGATTTACACAATATTCTCTTCAGAAAGCCACAGATATTGTTGACATTGGAATATCAAACCAGATCACTAATGCCCAAGGCAAGTATTCTACAGATTTAGAGATACACTACCAAGATGGTCTTGTTCATAAACTATTCTTCTCTGAATAGCAATTTGCTCTTCAAAATAACATCTAGTCAAGTTTAAGAATTCATATGTTTAGATTTCCGACTTGTATTCATCCATTTCCTATTCCTGGAGCCTTTTGTGAATCAAAGATGATTCTTCTAGGAAGGTAATATTTAATCAATCAGTAATGGAATTGGAAACTAGGACATTTTGGAAATACATTGACAACACAGTTACTAGTTATATATTTTCCTGAAGGCAAGAATAATACATAATATAACACTTTATTTTTTAACTCATCAAAAGAAGTATTAGATGGTTTTCTTCCACTGAAGTGAAAAAATAAAGTATTTGATTACTTTTGGAATATCAGTCTAGAAATTTTAGTGCAGAGTATTGCCCTGAAAACAAAAGGTTATTCCTCTTTAGGTGTCTCCTACTAGCTATTTTGGTTGGGCAAACTGTTCTTAATTTTGCTGAATTATCTAATGAAAACATAGATCATAGAAGATGAGATACAATTTAATTCTATTATATCTTAATATTGTTCATTTGAGCTTAGAAAAACCAAGGCCAATCTGAGAAGAAAATCTTTTAGTCCTTTGGAAATCTCTACAAAACATTTACCTTGTTTACAGAAATGAACAATATTGTGGGAGCTAGGCCCTCAATTTTAAGTCCTTGATTTTACAAACAAGCTCTGTCTATAGGACAGTAAATAACTGTTTGAAGAGTGAAATGATTGTTTGAAGCTATTTAAGTGACCCCATTGAGTGAACTGCTCAATTTTGCCCCTCTTGGCATTCAATAATCCTTGTGAAATTGAATAGATCTGATTTGACAGACTCTCCCATGCAGGCAGAATGATTTTGGATACATGAAGGCTCAGGTATAGTAATCCAACTGATTTCAATCAGGTCCTCTGCCACACTTACAGCTTCAAAATGCTGTGAAGACCCTGGTTTTTGAGTTTTGATGATGTTCTGGGGATTCCCAAATGCACCTCTGACAGAGATCCTTAAATGTATTTGTTTCTTCTCAACAGAAACTTTCAACAGAAGCTTTTTTTGGGGTGAAGGAGGCGGGGTGTTTCTTAGTCAAAGGCTAGTGATGAGTATAGTAGGGAGAACCTCCCCATGTCCTCTCCCAAGCTTCTATCACAGTCAAATCACTGGGACTTTGTTTCATTGAAGGGATATGTTCAGAATAAATACTTTGTAGGGAATGAACTTTGTTGGACAGAATGATCTAGTACACCAAGAAAGAATTCCTTCTGTTAGAGCTCAGAAAACAGGACCGATTCTTCAGTGAAATATATGGCTGAGTCTATACACAGGGAGACACATGCTTCCTCTTGTACCTAGAAAGCACCCAACATTTGTTAATTGGATGAAGTGACATGATTGTGATTAGAACCTGGAATTGGATGTTGCTGGAGCATGCTCTTACAGATGAAGGATATTTCACTTTTGTCTGTGTCTACGTGAGTCCCAATGATAGCCCACCACCATGCCTAGCACATAGGGGGTGCTCAGGAAATGCTTTTTAACTGATGTATCACAGATGATAGGCTGTCTCAGATGACTGGTATCTAGCTATATTCCATTCCACCAAGACAAAAGAGGGTAGACACTTGTACTCTGGAAAGTGAAGAAATAATGCTGATAAATTGGAGTCGTGAGGAGGAAGATGTGGTAAGATACTTTGGTACACAAAGTATCTTTAACTCTCCTCTCTGAAGGAAAGTCAGGGATGGCTTCCCTTCCTCAGGTCAATATGGAAAGTTCTTGGAGACACTATATATATATGCTATTTATTTATGTTTGATAATATGAAAATAAGGATTAATAACATGGAAAGCCTTAAACTAACAGGGAACTAATTTTCTACTCACTTTCTACATCTGTCTCATGACAGAGCCTTCGTTTCTTCTAGCTACACTAAAACTGCCTAGCACTTACTAACAACAACAAAAAAAAACAACAAAAAAACGCTATCTGCCTATAAATCTACCTAAAATCCTTATTTAATTAATTTAATTTGATGAAGAGTTTCTCCAAGCACATATAAATTCAGTCAGCCAAGATGGCAGCTGCTAACTGATAATCTGGTGGCCCTGGTATGGCTCAGAGTCCAGACAAATAGCTTCAATCTTTCTCCTCCAAAACTGCTATCTGGCAAAGCAGCTTCTTCTTAAAGATGACTTCTATTGATCAAGAAAGTAGAAACCCTCTTCAAATGGGATTCAGAGGTCTCTCTTCCCTTCCACCAGCCAAGAATCAAGTCTCTGATGTCTGTCTCCAGCAGCAGCCACAGAGAGCAAACTCTCACACTGAAGCCCAGTGAGTGAGTGCCCCAGGGAGAGGACTACACCAACTAACAGAACTTCATCAACTGACAGAACTTTTTCCTGGGTTCTTCCTTCAAGTTCTGGTCTCATGCACTGCTCTCTACCTTGCTTGTACCCTCAGAGATCTCTTTATCAGATATCTTATTTTAATCAATATCTTAATCAATATCCTAATTTCTTCGCTACAAAAGTTAAGCAGGTGAAAGGGGCAGTCTCAGCACTTCCTGGATAAAAATGTACCAGAGAGCATTCCTATTCCAATGACAAGAAACCCTCTCCTCCTGATTATTTTTGTCAAATACAATAGGGGAAGGTGCCCAAACTTGAAATTTTCAATAAAATTTCTGATTCAATAAATCCAGATTACTGTCACCAAAGCAGTGGCTGCTGTCATTACCAAGAAGGTTCTCAGACTTTTGGATCATGAAAGTTACTTGAATATTTAACACAGTTTATTAGTGCAATTCTATGCATAAGTATGTATTTTAGTTGGGACACAACTTTTTCAACCCTTAACTCCCATCTTAGAATCAATACTAAATATCAGTTCTATGGCAAAAGAGTGGTCAGGGTTAGGCAATGGAGGCTATGTATCTTGCCCAGGGTCGCTTAGCTAGGAAATGAGGCCAGAATTGAAGCCAGGACCTCCCAACCTTAAGCTTGGCTCTCTATCTATGGAGTCACCCAGTAGCCACTGACATGTGATTTTATGTCTTTGCATGTAATTGAAAAAAGGGAATGAATATAGAATTTGTTTTTAAGTGCTTACTATGCTGTAACTGTGTTAAGGGTATAAATAGAAAATATATCCTGTGATGGATAAAAGGGGGTACACTAAAGTTAGGGGTTGCTCTCCTCTCCTTGCTGAGTGACGAAGGGGTAAAAAGTGACTGAGGTGATAGGAGAGGAATGAAAGGGAAGGCTGAATTTGGGGAGGAATGGACAATACAGTATTAGGATGGTAAGGGTACTGGGTGATGTGTTCAGGAGGGGCAGCTAACACAGGCTAGACACCCAGGCTAGAGACAGAGGATACTGAGGGGAAATAGGCTGAACCCTTCCAGGCAGGAAAGGTACTTCTACAGACACATGGAATAGGGCCAGTCAGAAGTGGTTTGAATCTGACTTGAGGACTTTCTTGTCAGTTTCTCAAGTCCTCAAAGGAGGAGTAACAAGACTCCTCCCTGTCAGTGAAACTGAAGGGATTCAGGAGGAAGCGCTGGGCAACTACTTCCTCCCAAGATGGATACCTCCAGTTTCCCTCAAGAAATAAAGAGATAATTCCTTCCCCTTCAACCCTTGCCTAATTCTTCAACACAATAATTCTCCAGAGGGTTTAATTAGGTAACAAAGGTATTTATTAATGTTCAGGGTTGGTCAGGAAGGAGAGAGGGGTTTGGGGTTTCTGACAGCCCCTAGGGAGAAACTCAAGATGGGGAGGGTCAGAGGAATGGCTTAGACTGAGAGAGGACCTGCTTCTCTCAGTCAGGGAGGATTTGGCTGCCTTTAAAGTAGAAGGTATACTAAAGGGATAGTTTGAATTCAAGGATGTCCTATTTGCTTATTGGGAAAAACTAAACCCACAAAGTCCATTCACTAAAAACCCAAAAGCCACCCTGCCTCTCAGAGCCCAAGGAAAACAGGCAAGGAAAACAGGGAAATAATATGGAGAAGGTCAGGGAGAGGTCCAGAGAAATTAGCTAGGTACAAATTATCCAGAGACAAAGCACAGTTCAAAAGCAAAACCGAAAGCCAAGCAGAGCTCTAGTTAGTCCTTCAGCTCTGTTCAAGCCTCAGGGACCAACTGACTCCTCTCAGAATTCTAAGGCTTCTAACTGCCAGAAGTTTTCAGTTGGCCCCCTGCAAGAGCAAAAGTCTCTCTTGCATCTTTTGCATTACAATCCAAACATTAGTTAATAGGGACAAAACAATAAATACATAAAGATGAAAAACAACCCTATTCTGCTTTTGAGATGCTTGTGTCTGGATGTATCTGTATAAACAAATATAGACACCTATATACATGCCTGCCTATATGTACATGTATATACAGCTATGCTCAAATGTTTGTTCTTATCCATAGAAATATGGACAGTATATGACATGTTAATGCATGCATATATGACATGTATTTGTGTGCACACTGCACACATGAACATTCATGTTTACACAGATAGGCATGTATGTGTACTGATGTGCCTGCATGTATCATACACACAAACACATACATATGCACACACATGTGTGTTTATACAGAGATATAGTTCTATATTTGCATTTGTATGTTATCTAGGAATGTGTATGTATTTGTGTGTGTACCATATGCATGAACATGTGTGTTTATGCAGATGCACATGTATACATACTGATTGTGTACATGTATTATACACATGAACACATGTATATGTGCATACATGTGTTTTATACAGAAATATATTTCTATATTTGTATTTGTGTGTTATATAGGAATGTGCAAACACTTGTGCATGTAACTACATGTGTATCACATGTATTATTATGCATGTATATTTGTGCATATATTGTTTAAACATGAACATATATGCATTGAGTGTATGTACATGTATATGCATTTCGTACCCATAAGTGTATCTGTATATATGTGTATCATATGGACTTATTTCGTTTATATGTGCATGGCATATATGAATGCATATATATTTATGCATACACACATGTATATTATATAAGTATTGATACATTTAGGTATATTACAGGTGTATATTTGTGTATCTATTTATTACACACATGAATACATGAACACACATGAATGTACACTTATGTGTTGTATATGCACGTCTATTTGCCTTTTGCATATATGTCTACGTGTGCATGTGTGTGTGCACATACCTATCTGTCGTATCTGTCTATACTAAAGGGAGGACAAGCTTTCCTGTTGGTGGGTCCTCAGAGTGGAGCTGGCGGGGGCGGCACGCCTTCAGGCTGGTGACAGACACCAGAACAGTGTCTCTCCCAGACTAGGGAGGATGGCAGGAGCAACCATGAAGAAGGAACAAGGTGGGAGGATGTCAGGGAATCTGCATCCGCATCCACATCCACATCCACATTCACATCCCCCAGCGGGGAGGTGGCAGGCCAGGAGCACATGAAGACCTGGTCTGCAGGTAAGACTCAGGGACAGCCAACCAGGGGGCCCTGAACAATTCATTTAATTTTTTTCTGGACCTCATTTTGATGGGAGTAATAGGACCTGCAGCACTTTCCTAATAGTGTTGTTGTGAGGGTTTTGTAGTAGAAGCATTTTGAACACTTTAAGGGTTACGTACATTACTGTGGCATAAAGCGTTCAAGGGATCCTTCAAATTGCTGAGGAAGACTTTTGTTTTTACATCACTGATAGGTCCTATAAGGGGGTCCCAAAAGTCTTAGTGAGGACCATCAAAGAATTAAGTTCCGTTGCTACTTTTGGGACTCCCTGTATTTCTCTGAGCAGTTCTTCCAAAGTTCCTCCAAAGTTCCGTGCTTTTTAACAGTGATAAACTGTCCAACAAAGTCTGCGGGTTTCCCAATCCCCAGTCCTCCCTCAGCCCCCAGACCTGAAAAGAAGCAAACGAGAGCCAAAGGGCATTTTTAAAAATCACAAAAATTGCTTACCCTGCATCTTGGGCTTCGTGGGCTCGGAGTATGGATAACAAGTTATTGTGCTGTAAGAATTCACATACAGCAGGGTAACTGTCAGAAACAAACAAAAACAGAAAAGGACTCATTATGATATTATCAGAAGTGACACATTTCTCTCAAAAAATGCCTGACTTGATTCACCATGATTAAGTATTCAGCATTCTTGTAACAAGCCTCTAAATTCTGACAGCTGTTTCTCCCCTTTTTGCCCTCATTAAAAAAAAATCACCTATTACTGTGCCTTAAAGATAATAATTAAGAAAGAGGAGAGACAGAGCCAGAGACAGACAGACAGAGAGAGGCATATATAGAACCCGGGAAGGCAAGAGGTCAGTATTTAATTGCACACATACACACACTAGCTCCCTTCTTTAAACCCTTAGATTCTATTGTGGTGTTGTTGGTTTTTAATCCTTATCTTTCATTTAGAATCAATCCTAAATTTTGGTTCCAAGGCAGAAGAGCAGGAAGGGCTTGGCATTTGGAGGTAAGTGATTTGGCCAGGGTCACACAGTTATGAAGTATCTGAAGCCATATTTGAATCCAGGTCCTTCTGACTCCAGGCCCAGATCTCTATCTACTGTGCCACCCAGCTGCCCCTACAAACACTGCCTACTGAAGGAAATCTCTTTTATCAAGTCATTGCTTTGTAAGCCAATCATGCAGATATGGTTACCTCTGAGGCTGATTTTTAATTGCATTGTCTTCAACCATCAAAGAATACCTGGAATATGTCTATAAAGGGGAGTACAAAACTGAGCACTGCAAATCAGAGAGAGACTTAGTGTAAGTGTGTATACACACACAGACACACACACACACACTCAAACAGAAGAGGAAACTTTGCCTAGTAGAGACATGGCCATGGAGAGACAGGATGACCTAAATTTAAGTCCTGCCTTTCACACACACCGGTAAGACACCACTGATGCTTCAAGATGACAAGCTGTAAGGAAGACATTGGTCTTCTTTGATGGAGAGTATTTTTTACAAACAGTATTTTCCTGTGCCAATTAAATCAGAGGTAAAACAATAAATATATTATGCATATGATTTTATTTATATATGATTTATATATATTTATATATTTCAGATGTTTATACGTAAACATCTAAATTATAGTCTTGGTTTCCTATGGGGTTAGGTCCAACAAAAAAAATACCACAATAATAACAAATAACATAATATACATATATATAAATAAGATAATATATAAATAAAATCATATACATATGTATATATATATACATCTTGGTTTCTTTTGGGGGTCAAGATACGGTAGAGTGAAGAATAGAAAATTCTGAACTCAGTATCTCCTTACCAATCCTATAGTCAAATTTAGTAGGTTTCACTTTTTAACATTCAAAGAGGAGCTACCTAAGTTAATAAGATGTTGGAATACAGATTTTATTTATGAACTGTGTTAGGATGAGCCTTTCTTTTCCTGATGAAATATAGAAATTGAGCTCACATTATCCTAGTAGGAGGGGAAGCTGAGTGCTGCCCTGAAAATGAAAATTTAGCCCTTTTCATGTCTGTTGTAATGTTATAATATTTAAACAAAGATTTTATAGCTTCTTCCTTTCTCAAGTTACAGGCTTTTCATAGGACAAATACATGTAACAATCAGGAGTAAAGTTTAGAAAATTTAGTCCCTGGGATAGCAAATAGACCGATCAAATCATAAATGGCCATATATTGTGCATAAATAACACACATTACAAGGATCAATTACCCTGCCAAGCAAATGTGGTCACCTCCGGGGGAGAGTTTTAATTGCATCTATTCCAGAGTTCCAAGAGAGCGGGCAGCTGTCTTAAAAGGAGAAGCAGCCAGTGGGGTTTTGCTCCCAGTTCTGAAGCAACTTCCTGACTTAATGGGATAAAGAGAGATTAAAACTTCAACCAAGTCTAGAGAGGATGTCTGCCATAATCTAAGAAACTTAGAAAGCAGTGGAATTAAAAAAGGAGAAGAAACAGGCTTTCCTTCCAAAGTTCTTGCTTCTCAATGGAAAATGACAGGTCTGAGAGAAACTGAGATTTGCTATAGGGAACTTTGCTCTCAGCACCTTTAGGACACACAGTAGAGAGTGTGCAGCTTGCTCTGGTTCCACAGCAGGTAGGCTCTCCCTCCTCATCTCTCCTCCTGGTTTCTCTGATTTCCCTGACATTTTTGGGCCTCTCTCTGTTGATTATCACACACGCATACACATACATGTGCATGTAAGTGCATGTACATATGCACCTGCAATATACATACAAGTGTGGATCTTTGGATAAGGTATACCTGTTTACACATGTATGTACAAATCTATTTAATGCTTATCTGTAGATGTGTACATCTATGCATGTGTGTATTAGCATACATGCACACACATGCATCTCTATGTGTTTGTGTATTGTTTTTACACAGTTATTTGCATGTATTTGGCAGAGAGCAGTTATTTAATAAATGTTCATTTATAAAGGGATTGTTGTCAAATAGAGGCTGTTTCGCTTTACATATTTGCTCTCTCTTTTTGAGCCTTTATTTAGGCTAAGTACTTCGCTGCTATCACTTTGATTATTATTATTTTCTGGAAGAGATTGTTTCCCAGAAAGATTGTGTCCACGTGTACACACACACACACACACACACACACACACACACACACACACACACGGAACATGAAACTAGAAAAGGTATTTGCAGTCTTCACTGTGATTGCATTGCATATATGAGTCATGTTTTACTCTGAATAGATTTCTTGATATATTTCTGATTTTATAGTCAATGACAAATTCAGCCAACCCCATTTGTCTCATAAATTGATTATGGTGAAACGTGCCTATTCCATTAAGTAAGAAATAGCCATATCACAATGCAACTGCAAAGATGCCTTCAAGATTCAATTGTACAATTACATATAACAACATTCTTTTACATAAAATGAGCATGTCCATAAATATATTGTATAATTCTACTTATTTTATATAATGCATGTTCATATATTATACAGTTATGTGTAACATACTTTTACATAATATCCGTAGATAGACATATGTATATACGTGTATATTGTAACAGAGAAATAGACTTTAAAAGTAGGAAAGCAGATTTAGCGGGCAGGTTAAGGGCAAAACCTTGGCTGCCTGCTAAATCTGCTTTCCTACTTTTAAAGTCTATTTCTCTGTTACAGTTTGTATGAATTCATATATATTTATATAAATAAATTCTCTCCAAAGAAGAGATGAACAGGCTTAATTGAATTAGCAGGGAGAGACAGAAAGCAATATGGGCCATTGCCATCTAAACCACCATTTCCCTTTGGATTATGATGGAGATGGCCCTCGAGCCTGAGTTCAAGAGGCCCGAGAATGGCATTTTCCTTCAAAGCACCAAACCATCAGTAAAAGGGCAGGTCACCGCACAGAGAAGGGGCCCGCTTTTCTTATCAACACCAGCAACAACTGCTGACCCTCAGGCAGCAGAGAACTGGAGCCCTGGAGGTGGCGGCACCACCTGCACCAGCATCCTCAGTTTGGCTCCTCTCTCACAACTTTGATAGACTTCGGAATATCAACCAATGTGATGATCCACCATGATTTAAATGCACTTGCAATTAATTGCCCATGCTACCCAGCAAGGAAGAAGAGATGGATTCAAGATAACAAACTGACACATCTTTTTGAACTTGGATGTTATGGGTATTGAAGCGTTTTTCTTTTTCTTTTTTTTTTTTTTTTTCAATTTTGTTACAAGGTTCTTTTAAATTTTCAATTGGGGAGTGGGAGGGAGAAAAACTGAATGTATCAAGTGAAAACATTTTAAATAAATGATAAAAATGATTTCCCATTCATGAGAAAGAACTAGAGGCAGAGAGGAAATGATAACTGCCTTTTGAGGCAAAGTAAATGGCTTCAAATCCTGCCTTAGCTACTGATACCTTGCATAACCCTAGGCAATTCATTTAACTTCCCTGGACTTCCATTTTTTCATCTATAAAACGAAGGGATGAGACTAGACAGCTTCTGTAGTCTCACACAGCTCTATGGCAATGATCTTGCCTCAAAACATCTCTATGCTTTTATGCTTTCCAAATGTTGGTTTTGTTTGTCATTTTGCTTGGTTTTGGTCTGGCTTTCTTTTTCCTTCCATAGAGAAGCCCTTCCATTTCTGGAATATATAGTTTGGAGGGCTACCTAGGACCCATTGACATTCCAAGGGTCACAGACAGGATGGGTTGGAGGTGGGGCTTGAACCCTAATTGTCCCCATTCCCTCCACTACCCTTGTTCTCACAAAGGCAACCTTTTCAAGAGTCGTGGTGATGTAAAAGACAGAGTGCCTGGCTTGGTGTTAGAAAAGCTTATCTTCTGAGTTCAAACTGTATGACCCTGGGCAAGTCACTTAACCCTGTTTCCTCAGTTTCTTCAGCTGTAAAATGAGCTAGAGAAAGAAATAGCAAGTCACTCCAGTACTGTTGACAAGAAAACCTCAAATGGGATCAAGAAAAGTTAGATATGACTTTAAAATCACTGAATGCAAATGTGAGTAGAGAACAGTGGATATGGGAGATAGGATGTGGAGGCAAGAATCAAAAAGACATGAAAACCAACTGTCTGTAGGAAGGAGAGTAAAGAGTAAAGAATGAATCAGAGCTTGTAAACACGGGTAGGCAGAAATTTAGGAATTAAGGATGTTTCAAATACGTAAATGTATGTGTGTGTGCATATATATATATGTATATATATATATATATACATATATATATATATAAAGGATTCTATTTTGTACATACTGAATATGAGGTGCCTATTTATTGGACATATAATTCAAAATATCCAGCAGGCAAATGGTAATAGGGTCCTAATCATTCCTCCCTAATTGGCTGGCCTTTTTATAAGATGTTATGGAAGAATCAAGTATGTAATTGAAACTGAGGGGGGGAGAAATACAGAATATGAATATTTATATTTTATAAAAACACCTTTTTTTGGTCTTTCTTATTTCCCTTAAAATACTCCATTTAAAAATCTGTGAAGCAGAATCATATTTTTCCAACTTTTTGTGGTACCAACTACATAATTATCCCCCCTATAAATAATATTTTTGGCATCTTAGCAAACCTTGGTATAACTTATTTCCAAGACCACCTGGGAAGATGAGACTGAAAAAGGAGATTATAGAGATTCAAATAGGCTAGAAAATATGTGCGGGCATATATTTCTCATAGTTCTTAGGTTTCCATTTCTTTTGCCCTTGGAGAGACTTCTATCCAGACTTTTCTTTTCTTTCTTTTTTTTGTTTAAAGGTTATGAAAAAGAGAAGGAAAAAAGGCATTTGGAGTTTGAATAATTTCTGTGGTAGGTTGGAGAGGACAGGCTCTGAGACTGAGGAGGAATATAGTAAGCATGAAATGAGATTTCTTTATGAAGTCATTTATGGAGGCTGGACAGACCTTGTGTGACCATCTGGTCTGGACCAGATGGGAGTGGACTAGAGGCAGCCAGATTATGTGGAGAGTGACCAAGTCAAACTATGCCATGCATAAGAGATCTGGGTGATACTGGGGACTTCTATCGGTGAATAAAACAGAATTCCAGTCCACAGTTTCTTTCTCCCTTGTTTCTTTAGGGCATTTGCTGAAGAAGCCACTAATACTTTTGAGCCTATCTATTCATTTCATTTCCTTTTTCTCTCAGAAAGTTTGGGAGAAGAGAGGGGAATGAAGGAGAGAGAAAGCCAAAGCCGTAGAAACAACTCCAAGATTCAGTGTCATTACAGACTACCAGTTGGCATTTAGTTTGTCTAGACTTAAGAAAGTGATAGAGAAAATGTGAATAATGCAGATTAAACCTAAACTGTGTAATGTATTTTTGGAGAGCTGGTTGTTAAACATTTACCAGCACATCTCTAATTCTGTACTATACTTTCTGAAAAACTGTTGAATCTATGGCCAACTTAATCAGTGGCTGGTCAAGAGGGCAGTAGCCCTGGCAAGAGAAGGGAGCAGACTTCCTATGAGTAGCTGGGGCACTGCCTGGTGGTTAAACAATATACTCATTCTCCCCTGTTCATGATTCTATGGCAGCCATTTCTCATTGGAATAGAAGAGCACTGTCCCTTTGAGCACTGCAGCCAGCAATAACCACCACCTGCCCTACTACAATAATGTGTGCTTCCTTTTTCATTGATGTATTTTATTTTAAAACAGCATACTCTTTTATTTTGTTTAAATAATGGAGAGAACAATGAACTTGCAATCAGAAGATTCTGGGTCTAGTCCCTCTTGAACACTCACTACCCATGGAAACTCAGGCTAGTTATTTGGATTCTCTGTGATTCTGTTTGGCATTGAAATTTGTACAACTTGGCTCTACCCTAACTTTCGAATGTTCTTATACATTACTCCTAGAAAGTACTTTCTGTCCTGCTAAACTGGCCTTCTTAGTGTTCTTCATTCCAACTTCCATCTGTACAGGAATTTCTTGCACCTGGAATGCTTTTCCTCTCTCCCACCTCTGTATCTTAAGAGCTCCCAATCTTTCTCTTAAAGCTCATTTTAAATGCAACTTCCTACATCTAGTTCCTTTAGCTGTTATTCCCCACTCTCCCAATTTCCATCTATTTATTTTTTACTTGCTATTTATTTTTTAAACATTTATATAGGTGCAGATTTTCTCCCTTGATAGAACAGAAGATCCTTGAGTGCAAGGGTCATTTTATTTTTTCTTTGTTTCTCTAATACTTAGAGCAGTTTGGGGAACAGTAGTTGCTTAATAAGTATTTGTTTTTTTCTAGTTTGACTAAAAAAATTACTTTTTCAGATCAGAATTTCTTTCAAATGATGACAAAGGTAAAAGAAAGTGTGTTGTCATTTTTCTTAGAATTTGCTTTTTGGACATACAACTTCTGTTGTATTTTAAACTAAACATTTTTTAACTATCTGGACTTTATTTTTATCCTGTTTGTGGATAACATCCTGTTGATTTCATTAAGCTTTGACAAATTTCAAGGTCTCCTAAAAGAGTTCTATTAGCAGTCAAAAGTCTTCAGCCAAATTATATACATGGATAAACTAAGTGGATGAAGAATGCTCGATGTACAGACTTTACAAAGTAGGTAGAAGGACAGTTCGTGGAATTGTTCCATTAGTGAATACATTAGTACATATATCTCGAACAAAGTCTTCAGGTCAGGCAATGAACTAAAGCCAATATTGACTGGAAGGAAGAGAATAGACTGGATGGCATTTGGAAAATTCTCTAGTAATTATTTTTATGGCCTCAACATGCTTTTTCCCTGAAACAAAGGCCTATCTTTTTATATCAACATCCTTTCAATGATACTACATGGCTATGAAGCTGTAATGCTACAATCTACCAAAAAAAAATCAACGTTTTAATTTGCCCCAACATCAATAGCAAAATACATATTGAGTGGTAATGAGCTATGGTATACTACCGATGAACAGATACACAGACGAAGTAATATGAAAGATGCTGTTAAGCAATGCATAAGTGGAAAAGAAGGTAGGCTAATTACATAGAGAGAGAATGGAGTCACTGATAGATAGCCTGTTTGCTCCACTGGTATCCACTCACTGCTAAGAAAAATGTGGAGGATTTAGAGGATGGACACAAGTTACTCAATATTAAAAAGTCAAGTCCCTTAACCTCTGATTGCCTTAGTTTGCTCAAGAGTAAAATAGGGATAATAAAAGCACCATCTCCCAAAATTTATTGTTGGGATCAAATGAAATAACACCTGTAAAATACTTTGCAAACTTTAAAACATGTTATAAATGCTAGCTAGTATCACAATAGGCCTACCAAGATAATAATATTAGAATTAGTCCTATGAATTCCCAAGACAAACCAAATAGAATTTTGTGGCTCATAGAAAATGACATTTTTTTTAAGTCATCTGGTAAATTTGGGAAACTTGCCTTGTTTTCCTTTTGTCTTGAAACTCTAGCACAAAATTACATTTTAAAACTATGTTTTATAATTCTGTTTTTTCCTCTCTCCAGAAAAAACAAGGCCAAATGTGAAGCAAATGTCTGTTTTCAGTTTCAAGTAGAAATGAAAATTATTTTACACATTTAACAGAAGCATAGTCTTCTAGTAATGAAAGTGCTGGGCTTGGAAGCAAGAAGTTCTAAGTTCAAATCATGTCCACAATAAGAGGCTAATTGTATGATTCTAAGTCCTATAACATTCCCATTCCTCTGGGAACACACTCTGAGTACATCTCTCTCTCTCTTTTTTTTTTTTTTTTTAAAACCCTTACCTTCCGTCTTGGATACTGTGTATTGACTCCAAGGCAGAAGAGTGGTAAGGGTAGGCAATGGGGGTCAAGTGACTTGCCCAGGGTCACACGGCTGGGAAGTGGCTGAGGCCAGATTTGAACCCAGGACCTCCCGTCTATAGGCCTGGTTCTCAATCCACTGAGCTTACCCAGCTGCCTCTGAGTACATCTCTTAAATCACAAACCAAAAACTATTTTTTATTTTGAAACCCTTGCCTTCTGACTATGAATCTATACTAATTATCAGTTCCAAGTCAGAAGAGTTGTAAGGACTAGGCAATGGCAATTGGGCTTAAGTGACTTGTCCAGGGTTACACAGCTATGAAGTATCTGTGTCCAGATTTGAACCTAGGATCTTCCATCTTCCATCTCTAGGTCTGGCTCTCTATCCAATGAGCCACCTAACTCCCCTTAGATAACTATCATTATTAGTGAAATGGATTTTTCCATTTTGTAGACATCAGAGATCCTTCATATATCTGTATATGTGTAGTCCACTATGTATAAGCCTCAATATCTTTATAATATTTCCTATTTTGTTCTTTAATTTCTTCCTTATTTTTCCTTCCTTCTAAAGAATACAAGAATATGGTGAGCAGAATAATGGGAGTAGAAAAGATAAAATATATATTTTTTTGTTTAAAATGATGTTGTTACATGGAGAAAATGTAGTGAAGCATTTTCTCTAGTTGATTGGCTTGTATTATCTAAAACCCAACATTCAACTTTGTCTTCCTTCACTTGCTGCACAAAAATCCAAAGCTATTGGAGCAATGACTCTAGAATAGCAGGTGCCTTTTTTGTTAGATCCTGTTGGGTTTAAGACCCATCTATCAGTATATTTCCAAATGGCCTGAATTTCTTATGCTTTTCCCACCTAAACATTTATTTTTCTATTGCTTTCTGTTAGTTATCTATAAAACTAATTCTGAAGTTTGATTCCTAAAATGCCAATCTGTTCAACAACAAAGACAAAATATTCATTAAGCACCATTTAACACCTCTTTCTGGCCATGAGAGATTCTTTATAAAATGACAGGGCTAACTTAGATGTTCCCAGAGGTTTCCTCCTAAATCTAATGATATATGAAATTCTTTGTTGAGCCCTTTCTCCTATTCATCCAGACCTGCCTGAGGCGATACCCTATAAAGCTATTATTAAAACCATTTTATCTTAATTCAATATGTATATCATTTTGATTATCATAAGTTTTTTTTACAAAAGTTTTACCAATGTGATGGACTCAATCACTTTGTGGAGGTCAAAAAAAGCCTAGAAACTAACCACTGTCATCAATAAGCATTTATTCTCTTCAGAAGGTGCAACATAGCAGATAAGAACAATGTTGGCTGAGGAGACAAGATCACCTGTAAAATGCTGTTTGTGAGTGGCAGAAAATTATGAGCAGAATCACCTCACAAGACAATAAAAAGCAGTGGAGGGGAAAATGAGTCTGCAAAAAGGTTGGCATGAAATCCAAATAAGACCAATCATCCCTAGATCATTTATATGTGAAACTGCAAGGTGAATAACAAGTAGAAAATGGGCACAAATTTGTCAGCCTATCCATAGCAATCTTATCATTGTTAATGGAACCACCCTATTTGGACTCAACACCTCACTCAGCACCCTTTGTGCTATACAACCAAATGGAAATGAAAATTAATAAAATGAAATTAGGGAAAATTGCAAAACATAGATGTTTATAAAAGATTACTGAAAAGGACAGGAACTGCTTTCCCATATACCTATTTTCTCATTTCTGTCTGATAATAATAATCCCTCTATCTTTTCCTATTCCTTATGAGTATCCTCACTTTTATCTCCATTCCTTCTACTTCTTGCTTCTTTCCCAGATACATACTCCTCTTTCTTTCCTTTCTCTATCCCTTGGTGAACCAATTCAATTACACTCTATGCTCTATTTTTGATTGCCTTGTTTTTCTGTGCCATCTTCTCCTATCTTTTCTAGCAGACTGTCCCTACTATTGTCTTCATTCTCTATCTAATTCTTTATCTCTTTATTCCTTTTGGCTACTTCTATGCTGCTTAAAATCATGTCTGTTTTTCCACATCCTTAAGGGGGGAAAAAGCCCTCACTTAACCAACCACTCCCATTAGCTGCTCTCTAATTTCTCTGCTCCATTTTTCTGGCTAAACTCCTTGAGAAAATCATCTTGTATAATAACTTACCTCCATTTTTCTCCTAATCACTTTTAAGTTTTGTTGTCTGGCTTCTGCATTCAGCTGAAACCTCCTTCTCCAAAGTTACCAATGATCTCCTAGTTGCTACAGTTAATGTCCCTTTTTCAATACACTTTTTTTAACTTCTCTTCAGCACTGGATGCTATTAATCCCTCTCTCTTCCTGCATATTCTATGTTTTGTGATATTTGGTTCTGTTTCTTTTCTTTTTTAGTTTTGTTTTGTTCTTTACTGGCTGCTTCTTATTTTCCTTTGCTGGACTGAAATCTATGCCACATTCATTAACTGTGGGGGTCTTTGCTCTTCTATTCTTTTCCCTTCATAAAATTTCTTTTGGTATTCTTATAAGCTCCTCTCATTTCAACAATCATCTCCATGCAAGTGATCCTCACATCTATATATCCAGTCCTAGTCTCTTTCCTGAGATCCACTTCCACATGACCAATTGTCTTTTTGATAATCAAACTGAATTTCTTTTTTGTTTATTTTATTTTATTTTATTTTATTTTTTAAACCCTTACTTTCCATCCTGGAGTCAATACTGTGTATTGGCTCCAAGGCAGAAGAGTGGTAAGGGCTAGGCAATGGGGGTTAAGTGACTTGCCCAGGGTCACACAGCTGGGAAATGTCTGAGGTCAGATTTGAACCTAGGACCTCCTATCTCTAGGCCTGACTCTCAATCCACTGAGCTACCCAGCTGCCCCCCAAAGACATTTCAAACTCAACATACCCCCCCAAATTGTCTTCCCCTCAAACTCTACTTTCCTGACTTTTTTTTTTTAATTCCTGTCAACGGCACTATCACTTTCCCAGACTCAAGTTCGTAATTTCCTTGTCATCTTAGTCTCCTTGCTCACACCCACATTATCCTAGATATAGTCAATAATAATCTGTTGCCAAATCTTATCATTTCTACATTGATAACATCTCTCATACAGATCCCTCTTTCTTTATTGTCATCCTAATTCAGACCCTCATCATCTCTCCCCTGGAGTATTACAATAGCTTTCTGGTTGTTCTTCTGCCCATGAACTTAGCTTCCACTCAGCTGCCAAAGTGATTTTTTCTAAATCTTAGATCTAGCCATGTTACTCTGTTATTCAATAAACTCCAGTGGCTCTTTATTACTTCTAGAACCTTACCTTAATATGGCTCTAAATATTCCTCTACTGTGTAAAATATTGCACCAATTGCACCAATTCCCAGAATACCATGAGTTTCTTGAATTGTTGTAGAAGAACTATAAACCTGATCCATAACTGAATAGAGGAAAAAGAATGGTCAAGATTGCTTTTTTGAAGTCACTATGGACTTTTCAACTATCTTAAGCTGCTTCATAACACATTACACATCATTTAAATACTAATATTTTCTGGCTGATGCTCTATAACTATTAATTATGGAACACCATTATCTCCCAAGAATCAAGTGACTATTAATACAAAAGACAATGGGCAGATAAATGGCAAGTATGAATTGACCAAAGCACTTTACCAATAATAATATATATGCAGGAGTAGTGTAAAAGATAACAATTAGGAAATTAATGTATAGAAAAGGAAATTGGTTGGCCATGAGAGAACAAGAAGTGATAAAGTTTGGACATAGCTGCCAGGATGAAATATTAAGAGACTAAAGAAGGCTTCTAGAACATTGGATTGCTGCTTTATGGAAGATTTATGTGAAGACTTGAGCAAGAATTACCCTAGATGAGAAGTGTTGCAAACTGCCTAAGTGAAGGGAGTACCACTATGGATGATGAATTTGCTGAAGATTCAAAGTAACAGTAAATAATATGACTTACACAAGGCCACAGTTATTGAATAGACCAACTAGTTCTTTAATATAGGGCCTCTTACTCTAAATCTAGGATTTCTTCCACTGTGTTTTAGTTAAGTGTACTGCCAAAGTACTTGACATATACTAGGCACTTAGTAAATGCTTAATGATTGAATCATATGGTTTTTCATCTTGATTCTGTCATCTATATTATCCATCAAGAAGCTTACATTCCACTGGGGGGAGATAACAAGTAAATATATAAGAATATGAAAAATATACATGGGGGAATTACAGGAAGAGAAGCAATGGGGGGGTATTACATAGAAATGTGAGCTATAAAGTCCACAGGGTCTCGATGATGCTAATTTGCTGAGACAGGATGCATTCAGTGAAAAGAACAGCAGCTTGGAGTCAAGAGGTCTGGGTCCCAGGGCCAATTCTGATATTTATTTGCTATCTGACTAAACCTCTCTGAGCCCCCAGTGTTTAATCTATCATAATTCTTTCACAACCCACCTTGTGAGGAAAGTGCTTTGAAACAGTTAAATGCTACATGAAAATTGATTATCAATATTAATACTATCAACTTCATGCTTAATGGCCAAGTATAGCAAAGAAGATAGAATCCAAGAAAACCTGGGGTTGAATTTTGCAGTAGATGTTTACTAGCTATGTGATCCTGGGTCAGTCAACTAGAATTTATTGAAAGTTTACTATGTGTCAACACATGTGTTGTGTTGATTTTGTTTACCTCTTCAGGCAATTCTTGGTTTCCTCATTTATTAAAAAAAAAAAAAAAAAAGGGAGGGTTTTGGATTCAATGCCTTGTAAGCTCCCTTTGAACCTTAAATGTGAAATCCTATGAATAATGCATATGCCAGTCTGAATACAATTCCTACAATAAAAGGTAAGGTCATAAATCATGGTATAGATTCTCTTTCATGGTGGGACACCAATTATCCAAGAATGGCATAAGTCTAACGCTACAGCTACATTAAGGCAAGATGATGGCCTTAAAATCCCCTGAAGTCCCCTTTATCTCTAAAAAGAGCTACTAAAATCTGATTGGGAAAAAAAGCCACAAAATCAGGCAGGCAGGCAGACAATAAGAATGCATTAAGCCCTTACTATGTGCCAGGCACTATACTAATTACCAGGAATACAAATACAAGCAGAAAGAACAACAGTCCCTGACCTCAAGGAGATTATACTCTAATTAGAGAAAAAAAGGCAAGATAAAAAGAAGCTTTTAGGGAGCACCTGGAGAAACTCTCAAGAGTAAAAGGTGGAGTCTGCAGAGGTCTTACTGAGGTGGATTTTACATGTATGTCAAGTGAAGCAACCCTCACCCTGTCCCACTCCAGTGTCTAAGAAAGCAGGGTTTCAGTTGGCAGGAAAGCAAGAACAAATGGAGAACAAAGACCTAAGAACTAAGATTTGTACCAGGGGCTCTGGCACCATTAAGAATTAAGAGGTACGATGAGCAGGAAAATTAATTAGGCAAGTATAGTTATAGAGGTAGAGAGAGTCTACAAGATTGATGCTTCACATGAAAAAAATGCTCTAAATCACTATTGATTAGAAAAATGCAAATTAAAACAATTCTGAGGCACCACCTCACACCTGTCACAGTGACTAATATGACAGAAAAGGGCAATGACAAATGTTAGAGGGGACATGGGAAAATTCTAACACTAATTCACTATTGGTGGATTTGTGAATGGATTTGACTATTCTGGAGGGCAATTTGAAATTATGTCCAAAGGGTTATAAAACTGTGCATACCCTTTGATATAGCAATACCACTACAAAGTGTATATCCTAAAGAAATTTAAAGAAAACAAAAAAAATCTGAAAATACAAAATATTTATAGCAGCACTTTTTGTGCTGGCAAAAATTTGGAAACTCAGGGGATGCCCATCAATTGGGGAATGTCTGAACAAGTTGTGGTCTATGATTGTGATGGAATACTATAAGAAATGATGAGCAGTGTGTTTTCAGAAAAAACCTGTTTTAGATTTACATGAGCTGATATAAAGTGAAGTGAGCAGAACCAGGAGAACATTGTATACAATAATTGCAATACTGTATGATGATCCAACTGTGAATGATTTAGCTTTTCTCAACAATACAACAGCCTAACACATTTCCAAAGGACTAAAATTGCTATCCAATTCCAGAGAAAGAACTGATGGAGTCAGAATGCATATCAAAGGATAGTTTTTAAAACTTTCTTTGTTTTTCTTTTTCTTGGGGGAAAAGAAAGGCTCTATTTTCTTTCTCAGCATGATTAATATGGAAAGATATTTGAGTGCATAATTTATATCAAATTGCTGAGAAGAAAGGAAGAGGAGGTTTGGAACTCAATTAAAAAAAGAATTGTTTTTACATGTAATTAGAAAAAAGTAAAATATCGAGCGGATCAGGGGGAGGGAGAAATAGAAAGAGCCTGGGAAAGAGACAATGATGACAGTGAGAGAGAGAAAGAAAGAGAGAGAGAGAGAGACAGACAGACAGACAACCAGGGAGATGGATCAACTTAGCTAGATTTTGCAAAGTATTGCCTATTTATTCTTTTTTTTTTTTTTTAAACCCTTACCTTCCATCTTGGAGTCAATACTGTGTATTGGCTCCAAGGCAGAAGAGTGGTAAGGGTAGGCAATGGGGGTCAAGTGACTTGCCCAGGGTCACACAGCTGGGAAGTGTCTGAGGCCAGATTTGAATCTAGGACCTCCCATCTCTAGGCCTGGCTCTCAATCCACTGAGCTACCCAGCTGCTCCCACCTATTTATTCTAATAGCTGCTAATCCCTACTTGGGGTTAGTGCTAGGATACCTTTATGTTCATGGAGTCTGGGTAAGGAGAGGAAAGACTCCTTCTGAGTTGTATACACAAGAATAATATGTTATTCTGTGTTATTTGTCTGCCCTGTGAAGTTTCTTTTGGATTTTACAATTAAAAGGGAGAGTGGTTATCTATTGGAAAAAAAAGGCAGCAACTATTGCCAAAAGCCTTAAAAGGGAAATAATAGTCTCTTAGGCACTCTGGAACTAGCATATAAAAATGAAGAATGTGAAACTTTTGTTATGTCATCCCATTATACTATATGTGTAGACCTTTGGGGTTGGAAGGAAGGTGAGTAAAGTAACCAGGTGATACTGCTTGGTAGTTGTGCAATGTAGCTGCAGGCTGCTGGGGAAGGCAGGAACATCTGATCCTACTGAGTGTTTCTGCCTATTGAGTGTATATGGGTTCTCTCATTTGGAATCAGTTCCTGGGAAAGTATCATGTGCCAAGTTATGCTTCAAGTGTCATGAGATTTGGGCAGATCAGAACACCTAAAGGCTGGGTGAAACAATTCTATGATGACATCTTCCTTAGCATCACAGAAAGGCTTTGATGGGTCCCAGGATCTTTGTGGTCAGAGGTCTTGGGACTCTGACACTGTATCATCCAGTTATTTTGTATTTTTATGTCACTTCATATAGTCCCTACCACAGCTTCTAACCATGCTGATATAGAAAATTACATGGAAGATTATTGTTGAAAATCTCAATATTTAGCTCCATGTAGATATCTAAGAAGGGAGAGGATCTCATTGACAATATAGGGGAAAAAACTTTTTAAAAAAATTTGTCATGATTTAAGACTTCAAAACTAGTCTAATCACTTGAGATAACTGTTGGAACATAGATATTTTATTGGCTTCAGAGGTCAAAAAGTGATTTCTTGAGTTTATATACATTCTTATCATCCTCTTCTTTTGAAGTACACAATGTTATTTTTTTCTTTTCATTTCATATTTTCACAAAAACTTCATTCCTAATAATGAAAACCTAGAAAGCCTGAGGGTTATCCAATAAAGAATCCTGTATTTGAAGTGAAAGAGGAATCAAGAAACAGCTGTAGGCACTGCAGAATGGAAATCATGTTGTAGAGTCTCTCTCTGAAGTGAATAGTGATCTTAAGGGATTTACAAATCCCAAATATTTTCAAGTGTAGAACTGACTACAAAACAGTTTTGAGGCTTTTGGGCTCAAAATAACATTATGACTACCAGAGTACTATGAGGCAGATATCATTAGGCTCATTTATCCAAATCAGGGAAGAAAACAGATAAACTTGGGAAGAACTTTGTTCAATTCACTTAAACAGTGGTGCTTTTTATTTTTAGTGCTGAAGCAAGGAACCTAATATGAATTTAAAACAGATTTCTTAAATGAATTAACAGAACTAGCGATGGCCTAGGCACTAGCATCTTTAGAGAGTTAGAGTATATTTTTCTTAGACTATAGAATGTAGGTATTAGAAGGGACTTCAAAGGTCATCTAGTTAAACCTCTATTTAAAACTTTCATATATGATATCTTTATTGTCTGCTCATGTAGTCATTGATTACAGATGTCTAAGGTTAAAAAATTTATTAACTCTCAGGGCAGCTGATGCCATTTTGGGGGGACAGTTCTAGTTGTTTAGAAGATTTTTGGTTTGGTTTGGTTTTTATTCATGCAAAATGATAATCTGCATTTGACTCTATAGATCTGACATTTACTAACTCAACTTGATCCAATATTTTTATTTCATTAAGCCTCGGTTGTATCATATTTAAAAAGCAACTAACGACTTTATGATGAGAAAGGAGTTAGAATTGGGTGTGAAGTGTATGTGTTCTCCTCTTGGCCCTGCTCTTTTAGGATAACATATTTAAGTTAACTGAGAAAGTCATGTGAGCTCTCTAGACCTCATTTTTCTTATCTGTTTAATGAGGGGTTGAGACCAGATGGCTTCTGATGATCACTTCAGCTCCATATCTATGACTCAATGATCATATGACCTCAGTGATCTTATCTGTAAAATGAGGGAGTAGGATTCAACAACTTCTAAGGAACTTTCTAGACTGAAATCATCAATGCTATACTTCCTCCTGACATCATGGGGGTTTTTGCCTGATTCTAGTCAGATGATGTGAGGAAAAAAAATGTAAATATAAAGCCTACTAGAAATATAAATTCTTTTTATTTAGAGCAGAACAATATTTCTAGCTAAATCCTGCTCCTCTCTTCTCTCCCTTCCTTCCCTGCCTTACCTCCTTCTCATAGAGAATGGAATTATTTCATTTGGAAAGCTCTCAGAGTCCTTTAAAACCACAATATCTGTTTAAACTCACCATTTCCTCTTGCTTTCCAAAGGATAGTTAAATAACATCGTAAATGGTGGCAATATCTCTTAACAGGCCAAATAAATTGGAGTAGCCAAGAAGAGTCTTGTCCACCAAACCAACATTCCATGAGAGAGGACGACAGCCCAAGGCTTACCTGTAGAAGTATGAACAGCCCCTGACTGTGTTGTGAGTGAAATGTTCCTGAGTCTTCTCATTTCCAAAGTCTTCCAGGGGGTCTGACCACAGGATATCACACATAGGTCCATATGCCGGTGGTTCTTTGAATCGATCTAACTAAGAAAAATAGAAGACAGAAAGAAAAAATACTAATCTTTGGAAATTTGGAATTCAAAGAGAATTAGAAGCCAGCATCCATAAGGTTCTCCTCAACATATTACAAACCTCAAACTGCTCTCTCCTGCTCCTTCTTTCACCCCTTTCCTCAGCTTCTCATCCTAATTTTCTTCCTTTAACTTCTCCTTCCACCTGCTCCCATATTTTAGCACCTTCCTTCTCTTCCTTTTCTTTTTCTTTTATCTTCCCAGGTTCCATTCTTTTCTGTATCTTCCCATTTCCTTTTCCTTTTTTCCATTTCTCTACTTTTTCTTCTCTTCTACCATATTGCCTATTTCCTCATAATATTGAGTTCCCCACAACTCTTCCCCAGCTCAATGATAAGCAAGAATGGCTTCTCAATTATTATGCTCCTTGTTGCTGCCACCTAGTGGTGGGGGTTAGGAATGACAGCATGGTTGAAAGGGGTTAACTTTTTATTTACATTGTATATTCATAAAATTCTAAAAGGAGAAGGCCTGCATTTCATGAATATTTTTCTGGAGCCTCCAGAACTATGCATGATAATCCACAATGGCCTCATTTCAAGCCCCTACATTAACAATATTCATTCATCATTTTTTTTTCTTGCAGGTGTCTGCAAGCATATCAATTTGGGCCAAGTGTATGCATATCATTCTGCTTTTAAGTGGAAAAAAAAATTAGGGCCCTTCTAGAGTCTTCTACAGATCACAGTTCTATACTTTCAAGGGACTGTGTGTTTATGGAATGACTTTCCTTCACAATGCATCTGAGTAGGGTTTTTTTTTTTAAACCCTTACCTTCTGTCTTGGAGTCAATACTGTTTATTGGCTCCAAGATAGAAGAGTGGTAAGGGTAGTCAGTGGGGGTCAAGTGACTTGCCCAGGGTCACACAGCTGGGAAGTGTCTGAGGCCAAATTTGAATCTAGGACCTCCCATCTCTAGGCCTGGCTCTCAATCCACTGAGCTACCCAGCTACCTCCCTAAGTAGGGTTTTAAAATATTTAGCAATAAAAGAATATGCGATAGTATTTATACATTTGTATTTTAATTGAAATTAAGACAACTTTTTTTTCCTTTAATTCTTTTTAGCTGTCATTTTGTTATAAACTGAAGTCCCAGAGCCTTTCCTCCCATTCCCCCAAACCAGGGAAAACATAAAATAGCTAAGAAAATAAATTAAGAATTCATATTCTTCAGTTGAATACTTTAATATTTTCTTTGAATCCTACATAGGAATACAAGTAATTAATTCTCATAGTCTATCAAATTTGTTTTTTTTTAATAGAAAGAGGCAGATTTAATTAGGTGTTTAGTGACATTCTCCTTTTTTTCTTTTTACTATACCTGAAAAGAATGAGGCAATTTTTCATGTTTCTAACACTCATTTAAAAGTCATTTGATAAGACAAAATCCTCTAAATTTCTATCTCCATTTCAATTGTAAAATATTTATTGCAAACTTAGACTTCTAAATGGTTTTAGAAATCTAAAAAATATCATGCATTTGTAACCACAATGACCTGAAGAAAAATGTTCATAAAAGTGTGTATTTTTCTTTTCGAAGAACTATGAACTTATTTCTAAACACAAAAGAGCAGATAAAAAAAGATGTCTGGTTAATTTTGAGATAGACTAACTTAAGGTTTGATCAAGGAACCAGAAAATATAGTTTATTTTGGAAAAAGCTGTTGAACATTTAATGAAAGAGAAGCTTATCTTTGGCAAAGGACAAGTATACAGTGGGAGAAACTCAGGAATTCATATCTGACAAACAGAAGAACCCAAAACAATGCAACAGCTTACCTATTCTAATAATTATTGGATGAGGCACTCAACTATATGAAGCATGCCAAAAGCTCAGCTCAATTTCAATAACAGGACTTATTACCTTAAGGCCTCAGATCTTTTTATCCTAGCTGCTGCTGCCCAAGAAGAAAGGGAAGAGGGGAACTATAAAATTGAGGGAAATTAAGAACTTCCTGGGAATGATGAATATCCTCTATTCCTTTTCTTTTTTTTAAAAGGCATCAATATTTTTAGTGTATAATACAAAAATCCATGTGTTCAGTAACAGTGTAAATCACTACGGATTTCACTTGGGAAAGACATCATTTACCTAAATATAGACTATAATTATAAAATGGAAGGTGACTGAGGTGGTAATTAAGTTCATCCCATAACTTTGAGCAGATGCATATTCTTAGGGTTTTATTTTCTTAGTCCTCAAGAATCCAGTATTTATATGAAGAAGGAATGGCTTAGTTTTCAACAAAATAAAAAGTACATTTCCCTAGGATGAATTTCCTCATAACCTATTTTGTCACCTCATAATATATTCTCTGTCTCTCTGTCTGTATGTCTCTGTTCTCTTTGTCCACCAATCTATTTCTACTATCCTACAGCAATGGAAAATAAGCATGTAATGTCTCCTGGACTCTGAGGAGTTACCCACCTGAATAAGAGAGTGCAAGATTGAGTCTTGGTGTTTTTCTCCCTCATTATATTGTTTCAGGTAAAATCAATTAACTTTTCAAAGTACCATGATCCTACTGTAGCAGGGGCTCTGTTTAGGATGTTTTAAAATGTTTATGATCTAAAAAAAATTATTTAACCAACATTTCCATTGTAGGTAAGGAAAAGTACTACAGAAGTAAAATAAATTACCAATATCTATATGCAAATGGAGTCATCTTCCAATCATATAAAAAAGACTGGGATATAATATAGGAATAATAATATAAGATAGGACATAAACCTACGTTCCAATCCTTCCAAGCTGATAAAACATTTTGATGAGGAGGAGGAGGATGAAGACAGAGTTAAACATAATCTAACAATCCCTAACTTATCTATAGAACTGCTCTTTTAGAAAATATCAAAAAGTTGCTTTTCAGACATGTGCACAGTTTGTCATCACTATTATGTATGGCTTTCTACCCTCAATGTTTTCAGCAGCACCAAAGATCCAGTTGTAATGAGCTATGCCAAAACTAAGGGCAAAGAAATTTGTCCAAAGTTAATTGTCGTACCCCCTTGCTAATGTTTATTAAAGTGTCAATGTTTGGATTTTGTTCTCTTATTGGCTAACTGCAAAATGAGTAAACAGGAAATTCCCTGATTTATTAGATTAAATAATTGATGACAGAGACCTATCCTATTAATTTATTTCACAATTTAAAGTCCTTATTAAATCGCTTGGGTAGACTTCACTAAAAATGCTCACAAATATCTTGGTTAGCAATGAGGTTTCAAAACACGGTTAGGCAAAAAAATCAAACCATTTGAAAGTAAAATACTGAGGAAAATAATAACAAAATAATCACTTAAGAGTATCCAAATTTATCCTCAAGAATAAACACTGGGCCAAAAATCAGATTTAATATAGGGTGGCCATGATTCTCAGAGCCTTCAAGTGATGTAGGCTACACTGAAGAAACAAGTTCCTCACTTTGATGAGAAATTCACATATGTGTGTACTTGTGTGTGTGTGTGTGTGTGTGTGTGTGTGTAAGTGCTCCATGAATATATGTATAGGGTGTCAAAGTCTCCCGAGAAGCCATCTCAGTTTCAAAAAGAAAAGAATGTAGAATGGCTTGCATTGTTCACAATTTAGAAATGTCACTCTCAAATGAATAATTACTCATGTTGTTCTAGTCCAAATATAGTAACTTGGAAAAATGGTCCTGATTTAGGCCAAAAGCAAGTAGAGCCATACCAATAACAAGAAAGCATGGGCTATTGCCATTTCTTCTAATTAGGTTTTCTGAACTCAATACAGTCCCACCATTAAGGCACAGTGCTAGGGATAAAAAGACCGACCTTCACAGAGCTGCCATATTGTAGGAGGTATACAACATGTCCATACATATGTGGACATACATGCCTTAAAGAAAAAAATGGGGAAGGAAAGAGAAGGAAAGGGAAGTTTTGTTGATATGAGTTGAATCTTTTAGAAACCAGCTAGAGCTTCTAAGAGTTGGAGGTGAGGAGAGTCACATAGTGGAAAAACTATATGGAGACCCAAGGATCTGATAGACTGTTGAGGTTGAAGGAACAGCTGGTAGCTTGATATAAAGGTACACAAAGTAGAGGAACATGAAATAAGACTAGAAAGATTGGACCAGAGCCAGAATGAGGACGGCTGAATTGTAGAGAATTAAATTAGAATAGAATTAAAAGGTACTTTAGAGATTCCCATAGTTTTTAGACAGGTAATGTAAAATCTATAGAGGAGTCATCTAGTGTATGTCAAACAACTATCACAGAACAATTTGTAAAACTATAGTTGGTGGGCTAAGGGGGTGTAAAGGAAGTACACATAAAGCACCTACTATGTGCTAATTACTGTGCTGTTTTATGGAATATAATCCCATTTGATCTCACAACAATCAGGTAGATGCTGCTATTATCCTCATGATGCAATTGAAGGAACTGGGGCAAACAGAGGTTATTAAGTGACTTGCCTGGACCAATCTCCTAATGTCTGAGACCAAATCAAATTTAGGTCTTCTTGATTCAAGGTCCAGTATTCTATCCACTTGCCTGGCTGCCTCGACTTTGTAAAACTAGAAAGGGCACCAGAGAAGTCATCTATTCTAACCCTTCCCTTTTACAGATGAAGCAACTGATACTTACAGAAATTAAATAACTCAGCCAAGGTCACACAAGTAGTAAGTGGCAAGGGCAGGATTTGAACCAAGGTCCTTCCTTTGAGTCTAGTGCCCACCTGCTTCAGAGAACTCAGAGACTTCTTGCAAATTTTTATGATAAACACAAACACCCAGAATATCACACTATCTGGTTATAACTATTATGCCACAAACACTAAGAAAACATGGTAAAAACTTGTGTATTTAAGTCCTAACATTTCTCTATGCCCGTGTCTAGGAGTGGAAACATCAATGATATAAGAATCAAATGGCATATATTTTAGTATTTGTTCAGCCACTTAAAGTTTCAGGTAAGCCAACTCAACTTCTCTGAGCCTGAATAAGAGGATATATGTCCTGGGCTATCTGATAAAGTTGTGGGAATGATCAAATATATAAATGATATAATGGGAGTTATAATATTGGTGGTAAAGTTCATAGACACGGAGTTGGGACTACTAATTTAATCTTTCTTGGCCTCAATTTCCTCATCTGTAAAAGAGGGCATAATAAGAGCATCTACCTTATAGAGCTGTTGTGAATCTCAAATGAGATAACATATGTAAAATTCTTTGCAAATCTTAAGGCAATACATAAATACCATCTATTTATCATTGATATTTAAATACACCACCAGGAAGTACATTCATAACTTTCTTTATTATTGTCAGAAAAAATAGAATGCTTTGGTTCACTGCTCCTCATTATCTTTGGGTTCTCAAAGCTATAAGTACAGTGTTTTCAGCCTTATTCTAGAGAAAAAGAGAAAACTCTATTCTATCATTAGAAATAGCTTCTAGCCATGAGATCTCAGGTTTTGATATAGAGGAATATAACATCTCTCCATAGTCAACTTAGCCATCTTCCCTTTAAATAAAAACATTAATAGGCTGTGGTTAAATAAAATATAAGAATCTCTCTTAAAAGTTAACTTCATTCTGTCTATTCATGCAATAAACCATCATCACTAAGCAAAAAAAAAAGTTTGTCACACCACTTTAAAGTGTCATTGAGAGTAGGTAAAGGAAGCATAATTTTGAGGCATGCTTTAAAACAAGTGATTTTAGCTTCTCCAAGGCAATGCAGAATTTCCACTTCTGATGAATAAACAATGAATGTTTGGAGAATGCCAAAGAAAATGAATAAGGTATGTACTTTTAGAGGTCAAATACTGCATTAACTACTCAAAGAAGTCTAGTAAACACAATTTTCAAGTAGTAAGTGTAAACCCACAATATTTTTGCTACAAGAAAAAAAAAGAAAACAAACAAACAAGCCCAAATGACAAAACAGCTTCTTCTCTGGGGACTAAAAAATGACCATGTTTAAAGACAATGTCATTTTTAAGATCAAGATGATAGATCCATAAGATGATTTGAATCTGCTCGCTGATAATTCGATGAGCTGAAAGTCTGGGATTCGGCTAATAGCTAGACTTACTTTTCTGATATCATCTAAGGTGTTGATCTCTGGAGATAAGCCACCATGTACACACAGGAACTGTTGGTTCATCAGGGCAGCCAAGGGAAGGCAGTCAAAGGCATCCATACAGGCATCGTATACTCTTTCTGAATACTTTATTTTACCTTTGAGGAGGTAAAGGGAAAAGTTGGATATACATATACAAATATATCAAAAAGTGAGCTTTTTGTGCCTGGTATCATAGTTAGAACACAAATCTATACCCTTTCTAAATTCTAGTATTTCTCTACTATAATTTGAAAGGATACATGTTAATAGTAGTATCCTTTCTTATGGTTATCATTCATTCATAAATATTTGTACCTTTCTCCTTCATATTTGTTCTTTCCTTCTTCCTCTTGCTCTCTCCTGTTTCTGCTCCTCTCTTCTTTTCTCCCTCTCCTTCCTCTTTCCTTTATCAGTTCTTATTTTTTCTCCTTCCACTTTGTTTTTTCCCTTTCTTATCCTGCTTCTCCTTTTTCTCCTTTCTCTTTCTCCCTTTATCTCAGGAATCAAAAACTTTTGTTCCTAGAGATGGAGATAGCTAGTTCACTCAGTGGATAGAGTATTGGACCTGGAGTCAGGAAGACCCGAGTTCAAATCCAGCCTCAGACACTTAGCAACTGTGTAACCCCGGGCAAGTTACTTAACTTCTGTTTGCCATAGTTTCCCCAACTGGAAAACAGGCATCAGAATAGCTTCTGCCTCTCAGGGTTGCTGTAAGGATCAAAAGAAATATTTGTAAAGTATTTAGTAGAGTGCTTGGTACATAGTAGGGTCTTATTAAATTCTTCCTTTCATCCTTTCCTCTCCATACAAACATACATCTATGTTTGTGTCTATATCTATATGATTACAAAATTTTTAGACATGATCTCACCTCCAACTTCATTTTCTTTTTTATTTAATATACTTTTGACACAGAAAACAGGACACAAAAAGTTTAGGGCTTCTCATTTGTAACATTTACTGTTCACAGTAACAAACATGAGATATACTTACATTCTTGTTTAAATGTGAAATACTCTGTTAAATGTCTACATTCATGGTTTCCACGAAGTAAAAACAGTGTTTTGGGGTAAAGGATTTTCAAGGCCCATAAATACAGCACACACTGAAAAACAAAACAAATGATCAAATAGTATTTTTTATATCATAGTCTATGTATTTAATAAATTGATATGCAAAGATTAAAACTAAATAATTCCTGCCCTCAAGTAACATGTATTCCCTGATCTTCACTTTCTTTCCCCAATTTGTGTATTATGGATACATATAGATGGATAGATAGATGGATGAATAGATAGATAGAAAGATAGATAAATAGATAGATATAGCTAGGCAGGTAGGTTGATAGATTAATATAAGTAAAGTAAAAAAATAGCAATTAAATTTAGTAATAAAGTTATATATCATAAGTAATGTGTAAGGTCAAATTTGCAATTTAAATGTAGCATTGCATGTGTGGAGAGTAAGTTATGTTAACATAACTTAGTAAGTTATGAAAACTTTCTCTTCCAGTATCTTCACATGAAGGTAAATGACATTTCATAAGCAAGTTTATTTCTTTACATTTTTATTATCTACAAACATATTTATTTGGTATTTATAAAGTACATTGTCATATTTAAAAGCATATAAAACAAAATGTGTGTTTTTTGGGGGGTCAGAATGGATTAATTGCATTTCCATTAATTTAAATGGGGAAATTCGATTTGACACACAAGCAAATTGAGTTATGAGCTTGGCCATGGAGCGAATTAAACTCGTGTGTCAAGGTAGTGTATATGTGTAATTCAATCCTATTACCTCTTAATAGAGGGAGGAATGGTTGAATCAAACAATGATTATAGTTGACAATGAAAGGAGGTACACATGTTGAATTAATTTGCTAGTCACTATTCGTTGATCTCAGCGTGAATTAATTTCACCATTTGTGTCAAATGTGCACTCAGAATATTAAGTACAAAGAATCTGCATTTTGGTTAGCAGATATACTGTAAATGATGCTACATAGGAATAACTCTTCTTCTTAGCGGGTTAGACTCTGATTTTGGTCTAAGCATCCTTCTGATTGCTTGCCATTTATCAAACTGGATATTTGTGCACATATTTTAATAAAGTCCTTGGGGATATTTCACAGGGTTGGAAGATCACATCTCAATATGGATATTTATAAACCATTATTAATATCAATGAGGGGAACTTTTCCAGTTCAAAATTTTCTGTGCAGAGGTCTAAACCAGGGGTGGGGAGGTGGAATTAAGTATTTTTTTCTTTTGCGCCTAAATCTTAAAATAGCTATACTTTTTGTCATCTACTTACAAAACCTAAAGGGGGAAAAATTATGGTTGGGTTTGAAATGTAACAACTTCTTTTATAGCCAAACTTGCAACCTCTCCCCTACTGAAATCCTGACTGGGGGCTTCTTCAAATTTGTCAAATGTTACTAGAGAAATCACATTCTAAGCATCACATTTTCTTTTTTGCCATCTGTTGAAAATTCACAGGCTGCTTTAACATCCTGTTTTGACATTATCATGTGCCTTTAACACCTCTAGGATTAATTACTGTAACACTTTCATAGCTGGTTTCCCCAAATCTCACTGGAAATACTCTCTACAAATGTTCCTTTATTGCCTATTTTTTATTCTTAGTAGACAACTCACATAACCTCCTCTTTATTGTTATTTTTGTTTCTTTTAATGTGGAGTATTTAAAAATATGTAATTGACTCAAAAATTCTTGCTTATGACACAATGAGAATAAAATAATTGTCTTTGAATTTCATTTTCTTTCTTGTCATTATCAAAAAATAAAATCACTTCCCAAACATAGCTTGGAATCTCAAACACAACCAATATTGCAAGAAGTGGTATGTTAAGTCCATGGGCAAGAATAAGATTTAGAGGGTAGACTCCTGCCAGAATTCACTCCTCAACATCTGCTGTGAATTTGTTCCAGTGACAACATTTTTTTTGTGGGCAGCTCCTTTTCCATCTAGAGTTCTGACACTCCTCCATAGTGAAACAAGTGTGTAAGAACATTATGGGGATTTAAGGATCTTAAATAAAACTGAAATCTGGTAATTTTCAAAGTAGTTGGACTCTCTATGAACAAGAGTTACCCAGAATGGCCAGGTATGGATGGGCTGTGATATGTACTTCTAAAGGACATCATAATATGGATGAAATCACAGATCCACAGAGGAAAAGAGTTTCAAAATCTCCATCAGTCATTGTTGCCACAGTCATTACAAAAACAAAAGAAAAACATTCAAGCAACCAAACGATTAATTCGTTTAGTTTTTTTCACTGACTCCATTGGCTGTGCTATCATTACACAGTCACATTCTAAGAGGCTGTGAATTATTTTCTTTGGCAAGAATTTTATTTTATTTTATTTATTTATTTTTAAAGCCCTTACCTTCCATCTTAGAATCAATACTGGGTATTAGTTCTAAGGCAGAAGAGTACTAAGGGCTAGGCAATGGAGGGTTAAGTGACTTGCACAGGGTCACATAGCTAGGAAGTGTCTGAAGCCAGATTTGAACCCATCTCTGGGCCTGACTCTCAATCCACTGAGCCATCCAGCTGCCCTCTGGCAAGAATTTTGGATAGTATTAGGATGGACCCTTTTTTTTTTTCTTTAGCAAGAATCATCTCCAGACAGATTTTGGTTATAACTATAATACTGCTTTCTTCTTTCCCAAATAAAGTTATATGATTTGGGTTTGGGTTACTAGGAACAGAAAACTGAAGGTACACTTTAAAATAATTAATTTCATATATATGTAATTTTATCCTATTTGTTTTCTCTAAATTTTCTAATTTCTATTTTCTAATTTGAATATTTCTTTAATCTATTCTTTTGAATATATACATTCTAAAGAAGTTTTTAAAAGGATAAAGTTTTAAAAAGTGTAAGAGAGGTAGAAAGGAAGAAGGAAAAGGAAGAAGAAAGGCTGGGATATATGGGAACAAAGGGATTGTAGGATTATATTGTAGCCTTTGTACTTTCTGTGAGCTGATATTTGTTTTCATTAATGGTGAAAACAAAAAAAACTGGCACTCACTCTCTTCTCTGGCCTTCACTCTCAGAATGTGGGCACCACTGTTATGTTCCAAATATTTCCTCTTTCTTCCCAGCAAGGATAACTTAATCCCTAATTAATAATAAGAGACTTCAACTCTATCCTTACACTAGATTTTTCTGTGCATGTGTAGATGGAGAGGGAAAGCAATGGACATGTTAGTATAACCTGCCAGCCCAGCTTCACCCTAGAAAGCAATGGTTGATTGGCATATTTTTGCCTAAGGTTAAGAAGTCTGGACTCAGCTTGACCCACTCTGGGATGTTTATTAAAGTTGATAAAGTAATATTCTCTCATTGTTTCTGAGGCATCAGATGGTATTCAGATTTACCAATGATTCACTTTGACATGCAGGCCAAGACCAAACACTTTTTATTTTTTTAAAAATACCTTACCTTCCATCTTAGAATCAATACTATGTATTGGTTCCAAGGCAGAAGAGCAGTAAGGGCTAGGCAATGGGGATTAAGTGACTTGCCCAGGGAGTCTGAGGCCAGATCCAATCTCCTGTAGAGTTCTGTAAAGCACAGATCCATTCTAGTCACATCCCTTCTCAAAGCTAGCTGCCTCTGGGCTAGTCTCCATTCCTGCAGACTCTTAATTTACAGGAAGTATTATTATACAAGTAATAATGTTATTCATTTGTTTTAGATATGATATGTCTGACTCTTAGACACCCCAATTTGGGGTTTTCTTAGCAAAGATATTGGAGTGGTTTGCCATTTCCTTTTCCAGCTTATTTTATAGTTGAGGAAAATGAGGCCAATAGGGTTAAGCACCTTTTCCATGATCACACAGCTAGTGTCTGAGTCTGAATTTGAACTTTGGTCTTCCTGGCTCCAGGCTGAGTGAGCTGTCCTCTGGGCAACCTAGCTTCCCAACAAGTAATAATAATACCAAGCATTTACATTGGGTGAAGATTCACAAAGCACTTAACAAATCTCAGATACTAATCCTGTTTCAAAGGAAATTCTGTCAGACACCGGTGTACTATGGCCAAATTTTAAATCATGCCTTCCTGACTCCAAGTTCATATCCACTGTCTTCACTGCAATTAATTAACTGCCTTAATTAAACTGAAAACAACACACACACACCCATCCCCACCCCACTCTACTGGATCCAGTCTCAGGTCAAACTGGGAAATGTTGAGGTTCCTTCATCACCTGGTCCTTCTACTCTCCTCTCCACCTCCTTGTATCTAGAAGAAACCTCAGCCAAATTCCTCACGCTTGCCCATTTTTCTCTCCTGGAGTTTCTTACCATCTCTTTTACTAGCTTCTCTTTCAGTCAAGAAGTGAAGCTGTTTCTTTTAAGACTTAGCCCTTCTTTAGGACTCAGGTCATAACATGCCAAAGAATTCCATTCCAGCCAGCAAAAGTTTTATTCCCAGCTTTAAATGTCCTTGGAGGAGGGGCTAAAAATAAGGCAATAAGGGCTAAAAAGGATTATAGATTTGAGCCAGGAAGGACCTTGGATGTCATTCATCCCAATGCCTTTATAGATAAGAAAACTGAGGTCCAGAAAAATTAAATGACTTGTCCGGAGTCAAACTGAGATTTGATCTCAGAGCCTCTGATTCAAGATTCTGGTGCTGTTAAGGAAAGAAAGGATGTGACTTTTTCAACAAGATTATACCCAAATAATTCTTGATGCTATGAGTAATACAAGAAAGTATAGCTGTTTCATCTCTAGAAATGCCTGTTGGTAAAAGAAAAACAGAATAGACTAATGCAGCTGTGGATTTTCTGAGATATTCCCCCACTGGGGGATCATAAATAAAAACCCAATGGAGGCAGAATGACTCAATGCTATTGATAACTAGCCTAGTGGGTCTTTATCTGTATCCCAAGTTATCTCCTTATCTTCCAGCATTATTTGTTGGGTCATTTTGTTGTTCTACTGCAGCATCTCAGAACATCCCCTGATGAGGATTCTACATTGTATCTCACTCTGGTCAATGTGACTTCCTAATTAATAAATAAAACAACCTCCCCTGATTAAACATAGATGAAGCTTCTAGCTTAGTTTATATCCCTGAGAGCCTGCATCTGGCTAGAGCCTGCAATGAATTGCTACAGAGTCAGCTTACCTTTAAGCCAGAGACAATTTAGTGGCAGATAGGATCAGAGTCAGAGAACTGGGTCTGGAAATTTAAGCAGTCCTGAAGTAGCTATTGGGTAGAAACATCTCTATTTGCAATTCTGAACCAAGCTTGGACACACAACCAAGCTCAAATGGATTAGGACACCTCTTAAAGTTAATGCTGTTGCTATAACTATCACACTCATTTATTCTAATGAACAAAATCTCTTTCTTGAACACTCAAACCTTTCTAGTTTATTCTGGCTAATTCCCAGGAAATAAGTCCTAATTTTGGCTAAAGAAATAAAAAAATCAAGAAAATCTAGGGTGCATAGTCAAAACTTCCTTCATTTATGACACAGGTGATTCATACTCAACACACACACACACACACACACACACACACACACACACACACAGAAAATATGAGTCAGGGTCTATAAGCACCATCATTCATGGTCATATAGCCAACTTCTAAACTTCCAGGACAATTCTCTTCTAATTAAATCACATCTTCCTATTTAATGCTGGGGAAACCCAACTTGGAAAACCTAAAGTAACCTCAGGAGACCTATGGGACTTATTGAAAGATGAATCAAAAATATTCCAAAGTCTACCCTGAGTTGTCTAATAAAATGAAATTTGCCTATGGGAATATAAAAGTTGAGGATGGCAACCCGCTAATTTATTTAAGGTTCTTAATGAGCATTCCTCCATAATTATAGAGAATCCTAAAATTAGTACAAGTTTACGTAAATATATGAGGAATAGTTGTGTATGTATACACACAGTTATATATTATACACAGTTACATAGTTATGTAATGCACACATATTCTTACATGGTTATAAATATTATATACATAGTTACAGTTATATATATTATACTCACATATAGTTCTATATATTATAGATACACACATTTATAGTCATATATATATATATATATTTGGAAAAAGCAACAGAGCTTAACTTGAGTAGCTTATTTTAATATTATCATATGAAGGCAATGTTAGCAGTAATATTTAAGAAGCAGCAGGTGCTGTTTCTAGCAAATAACTCAACTAGCTAATATGGATTCTTTTAGATAATTTAGGTTTCTCATGAGTAAGAATAAGATGCAGAAAAGTCTCTTGGTACTAGAAATGGCATGTCAAACAAGATGCCCAAAGACTATAAGCAGCCCATAATGTTCCAAAGTGTGATGCACAACAGATTAAAATGTAATAGGGAAATATTTAACAAAATAAATAAGAATATGATGAACCAAAGATAATATAAATACGTGGCTTTTAAAGTTAATTAGGGTCCCCAGAGAGATGCAGATATATACTATGGGCCTCCCCTCACCCCAACTGGGCTTTTAAAAATGTGCTGATAATCTGACAGCTGGAAGAAAGTGTATTCTCTGTTGGTTGCTTCTTGAGAGTGGTTGCTATTTCTTTATTTTTCTTTGTATCCCCAATGTATATCAAAATACTTAGACCATACATAACAGGGGCTTAATAAATGCTTGTTTGATTGTGTCTCTTATTGTGGTACTTTTTTGCCCTGTAGTAGGGCTTAATTCTATCCTAACCTCAAGCAATATCAAGAGCCTCTGGGATTTGTTGAGAGATGAATCAAAACCATTACAAAGTCCACCCTGAGTTGTCCAATAAAATGGGATTTGCCTATGAGAATATAAAGGTAGAAGGTGGCAACTTTCCATTTATTTAAAATTAAGTTCTTGAATAAGCATTTCTCAATAATACAGAGAACCCTAAAATTTGCATAGAGAATTAGGGAGAGTTAGTTTTCTAGTAAAGAAAAGTTAAGTCTCTGATGATTAGGGTATTCCCTGAAAGTCCTAGTTATATCTCTCATAAAGGAAGAGATTCACTCTTTTAGTCACTCAGGCCTTGAGGGCCAGGAGGGTGTGTTTCAGAGCTGAGACCACACATCTAATCTATCACTGCTTTTCAGATACATAAACTGAAGACCAGAAAGATAACATGATTCTCCCAGAGCCAAATACCTATTAGGTTACAAAATCAGAGCTGAAGGGGGAAACCATCCAGGCCTCTTCCCACTTCCTCCACTGGGCAGTGTCCTTATCTCCTCTTTTAAAATCTATGAAGTTTTTTCAGTGGGGAACTGGTTTTGCTTGACTACAAATATTTCTTGCAACGGTTTTCTTTTCTTTTTTTTTAAATTTTTTAAACATTTATTAATATTCATTTTTAACATGGTTACATGAGTCATGCTCCTACTTTCCCCTTCACCCCCAGCACCCCACCCACCCATGGCTGACGCACATTTCCATTGGTTTTATCATGTGTCATTGATAAAAACCTATTTCCAAATTGTTGATAGTTGCATTGGTGTGGTAGTTTCAAGTCTACATCCCCAATCATGTCCACCCCAACCCATGCATTCAAGCAGTTGTTTTTCTTATATGTTTCCTCTCCTGCAGTCCTTCCTCTGAATGTGGGTAGTGCTCTTTTCCATAAATCCCTCAGAGCTGTCCTGTGTCATTGTATTGCTGCTGGTACAGAAGTCCATTACATTCGATTTTACCACAGTATATCAGTCTCTGTGTACAATGTTCTTCTGGTTCTGCTCCTTTCGCTCTGCATCAATTCCTGGAGGTCTTTCCAGTTCACCTGGAATTCCTCCAGTTTATTATTCCTTTGAGCGCAATAGTATTCCATCACCAGTAGATACCACAGTTTGTTCAGCCATTCCCCAACATATACCACAATTTGTTCAGCAATTCCCTCCTTTTCCAGTTCTTTGCCACCACAAAAAGCGCAGCTATAAATATTTTTGTACAAGTCTGTTTATTTACGATCTCTTTCGGGTACAAACCCAACAATGGTATGGCTGGATCAAAGGGCAGGCATTTTTTTTATAGCCCTTTGAGCATAATTCCAAATTGCCAGCCAGAATGGTTAGATCAGTTCACAACTCCACCAGCAATGCATTAATGTCCCAATTTTGCCACATCCCCTCCAGCATTGATTACTCTCCCCATCTTTAATGGTTTTCTTTTTCTTTTTGTCAATGAAGGAGAGAAGAGAAAATAAATGCTAGTTAATTTTTAAAAAAATAATTTTTAGCATAGTTCCAAATTGTCATCCAGAATGGTTGGATCAGTTCACAACTCCACCAGTAATGCATTAATGTCCCAATTTTTCCACATCCCCTTCAACATTCATTACTCTCCACTTCTTTCATTTTAGCTAATCTGCTAGGTGTGAGATGGTACCTCAGAGTTGTTTTGATTTGCATTTCTCTAATTATTAGAGATTTAGAACACTTTATGGAAAAGAACACTACCCACATTCAGAGGAAGAACTGTGGAAGTGGAAACACAGAAGAGGGGCAACTGCTTGAACACATGGGTTGAGGCGGACATGATTGAAGATGTAGTCTGAAAACTACCCCACCAATGCAACTATCAACAATTTGGAAATGGGTCTTGATCAATGTCACATGGTAAAACCAGTGGAAATGCGCAGCGGCTATGGATGGGGGAGGTCGGGGGGTGAAGGGGAAGGTAAGAGCATGAATCATGTAACCATGTTAACTTTTCTAAAAAATAAATATTTAAAAAAATATTTTTTAAAAAACTCCAAAAAGATTATTTCAAACAATACTTTCAAATCAAGACCTTCATGCTTGGTCTCCCTGTCTAACCTAGGAGATCTTGAAAACTTATTAATGTTCCCTTTCAACTAATCATAAAATTATGTAACTTTGCCTTATGTGCTTTGTCTCCTCCATTAAAGTGTAAAGTCCTGAAAGTAGGTAGTATCAACCCAAAAGCTTAGCTCCTTGCATTACATTTTGTACACAGTAGCTGCTCAACTAATTGCTTAATTGGGTGAATAGAGTAATATGGTTTTTATTTTATTCTTTTATAATTATTCATTTCTTCTAAGAACCCTAATGGTATAGCTAAGAAAGATATGGCCTTTAAAGGAAGAAGAGACTTTATTAAGATGAACAAAGAATTTTTGGGGAAAAAATAATGATATGGTAAAAGTATGACACTTTAATTTTTACTTCCAATGAAGAATAGCTCTTTAAAATTTTTTAATATACTATGGTAGAACCCACATAAAGATAAGCAATCTTTTAAAAATTTTCTAACCAAGTGTAATAAATTTTCAGATAAGTTTCCTGAAGTTAAATGATCCAAATTGTCTCCCTCCTTCAAGATAAGCAGTCTGAGTTAATACAGACTTTAGAAATGCCTTATATTCAAATGATTTCAAATATAGCATTCCCTAATACATCATTATTCAATAAAGAAAGATGAGTGGGTAAGAATCTGTTTCAAAGACTGCTAAATTGTTTTTTTTTAAGCCTTTACTTTTTATCTTAGAATTGATATTAAGCATTGGTTCCAAGGCAAAAATTGATAAAGGCTAGGCAATTAGAGTTAAGTAACTTGCCCAGAGTCCCACAGCTAGAAAATGTCTGAGGTCATATTTGAACCCAGGATCTCTCATTTTCAGGCCTGGCTCTCTATCCACTAAGGACCTTAGCTGCCCCTTTTAATGAATTTTTCAAAGTATGCTAGTCTACTGGTGTCAAGTTCAAAAAGCAAGGTATCCCTGCCACTGCATATTGACTTAGAGAATCACAAATTAATAATATCTATGTAATACAGCATTTTTATTTGTTATTTTAACATTTCCCAATTATATGTTAATCTAGTCCTGTTCCACTCAGGAGTTTTGTGGGCTACTTGCTGCCTGACTGTGAGTTTGACATCTCTGTCTATTAATAAGTACCCCTAAAGACAAAATAAATCAGCTGGATCCACACATAAATACAAATACCATTGTAGACTTCTTGGTTTGCTAAGATGGCCCACTGACCCCTGATTAGTAAGGCTCACCCTTCAGGGCTTACAACTACTTTACCAAATATGGCCAATCAAGAGCTGGAAAGGCTCTCAAGACACCATCTTGTCGTACTCTTTTCCTTTAGATAAGGAAACTTGGACCAAAGGAGGCTATGTGATCTACCCAAAGTTATAGATGTAGTTGGCATCAGAGACAGGATTTAAACCAAAGTCATCTGACTCCAAAGTCATTGCTCTTTCCTCTACATGATTTCATTTAAGAGAAAATCATGGCTCCTATGTACTACTGCCTACTTAGGACTTAGAGAAGGCAAATTCCCTACTAAGACACTCCACTCCTACTGAACTAAAAGGAAAGGGCTAAAACTGAGAGATTTTGAGAGCAAATATTAGATTGTGAGCTCCTGCATTCATCTTCTGTAACCCCAGCACATTGCATACTACCTGGCATAAGTATTTAATGACTGACAGAATATTCCAAAGAGGTTAAAAAAACTGTTGCAAATTTTTTTTTTTTTATCCTGGGACTCCATTCTAGGAGCATAGGGCGACAACCAGTAGGCAATGGGTCACGCAGTCGCTCAGGGTTACCCAGCTGGGAAGTGTCTGAGCCCAGATTTGAACCTAGGACCTTTCGTCTCTAGGCCTGGCTCTCAATCCACTGAGCTGGCCCAGCTGCTCCTACTTTAGGTTGCAGTTTCTTTAGCAGATGTAGTTTTTACAGGGTGGGGTTGCTAGCCCCACACCCAACCCTCCTCCTTTTTCATCCGGGCTAGGGACCGTCCTTGGCCCAGGAGTGGTAAGGGTATACAGTACTAATTATAATTACTAAAAGACTTCTAGTAGTAAGTATATTAAATAATAATAGAAAAAAATTACTTATTGGGAAGCAAAATCCCCTTTAGGCAAACTTGAGAACACATTTGTAGCAAAGGAGAAATATCTACTGTCCTTTCTTTAATGAGCTTTCACATTAGGGAGCTTTGAGGTGAAGAATCATGGGAAAAGCAAGCTAGATCTTTTTCAGCAGCACTTAGGTTTTTTAAAATAATATTTTATTTCCCCAAATTCTTATGCGAGTTGTGTCAATTATTAATTTTAATATTTATTAACATTATTTTTATTATTTTTATTTATTATTATTTTTATTAAAATTTTATTATTCTTTTAAAATTTGAATTCCAAATTCTCTTCTTACTTCCCTCTCCTTCTTCCACCTTTCCCTAGATGGTAAGCAATTTGATGGAGATTTTATATGTTCTGAAGAGCTTTAGAAAGAATGCCAAGTGGAAGGAAGGTCTACCATGAAAAGCTACCATTTCAAGGTTAAGTGAATGTTAGAGGAGGATCCCTCCTCCCTCCCTTTTCTTATTATGGGTAGTGCTGCCAGTTCTCTAAGCACCCAAGAAACAAAGATAGCTGGAACTTACTTCAATACTGAAGTACCCTCTGTCCACATAGTCCCCTAAGAAGAGATATCGTGTGTTGGCTGGAGAGCCTCCCACTTCAAAGAGTTTCATCAAGTCAAAGAATTGTCCATGGATGTCCCCACAAACTGAAAGAGACAAATACAACCATTGGTTATGGACATTTATCCATATGAAGACCAGCACATTTTGCATACAAATTCTTTTTGAGGTCAGAGGTCTATATGTTAAGATAGAAAAGTTAACTTAAATTTGTTGAAGAAACAATCAAGGAAGAATGAAGAGTTAAAAGCATTCAATGTCCCAGACCAACTGGTCTCCCTGATATTTTTATAATTTTATAATAATTCCATATTTGGTTTCTATATCCTTGGCTGGTGGTCCCTCATTCCTAGAATTCAGATCCATTTCCCCTCTGCTCCTTGCGATCTAGTTCCCTTCAAGTGCATAATAAGCTTAAGTGCCAGGTCCAACATGCATGCTTTTCGTAATCCTCTCAGCTCCCATTGCCATCCCACCTCCAATTATTTTGCAATTTTATTTTGCATATATGGTAAGTTCATTTAAACATGTATATGTGATTTTGTGTCATGAATGTAAGTTCACTGAAAACTGACTAATTTTTTTCTCTTTGTATCATCACCATCCAGCACAATATCTAACACCCAAATGGTGTTTAATAAGTGCTTATTGATTAATGGATAAAATTAAAAATAGAAGTGATATACAAATTAATACCTTTTTATGATGAGAAAGTGTTTAATTTGCAAATTACTACTAATTATTTTATCATAAGAAAGTATTTAATTTCCAGGTTGCAAATGAATTTAAATTTGTACATTCATAATTTGCTATTTAATTTACACAAATGAAATTTGAACATTTCATTTGCACCATGACCCTGGATTAAGCTTAAAAGTTAAAAGCATACAAAATTAATATTAAATCCATATTATATAATTTAATAAAATTCAACCACTTTTTATCCAGCATTTATAATAATTCCTGGGTTTAGAAAGACAAAAATGAAATTATTCTTGGCCTCAAAGAGCTCCTTGAGTTGTTAATTAATTTCCAGAATGTGGGAAGTTATCCTTTCAGTTATAAAGGTATGCAATCTTTCTAACAGCAAGTTTAAAAAAAACACCTAATATTCTCTTTGGAAGAAACAACACCTAAATAAATAAATGAATGTAAAATATGTTTCAAGTCATACAGGGTCATTTCGAGAGGAAGCATGTCCTAAGAACTAGGGTAATCAGGAAAAGCTTTCCTAGAAGGATGTATCCAAGCTGAGCTTTGAAGGAAGCAAGGGATCAGATGAGGCAGAAGTAAGCAGTGGATGCATTCCAGAAAGTAGATCACTTTGATAAGGAGACTGCCACAGAAGCCTTCTTTAAAAGGGGCATTTGGGAGGAGTTTTTGCTCTACCCCCTCCAGCTATCCAATCAAGCTGCAGGGGCAAATGAGACTCCTGATGAAGTGTGGGTACCAATGATGAGTTTCAAGGTGATGACTTGGGGGTGATGATGATGATGGTGGAACCAAACCAAGCAGTGAAACTAGTGGGAAATGAGTGTAAGAAGAGGAATAATATGAAATCAGCATGGAATGAGAGATGAAGGCCCAGTTGGAGAGAGATTTAAATGTCAGGCTGAGGAATTATATTTTATTCTAAAGGCAAGAAGGGGGTAATTGAAGAATTTTGAGCAGAAGGACACTACAGTTAGATGTGTGTGTTCAGGACCTTTATTCAAATCTGACTTCAGATACCTCCTTGCTGTGTGACCTTGGACAAGTCACTTAACTCTGTTTATGTAGCCCTTGCCCTTGTCTTAAAGTTGCTACTAAGACAGAAAGTAAGAGCTTATTTTTTTTAAGAGTATCATTTTGTCATCTTCAAGGCAGATGAATTGTAAATGGAAAGAATAGAGTCAGGGAGGCCAAATAGGAGACCTGAAATGATGAAGGCCTCAATTAGAGTATGTAGAGGTTTTGTGAATAGCGGCATTGGGATGGATTCAAGAATTTTTATGGTGACAGCCTGACAAGATTTGGCAATTGATTAGATGGGAAGGGAACTTTATTCTATAAAATAAAATGATAGAAAATGCTTCTTTAGTTCTTGAAGGTAATATGTGAGGATCTGCTTTATACATAGGGCATTATTCACATTCCTGGATCATTGTACTCATGTGAATGTGTTTTGGCCTTACCTTGTACCTCAAAGAAAATTGGCATTAAATTTCTTTTGATAAGAAGCATAAATAAATTATCTAGTGAGTTATTTTTCCAAGTCTACAATCTCAGAGTTGTTAATGCTAAGCCTATGGAACCATTTCAAAGTCAATGGGAATTAAGGTAGGTTTTTTTCTTCCTTTTGTTTTATATTAAAGCATGTTGTTAGAGTCTTATCCATTACAAGTATTTATACATAAAAGATGTAATTTTATCCATTCTGAAAATTAATTAACCTAGTTTGTGTGTCTAATTTTAAAAAAAGGACCATACTTATAATGAATAAATCTTAAAAGTAGGAAACATACAGGCATCACTTACATATTGATCATTCATAGTAGGTTATTAATATACTATAAATGAATTCTACCTAACATCATGGTGATAACAGTAATACTTTATTTTTAATGCTACCACTACAATGATAATATTCCTAATTTATTGTTATTGTTACAATATTGTTACAATGTTAGGTAGAATTTATTTATAATGTATTACTATACTATGTTATTGTCATACAGTGAATTAAGAACACAATTTCTTGACACATTATTACAATCTTCATGTAATCATAATAACTTGCTTTACTATAGTTCTTTGAGGTTATAAAAGTGCTTTAATTGTCTTATCTCAGGTGATACATCATTCCATTATAACATTGTTTCTATGGAATAAGTGATCCTTCCATGTGTTCTAACATCAGGTTTTTATGAAATTAAGGATATACCTGATCTTACTATATTGTTTTATCCTTTGATACTATCACAAATACTACCTACTTTCATGAAGCAGCAAGGTGACTCAGTATCCAAATCTGGTCTCAGACATTTAGTAGCTATATGAACCTGGGCAAATTTCTGAATCTACTTAATTCCCTTAATCCAGTGATGGGCAAACTACAGCCTTCGGGCCAGATGTAGCCCTCTGAAATGTTCTATCCGGCATTATTCCTAATCTGACGAATACAATGAGTAGGATACAATATAATGAAACTTCGAAAGAGCTGCCTTAGAAACAGCCTGACAGATGAGCATTTCTTTTCCTTTGGCCCCCTCTTTAAAAAGTTTGCCCATCACTGCCTTAATCTACTGGGGAAGATTGGCAAACCACTCTAGCATCCTTACCAAGAAAACTCCATGGACAATATGATCCATAAAGTCATAAAGAGTAAATACAACTGAATGACTAAACAACAATAACTCACTTTGGTTTACCTTACTTTTTTGGATGAGAGAGAGAGAGAGAGAGAGAGAGAGAGAGAGAGAGAGAACACACTAATTCTGGTTTTTCTAGTATCTTCCATTCCTTCCTTGTAAGGAAGTCTAAGCCACCCTGGATGGTCCCCTCTAACATTTCCTCTCCCACTTTCCTTCTTTTTCATAAGTCCAAGTTGAAACTAATCTTTAAAATTAATTGCTCCTCAGAGACCTTGCTTTTAAATGTCAAAGTATAGTCCATTTATTCTATAAATGGCCAGGAATATAAATGCTGAAAATCTCTTTTATTTTGAGAAATATGAGTTTAAGTTTTAAGTCATTTACACCCCTAAACACACAATTATGGCATGGTCTGAGAGTCAAGGCAACACAATTATAACTAATTAACAGCCTCTAAGCAATGTAAACATTAATCATATCTTACTGTCCTTTGTCCCAGCAAGATGGTATATTATGGTCCTTTCTGGGAAAATGGGAAATTAAGGGCCTTCTTCCTTAGTCTATAATAACTCTGTGATCTGAAATAATCTCCATGATTTGCGAGCACACTGCAATTATTGAAATAACTTGATGATGTAAAAGCAACAAGACACCATAAAAAGAAAAAGAAATCCGGTGCCCTTTGGGATATTATTTCCTATTGCACAATTCAATTTCAACTTTAGAATAACTCACTGTAACCTGAAGAAACTGGATCTTTGCAACAGTACTTCTACAATAAATGATTTTTCTCCTCAATTTTCAAGTAGGGCAAAATATACTGCTTATATAGCTAGATAAAAATAAATAAGTCAAAACAAGAGCAAAATCACCAACAATTCCTGCAAATGAAGAAAGTGCCCTTTGTCAATGATATTAAATAGTTTCTAGTAGTTGCTGCTGTTTCATCACTGGCCTCTTTTATTAACCTCTTCACTCTCGAGTCACTGGGAGTACCACTGATACCTAATTTAGAAGCCAATGAAGTAAGAATTTCCATTTCAAATCCAAGTAAACTGAATTTAAAAGCCCTAGTTCTAATCTCAGAGTTAGTACTACTGAAGCAAGTTATCTGACCTTGCTGAACCTCAGTTTCCTCAAGTATAAAATGGGTTGATTCAATAAGATAATCTCTAATGTCTCATTTAGCTTCTGATTGATTTTATACCTATTTCTTCCTAAGGAAGAAAGCATGTATACGAATAATATATAACATATTATATAATATGATATTTTATAACATTAATATATTTTATAATATCAATACATTACATTTGAGTTTGATGTAGCATATTTAATTACATAAAATAAAATAATAAATTTAAAATCCTAACACAATTATGACATGTTCTGACAACCAGGTGTAAGAATGAAATTTGGGAGATGCCATCTTTAAGTATATATATATGTATTTTCTATGGACACGTGGAAATTATCAAACTATATTTCCCGTGGTCTAATGGGTTTCTGGTTCTGGTTCTTTGGGCGTGGGGATGCCTACATCTCCATGCAGAGAACAGTTTAAATCTCCTGGGTTAGGAGGGGGTGGCCCTCTTGGCCAGCAGACTCAGGAAGGAGGTAACAATAATGGCTGGGGAGGCAGTTTTGAATTCTTACAAGTGCATGGTCTAATGACTTTATCTATCAGCATGGCTTTAATTAAAATACTAATTTATATGATTATATCAGCCTTTATTATTTTTTATCCTTATAATTTTGGCAACCTTACGAAGTTTGGATTAAGAATTCTCAATTTTCCAGATAGCCTTTCAGAAACGATAGCCATGCCTGCTTTTTGGCTGTCTTGCTCAGCTCTTTTGAGCACTTTTTTAAAAAAGGAAAGTGGCTTTCCTTGCCATGCTTTTGCTAAAAGCAACAGCACGTTTTTGCCTCAGGCAGGTCTCAGCCAGCCAGTCCAGCCCAAACCACCTTGGGAGGTCAGGCCAGCCAATTTTGGCTTTTGGCTTTAAAACTAAAATGCCGGAGCCCAGCCAGTGTGTCTCTGCTGCTGATCTCCTGACTCCTGACTTGATCTCCATTCCTGCAGTGCCGCAAGCCTGCAAGCCTCCCAGACCACTTCTCAGATCCTGCCACTGGTGCTGCTAGTTCTGCTAAGTCCTAGAACCCTGGGCCCCAACAGCGATGACCTGCTGCTTTTGCCGAGACTTCTGCCTCTACTACTTAGGCTTGGGAAATATATTTCCACTACCCTCCCTTGGTAATGGCCTGCATTCTAGCCCTCCATGTGTCTCTCTAAAGACCTAATTTAGGCAACCCCCACCCCCACAAGCTCTACACGTGGGTATTTTCTACAAAACTGACTTTAAGTTTTTCTCTAGCCCTGAGCCCATGACCTGACACCACGTGGACCTAGCGTTTACCCTTAATTGGCCGCATGGCCTATTCACCCCCATACCTGCTCAGAACTTTGAACTGAGAGCAAAGACTAATTATAAAAAAACTCCTTAAACTCAGCAGAACTCAATCAAAAGAACCTTAAATTGAACCAGGGGTGAACTTTTAAACCTCGGAATTGAATGAGTTTTATTTCTGTTTTTAAAGAGACTTTGTATCTTACTGTATTTTGCTAATTAGTTTTGTAAACTAATCTTGTTTATTTTGTTGATTTTCCTGTTGCACTGAATCATTTTAAGTTAATGAAGTTTGTGGCTGCTAGATTAATTATGATATGATTTTATTGTAACTCCCAAAAATATGAAAAAAATCTATTAGAACTGGTAAGAGGTTTTGACTAGCTTGTTACTCTAATACTCACGTTATATTTCCTACACATTTTTTTTTAAAACCCTTACTTTCCATCTTAGAGTCAATACTGTGTATTGGCTCCAAGGCAGAAGAGTGGTAAGGGTAGGCAATGGGGGTCAAGTGACTTGCCCAGGGTCACACAGCTGGGAAGTGTCTGAGGCCAGATTTGAACCTAGGACCTCCCGTCTCTAGGCCTGGCTCTCAATCCACTGAGCTACCCAGCTGCCCCCTTTTCCTACACATTTTTAATGTTGTAACTTGCCTTATGTATTCTGTATTTATAAGAGCACATGTCTTTTAAAATTTATTCTGTCTTGGTAATTGTAAAGAAACTTGGAAGTTTCCATGCTTTGAGAATTACCTCGTAATTTTACAAGAGGTCTTACTTTAAATCCTTAAGAATTGTTGTCTTAAAGGATAAAGCTTTTATATATTTTATTATAAGAGAAATTATTGCCTTAAATGGGTAGAAGCATTTCCTACCCAGGATTTTTTTAAAAAACAGGAAGCCAAGGAGCTCCTGTATATTCTTATCTGAGGATAATTTAGACCAGAAGATTTTTTTAATATCAGATTTTGCTATGGAAGCAATAACAGAGTTTGTTGAGAAACTTTTAGCCAAGATTTAAAAGTTGTAACGAGTAAATGATTTTAAACATCATTGTTTTAAAATGTGCTATTGGAAATAATGGTACTCTATTTGAATGTGCATTGTGAATCTGCTATTTGTAAGATCCATTTACACTCACAGAATGAAAATCTCATTTTTGGGTAACATAACCTTTCTAGTTCTAAGCTTTATATATATTTTTGATTTTTAAAACATTTTTTAATTAGAGCAATTGATTTTTCCTTTTTCTCATCTTGTACTGGAAGTACATATATAATCATTATTTATCTTTTTTTATAAGCTTAATGCAAATACCTGAGCCTATAGGACTGTGATTAAATGCCTTTCTGTCTAACTCTACGAAAAGGGAACTTGAGAGCTGTTAATAGTGCTAAAGAAAGCACATGGTCAGAGACTTGACTGACTTAAGATCTGCATAATTGCAGCAGTTCTATGCCAATACTTTAGGGCTTGAAAATTGGGGTTTGAGTCTTGGAGTCCCAGTCTTTTCTAAAACTTTAGAGGACGTGGATCCCCTCAACTTAGAATCCTAGAAAGCACCTAAGATTGGTTATTTATTTGGCTCAGTTCCCTGAAAAGCTGATAATAAGTCAGACCAGAGAGAGACATTTTCCTTAAGTCCTGGCCCTGAATGGGTAATTGCAAACTGCTGAATTCACTTTAATTAGGCCTTCATTCAAAGGTCTAAGTTTATTTTCCCTACATTTTTTGCACATTTTACATTTCATTCACAAGTTAATTTTTTCTTCTTTTTTCTTGAATTTTATTCTTTGTATTTTGCCAATTGATTTCATATAACCCCCAGGACTCAGCCACTCATCCTTAGCTGACCTGAGGTACCCTTTTTAAGAAAAAAAGGTGTGTTTAATATTTACCTCAGGGGGATATCTGTTAAGTTTTTTAAAATTCGATAATGTCAAAATATATGTATATTTAACTCTTTTAGGAGTAATTTCAGGGGGAATTGTATAAATCTTAGAAGAAAATGTATGTTTTGTAATCTATAATGTAAAGTTTAAATTCTTTTGAGAATAATTTCAGGATAAGGATCTTGCCATCTCCCCAGAATCCAGACGACGAACCTGTTTGGTGAAGACACCATGAGATGTCTGAAAAGCCTTCACTGTACCATGAAGACCAAATTTGAACTTTGGGGTGCAGTTGATTGAACTATGGGGAGTTGAAATTGAATTGTATATATTGTTTTAATTGTACACTGTTATACCAATAGGGGACTGCCCCCAAATTGGTTTTTTGTCAATGTGGCTAATTTTACCCATTCGTTCATCTATTTCTTTTACTCCCCAAATTCCTAAATTTTAGAAGTTGTCTATTTTTACAGGTTCAGCGAAGAAAAAGGGCTAACCTTTTTTTTGCCGGCCCTCAGGGGGAATTGTAAGAATGAAATTTGGAAGATGCCATCTTTAAGTATATATATGTATTTTCTATGGACACGTGGAAATTATCAAACTACATTTCCAGTGGTCCAACAGGTTTCTGGTTCCGGTTCTTTGGGCATGGGGACACCTACGTCTCCATGCAGAGAACAGTTTAAATCTCCTGGGTTAGGAGGGAGTGGCGCTCTTGGCTAGCAGATTTCAGGAAGAGAGGTAACAATAATGGCTGGGGCAGCAGTTTTGAATTCTTACAAGCGCTTGGTCTAATAACTTTATCTATCAGCATGGCCTTAATTAAAATACTAATTTATATGATTATATCAGTCTTTATTATTTTTTATCCTTATACAGGGCAATACAAAACCAATGAACGATTTCTAAACAATATAAAAAGTAATCATTTCTTACTCTCCTTAGTTCCATCATGATGGTAATATGTGACCCTAGTTATGGGAAAAAGGAAAATCAGGGCATTCTTCCTTAGTGAATAAGTCTATTATATTTGTTATCAAAGTATGTTATATTAGTATATAATATTAAATATATTTAAATAATATATATTTTATTACATACATGTAAATATTAGAGAAAAAGATTAGACAGATAGATAAGATAAAAGATTAGACAGATAAGATAATTAGTAAGATAGATAAGATACAACAGATAGTGTGTGTTTGTGTATGCAAGTACATGTATATATTATGGTTTCTTTTCTTAAACCGCTGTCTTTTTGATTCTGAAATCAATTCTCCCTTTTTAAAATTTGAAACCCTTACCTCCCAACTTAGAATCAGTTCAATGCATTGGTTCCAAAGCAGAAGAGCAGGAAGGGCTAGGCAAGAGAGATTAAGTGACTTGTCCAGGGTCATGCATCTAGGAAGTGTCTGAAGCCACATTTGAATCCAGGATCTTCTGTCTCTAGGCCTGGTTCTCAATCCACTGAGCTATCCAGCTGCCCCAAACAATACTCTCTTAAACAAACAGATTCTTATTTGTTTAAAGCACTGATTTCCAAATATCATTAGGAGATACTTTAGGGATATACATTTATATTCAAAATAATCAATCATTCAAATACTTGGATGCCTATCGTGATCTTGGCACTGTTTCAGGTTTTAATAAGTAGTATGAAATAATTGTAGGGCAGAGTCTTATCATCTATTAAGTTTAAAATTGGTTTGGGAAAGACAAGACTAATACCTTTACCCATCATGCTGTATTGTATGAAATGATGAAGTGGGTAGCATATGGGTTATGCTCTGTTACAGTTCAGAGGAGAGGGAGATCAATTCTTTCATTTAGCAAATAGGTATTGAGTCATGCTTTACTATTGCTCTCTGTCCTTATGAAGCTTAGGGTAGGGATAGGTGATACATGCAGAATGAGGGGGGATTTCAGCTTGGTCTCAGAGGATGAGTTTGGCTTAGGTAAACTGAGAAGAAAAGGGAAAGCATTCCTGGTAGGAGGAGCAGAATAAGTAAAGGAATATAAGTGGAAATTAGCAAGTTATATATAGGGGACGGTCATAACTGGCTGATTGAATTCGAGGATATGTATGAGTGAAAAGTGGGACAAAGGGCTGAAGAAGCAGTGTAGGACAAAACTATTATCCTAGTGCCCTTCATGTGACTCGTGCCTTTAATTCTTTGGGGAGCATGACATTCCTTTACTCATGAATATAGAGCATCGCTAGAAGAATATTGATGGTAAAATGACTGGCTTTGGTTTCAAGGAGAAGCCTGGGGACACTACACCCTGAACAATTTCCCAAATATAATATAATTAGCATTCCTCACTGTTCCATTTTAGACCCCATTCAAGGTATTATGGTCCTAATAGAGTTTCTTTGCTCTTTTAAATTCTCATCTTTTATATATTCCAGGTGACTGATAGAGTTGTTCTAAACACAATTCTGTTGAGTCCTTTTGCATTAAGAAAGATAACTTCTTATTTTACTGATGATGTCCATTAGTCATAAGAGCTATCTTGTATATTATTTTCTGTCTGTCTACCTGTGAGTGTGCACACATACATACAGTCACTAAAACATTATCACAATGCTATAGGCAGTGATTAGATTTATGCATTCCTTAGTATATAAAATTTCTGGAAATCCCACATGAGGAAACCCTTCTACCAATGTAGGTAGCACCTTCTATGTAATACATACTTGGAGGCTGACCTAGAGCACTAGAAGGTGAAGGACTTTTTCAGAGATATGTAGACAGTTTGCATCAAAGGTGGAACTTGTTGCCAGTTATTCTTGGAATTGAAGCCTGTTATCCACTATGCCACCCAACAATCCCATTTTGTATTATAGCACGCACACATATTTCAGTTACAGTAAAGGAATTAAGATGCCGGTTGACTCCTATGAATATCATCAAAGTATGTTTTGGTATCCAATTGAATGACTTTGTTTAATCTGGAAAATGCCAACACCTCATTTTGGGAAACCTAAGATAAAGGCAAACTTTTCTTCTTCTCCCCCTCCCTTTTCCCCCTCCTTTGCCATTTTCCTCCTCTACTGTGTAGGCAAATTGAGAAAATAACAATGAAAAAACTTCTTATAGATGTTCAGATGGCTAATTTTGTAAGCAGAATTCATATTGTGTATATTAAATAGACATTCTACTGAAAACAAATGGTTGAATACACATTTAAAAACCCTTGAATCTCTATTGATTAGGTTGCTTCTGTCAATCATGCACATTTTAGACTATCTCTGTTTACTCTTTCTGTGGGAACTTTGTTCATATTTGCTTAAAAGTTCTCCAAGAAGGCGAACTATACCGGAAAATTCTTTATATCCCCCTGACATTTCCTTTGCACTTGAAGAGGACTAAAATGACATCACTTGGCTGATCTCTTTTGATTGACACATAAATTAGATTTAAGTGTAGCAATTGCCCAAAGTCATTAGCTTCATTCTCTCTTTCAGTCATCCAAGTCCAGTGGCAAGACAAATGTTGGAATGACTGGTGATATCTATACAGAGTGAAAAAAATTGGGCTTCTGTAGGAATTATTTGTGGAGCATGTATACATGGGACCATTTGGTTATCCACAAGTAAATGGATGCATAACCATAGAATGTATGCCTATTATAGGGGCAAAGTTGCCAATACCTTTGATTAATGCCATTGTGATGCCTTCTTCCAGACACCACTCACCCCATCTTACTATGTAATGGATTCTCTCTAATTGGAGAGATTCAAGAAGAAACTGAGTATTCATTTGCCCATGGTCTCATGAAAGAAATTCCAGTTCTCTAAGTAATCATCTCGGATCCTTTCCAATTGAATCTCAGAATAGTAACCTCTAAGAAACTTAGAAGTTATATAAACTAAATTGTCCCTCAACAGATAGTACCCTCAGGGAGTGGTTCTCCAGCCTATCTGAAAGTGACTTTCATTTGTCTTCCTCTTTTATTTATTTATTTTTTGAGTCTATGAATGTGAAGCAGGTACATTCCTTCCCACCAGGTGGACCAACAAAGACTGAAATGCCATATGTTGCTAAAATGCTGGGTCAAAAATTGTGGAAGGTCATACTAACTATTCCCCCCGATCCTCCTGAATCTTACATTCCATGAATTGACGGGAAATTATTAAATAAAGAAAAATACACTCTGTCAATAATAGAAAAAAGAGCCAATCAGAAAAGTATGAACAACTCTATAAAGTATTATCAGAATTTTGTCTATTAAAACATGTTGGGTTTTGGTTTTTTATTTTTTTAGTCCATGAAGGCAAAGCAAGTAGGTTCTTGTACACCAAGTGGATAAGTAAAAGTTGTCTTTTGCAAAAAATCATTTTCTTTTTCTTCTATTTTATTTTCTTTCTCCAATCTTTTAATATAAAGGATGTTCTAAAGTCCTAGGGTAGTTTTAAGCTGAGGCAGGTACGCGGCACAGTAGAGAGAGAGCCCTGGCCTGTTCTTAAGGAAACCTTAGTTCAAATCTGGCCTCAGAAATTTTCTAGCTGTGTGATCCTAAGTAAGTCATTTAACCCTATTTGCCTTAATTTCCCCATCTGCAAAATTTGCTGGAGAAGGAAATGGCAAACCACTCCAGTTTCTTGGCTAAGAAAACCCTAAATGGGGTCATGAAGAGTCAACCGAAATAACTGAATAATAACAAAGTTTTGAGCTGTTAAAACTTAAAACTGCACTAAGAATTTTCGAGTTCTCTGCATATATCAGAACAACCTCACATTGGGAACTCAGTAAGCCACCCCACTAAGCTATCATTGTATCAGAATCTTCTGAGAGCTCAATAGCTCACAAGTTCTTAATGTTTTGCTATTTACCAATATACCAGATTGTACATGATATTCATAACAAAAGCAGATTGATTATATAACAAGCCAGAAGCCTGGACTTTGAATTTCCTCTCTAATAAATACATGCATACCAAGTGGGAAAAGTGGATCTATATAGGAATTATGTGTGGACTATGGGAAACATTTGAATATCCTCATGTAAAGTGATACATATTCAAACCATCTGACCAGAGTACATGTGGAGAATTAGCTCACGCCTCTAATGGTAGGAAGTGGCAGATGTCTTCTATTTATGTTGTTATGTTGTCTGCTGGATTTGCTCCTCCTCCCTATCGAAGTATTCTGCTGCTTCCCTGCTGAACACTCTTTCAGTTGGTTGTTAACTACCTGATACTCTACAAAATATTCACTAGGAATGTTACAGTTACACTCTTTTACCAATTTTTTAGCCTCTTTCACCATCTACTGGTGCAGATGTGGGTGGAAAGGAAGGTATCAGGAAGCATTATGGTGTTTAAACTTCTCCTCTGAAGAAAAGGGCTCTTTCAAGGTCTTTCTATTAGCTTGCTTTTTAAAACTCCTGTGCAGTCCTCATCAGATGAGCTAGTATTTTTAGGGTCACCTACAATTCAGTTTCCCATATCTTGGAAGTACTGTGATTAATAAAGCCTTTCATTTACCTTTTCTAAACAAATATGTTCAAACAGTTGTCCTCCGCTATCTTCTCAGTTAATAGCTATGGAAATGCTTCTTCTCATAAAGGCCATCCTAGAAGGTACAGAAGCCTAGAATAAAATCACCTCTATGCTTTGAACTCTTCTTAGAATTCTTGTTTCCTTGAAATTATTTTAACTGATTTGTTCTGCGCTGTCTTCCCTGAATTTCTTGGTTCAATTATTTCCTAACATAATCAGAAAATCATTTTAGTTCTTAGAGCTTATCATCATCCTGATTGAGGTAAATCTCCTTAGGGTTAGGGTTAGAAATCAGCTAGAAACCTTCTCAAACAGAAAAGAATCTGAGAGACACTGAGGTAGGAAAATTTTTATCCTCACCCCAGCACTGTGTGTGTCTCTCTCTCTCTCCCTCTTTCTATCCCTCCATCCCTCCCTCCCTTTCTCTCTCTGTCTCTGTCTCTCTTTCTCTGACTCACTCACACACACACACACACAATTTTTAATTTTTTAATTAAAAACTATGAGAACAGTGTTTTTTTAAACCCTTACCTTCAATCTTAGAATCGATTCTGTGTATTGGTTCCAAGGCAGAAGAGTGGTAAGGGATAGGCAATGGGTTAAGTGACTTGCCCAGGGTCACACAGCTAGGAAGTGTCAAATTTGAACCTAGGACCTCCTGTCTCTAGGCCTGGCTCTCAATCCACTGAGCCACCCAGCTATCTCTGAAAACAGTAAATTTTTAACAACTTTCATGAGTCTCTTATTTATACAATGCCCTGTTTTCTAATGTAAGAACAGGCTTTTCTTTCAAACATATACCCAACATAATAACTATAGATAAGCAAACTGCTGAAATTCAATATTTTATCCAACTCAGGCATGCATGTAAATAACCTAGAACTGAAGTGCATATATTTTATACATCCTTTACTACTCATGAATTCATAACTGAAGTTTTTCATTAATTCACATATTTCCACAAAACTGTTGGTTCTATAATTTGTAACCTGTAATTTAATCAGTGTGCATAGACTCTTTTCACCATAGTTTCTTAACTCTTCTGTAACTTGTAAACTTTGAGAATTTCTTATGCTACTTAAAAGCTGTCCAGGTCAGGTCTTTTTGACACTTTATATACACCAGACTGACCCTTTATGTCTCCTAATAATTCTAAAAAGTGTCTCTCAAGAATTTTTATTTTTTCCATTTAAGGATAATCTCTAACCCTTTATTTACATCTTTATGCCACAATCATTTGGCAGAAGATTTAACTGAATTCTTAATACTCCACGGTTAATAAATCTGTCATGAGAACCTATTTTCATCTAAAATCAGTGGATAGACCCCCTACACCTGAAGTCAGGAAGACCTGAGTCCAAATCCAGCCTGACACTAGCTATATGGTCCATGGGTAAATCAATCCCTTAACTTCCATTGCCTCAATTTCCTCAACCGTAAAATGGGAACAATAATAGCATTGATGTCATGGAATTGCTGTGAGGACAAAATGAAATAATATTTGCACAGTGACTGGCACATAGTAGGTGTTATAAATTCTTATTCCCTTCTCTTCCCTTCTAATTAACCATAAAAAATTAATGTTGAAAATATTAGACATCAAATGAACAATTTGTGCAATTTCCTATATGCTGGGTAAAGGAATCAACTCATTACTTTAAAAAATACTTTACTGAGAATTACATCATTAGCTTTTAGTTTATTCTAGGGTATATCAGAATCTCACTTTCTATCATTAGCCTTGATGGTTATCAACTTGAACTTACTCTATGAGAAATATATACATACAAAGTGGGAAGAGTAGATGGACTTTTCTAGAAATTATCTGTGGGGCATCACACATGTAGAGATGCATACATAAAGGAGATGTATTTTCAAGTTTATCAGGATCATGCTGATCATTTTATTAATATCAATGTATGTGAATGAAATGAAAAAGAACAGCAAGCCACTAACAGTTCTTTCCATACATTTATTATATTTTCAAAATGTGTCTTGTATTTAAGTCAGCTGTAGCTGTTTCCAGGGTATGTTTGAATTTTTAGATCTGAATCCTATCTCTGGCAGCTGCCTAAAACTTGGGTTTGTAAGTTCCATGAGTTTTTTGGTGTGTTTTTTTTTTCAGTGACATGTACTTGTGTTTCTTTCTTCTTCTTTTTTTTTTTTTTCAGTTTTCCAATCCTGACAGTTATTTCTTTTTACTATGTCCTCTTCTTTTTGGGAAGGTGGAGCTATACATGGACCCCCATGCCAACCACTACTTCTGTGATGAGTCTTCCTAGGAACCTGGAACATATTTCTCCTTATCATTATTTGTAATTGTCATAGTATTGACAATGAAGAATTTGGTTGAGCATTTTTGCTCGGGGACAGACATAAGGGTTTGTCAAGTCAGTCACATAAGCCTCTTGGCAATTTGAAGAATTTTAAGACAAATGATTGATTCTAAGATAACACCCTATGGATTCTCTGAAGCAGGGATGACATTCTAAATTCCAGTGCTGTGGATTTCCTGTTCATTAAAATATCCATTGAGAAAGTGGGTTTTATGAAAATTTCTTTCTCTCTCTCTCTTTTTCCTCTGCTATCAGGAAGTATATTCACTCTAATGTTTACACCTGGTCACTGAGATTTTTTGGATTATATTTCAAAATGCCAACAATGTTAAGACAACAAATTTACTTCTTTTACTTTAGTGTGTTTTAACATTGTTTCCTTTTCTGCTAAAACTCCTTGAATCCACCAATAACTAAAATAATGCTAGTTTACAAAACCATTTTTAATTTGTAATTTTACATAGATCCATTTAAATTGAAATAAAAAGCAAGAGTTTACACAAGGTAATTTTTTAAAAAGCAAACATAGAAAGAGTTGCAAATAATTTGGGCAGATTGTTATGTGAGTAAAGATGGCCAGACACTAAGAATAAAGATGCAAGAATGAGAATGGAGAAAACCATATTTTAAGGTTGCATTATTTATGAGGCAGAAAGGTAGCACTATGGATAGAGCACTAGGCCTACATTGGGGAGATCTTGGGTTCAAATCTGGCCTCAGATACTTCCTAGCTGTGTGCCCCTGGGCAAGCCACTTACCTCCGTTACTTAGCCTTTACCTCTTCTACCTTATAACCAATATTCAGTATTGATTCTAAAACAAAAGGTGAGGGTTAAAAAAGAAAAGGTTGCATCATTTAATACCATGGATTAGAAGAGAACAAGTATAAATTCACTGATTCAGGTATTTGCTTGCTTATAAATTCCAATGGCTACCAATGATCTTGAGGATCAAATATAAATTCTAGTATTTCACATTCATAGCTCTTCACAAACTGATGCCAATTTACCTTTGTATCCTTATATTACTTTTTATGTACTCTGTGGTCTAGCCCAAACAGAGTTCTGATTGTTCTTTATAAGTGATACTCTATCTCTTGTCTTTAGGCCTAAAATGCCCTCTTCCTCATCCCAGGAGTCCTTAGAATTAATCCCTAGTGTCTGTTCTTCAGGACTATGCTGAGACACTTTCTTCCCCATCCTCCCCCAGCTGCCAGGAACTTCTTCACTAAAATTAACTTGTATCTGGTGTGTGTATGTGTACAGAGATAAAAATCATCTAACCACCCCCTCACCCTTTTTCACTCTTCTGACAATTTTTCAGTGAATCTTTGACTTTTCTAAATTGGGAAGCAAAAAAAGCTAAAATTTAATATTTTAAAAAGAATGTATCTTTGTTCACTTGTACTCACAGTCTATGATAGGCATTCTATGACAGAGTGTAGAGATAAATGAACAGGGTTCAGTTGGAAAGACCATTTATTAGTCAAGAATCTGAGGTCAAAAATACCATTCTGTAGTTTATATTCAGTCAGTCAACTAGTATTTATTACCTACTATGTGCCAGGTTGTGTTAAGCACTGGTAATTCAAAGAAAGAAAATATAGTTCCAGATCTCAAGGAGCACAGTCTTCTGAGAGAGACAATAAGCAAATAGGCATATACAAGGAAGATAATACGCAGAATGAAACAGAGGTGGTCTTAGAGGGAAGGCCCTAAGATAATGGGAAGAATAGGAAAGGCTTCTTTCAGAAAGGAAGCCAGGGAAGGTAGAAAGCAGAGATGAAGAGGGAGAGCATTCCAAACATAAAAATGCTCGTTTTGGATATGGGATATCTATGAGAGGAGTAGCCAAGAGGCCAGGGGCATTGGATTGCAAGGTATGTGGAAGGGAGGAAGGTTTAAGAGGATTGAAAAGGTCAGATTATGAAAAGCTTTAAAAGTCAAAAAGAGAATTTTGCATTTGATCCTATTCTTCCTTCCTTCCTTCTTTCCTTCTTTCCTTTTTTCCTTCCTTCCTTCCTTTCTCCCACTTACCTTCTATCTGAGTATCAATTCTGAAATAAAAGAGTGGTGAAGGGCTAGGCAAATGGGGTTAAGTGACTTTCCCAGAGTTACACAGATAGGAAGTGTATGAGGACAGATCTGAACACAGGTCCTTGACTACTTCAGTTTGGCCCTTTATTCCCTATGATGTGTAACTGTCCCAAACCAATGGATTTCAATGAGTAGAGAAGAGATATTGTTAGGTTTGCATTTTAGGTCAAATGAAAGAATTTAGGTCAATCTAAAGATCAATTTGGCAGTTGAATGACAGTTTGAGTGAGGAGAGATTTGTGGCAGGCTACTTAAACAGTCCAGATGTGAGGTGATGAAAGCTTGTACCAGGGAGTTTGTAGTGTCAAAGGATAAATAAAGAGGATGAATTAAAATTAAGTCCTTTGTAGAGGTTTTATTTTAAAATTTTAAATTTTAATACACCCTGAGGCAATTCTCAAACTTTAGCACATGGATGGGGATCACAGAGAATGCATCCTATTCTTGGGTAAGAGGAATGAGTACTAATATGACCACTGATGGTGCTTCCCATTAGAAGTCAGCTAGTAGTACCAATTAGCTTTTAGTAAAAAAGTATTTATTAATATGGTATAGTAAAACAAGAGCTACAAAATATCACCCTCCCCCAGAAACTTGTGGCACACCCTCCCACAATTACTGACCACATCAGTAGGAAAATTTGGCATAAATTGAGGAGTGTAATAGTAGTAAGGCATATAATCATGGAACTCATGTAGCCAGAGTAATTTACAACAGCTGTGGTAGCACTTGAGGTTCCCAATGTTGTTTCTTTCTTAGTATGGTCCTCACAAAGTTTCTCCTTACATGAATTATCTGTGCTGCGAGGTTTACTCAAATGGGTTTCCAGGATCAGCTTGTCTAAGTCTACTTAGATCACCAGGGTTAATTCTGGAGTCCATAACCTTGTATGTTAGTGGAGTATATGTCTTCCAGTATTTGAGCAATGCACGTCAAAACAACATGGCTAATGCAGGGTGGGGAGAAAATGTTGTTGCCTGGGAGAGGGAAAAAGAGAGGGTGAGGAAGAGGGAGAGAGACAGACAGACAGACAAAGACAGACAAAGACAGAGTCTGAGATTTTTGTGGCTTTGACCTCTACAAGGGTATCACTTCTGCTAGGTGCTTCTTGGCTAACTCAACTTAGCCAAGATTTAGTCATTTAAATTTCTGCAAAAATAGATACAATTTTTGCCCATTCAATGGTGCTGTTCCCTTTAATTTCTGTCAGAAAAAATGTGTTCAGTTTCCATGAAGTGATGCCTGGATGTTAACATTACATTGACACTTACTTGTTCTTTTGTTATAAAATCTTTGCTATGATTCTGCCATCTATTTATGTGATTAAAATTTAATTATTAAAAATTAATCTAAATATTTCAGTTATTTTTAGTTTGATGAACAAAATAATGTTCTATATGTGAGTAATCAATACATTTTCTCCTTAAAAAGAAAACTTCTTGATGTAAACCCCAATTAAATGAGCTGTACCACCTATGAAAATCCTCATACAAAGATTGATCTAATTTAGTCTTATTCTTGAATATTCTTAATGATCTGTTAAAATTAATTCTTTACCATAAGTCATCTTTATTTTTTTCTCAGCTCATTTTTCCTATAATAACACATTTTCTCAGAAAAAATAAAACTACTAATTTTGAGAAGATAATGTTAGGTCTAATTTCCCAGATGAAAAGAATAGTTTTATGTAGTTATTGGTTTTCCAATGCTTTCTCTATTCAAACTTTTTAGTTTCCAAGGTTTGATAATTATATTAAGGGACATCATATTTGTATGCTTAGTTAGGAATAAAGCAGAGAGGCATTCCCCCTCTCACATTCAGGATTAAATAAAGTAGCCATTTTTGATGATAAGTCTAATTCCTAATGGAAATGTTGAGTTCATTAGCTGGGCATATGAAAGCCTCTGAAAACCAGAACTCTGTAGTGTATAGCTAAGATTTTATTTTAAGCGTTTCCACAAATTCTCAAAAACACACCATCAGTACAAAACAAAATATGTCACACACACAAAATCACTTAAGAAACATGTTATAAAAAAAGTGAATTGGGTTTCCAGGTTATGATGGCGGCAGACTAAGAAGCAGCTCTTAACCTCTCCTGACTAAAACACACAAAACTCCTCAAGGGGACATAAAAACAAGTCCAGACGAACGGAGTAACCCCACAACAGGGCACAGCGTGGAAGGTACGTGGAATCGAGGCATTTCCATGTTATAAAGGGGTGAAACAGCTCTCACCAAATCACAGGCTGAGCAACCACCCCACCCCCACCCCCTCCACACACAACATCTAAAGCACTGAAGCCAGCTAAAAAGAAATAGAGCAAGTTTGGGGCACCCATCGAGTCATTGGCAGCTCCGGGGCCTGTTCCTGAGAGCACCAAGGTTTAGGACCCCAATAAGCCAAAAAACACACGCGAAATCTGAGCGCGTGAGCAGAGAGTGGACGCAGAGCGCGGGCTGAGAGCGCAGGCACGGCAGAGGCATGGGTGGAGGCAGACACAGCCAGGAACTAAAGCTTAAGTGGGGAACCAGTGTGGACGGGTATAGGACTGTGGAAGCAGCGCCCTGAGACTTGTAAAGGAACCTCCAGGCAGAGGATCAAGCAAGGGGGTCCACCAGGGGGCTTGACCTTGGAAAAAAACAGAACTCAGACCTCAGGAGCCAATAGATCTCAGGCAGACACTGAGCGCGAGGATAAATCTGAGAAGCTGCTGGGCTAACAATGGCTACTCAGTCTCAGGAAGTTCAGAAGAAAAAGAATAACAACAAGAAAAAGAAGTCTTTAACACTCGACAGCTTTTACACAGAGAAAATCCAGATAACCGAGCAAACAGAGGAGGAGAACAAACAAGCATCCGGACCCTCCTCAAATAAGGAAAACTCCTCACAAGCTATGGAAGAGTTCAAAACTGAGATTTTGAGGAAAATGGAAGAGATCTGGCAAGAAAATAACTGTTTAAAAGGTAGAATCATGCAATTGGAAAGTGAGGCTCAGAAATTGAACACCAGAAAGGACCAGATTGAAAAGGAATACCAGAAGATTATGGCTGAAAACCAGAAGATTATGGCCGAAAACCGAAAGATTATAGCCGAAAATCAATCCCTAAAGGCTAGAATTGAGCAATTAGAAGCTAATGATCTCTCAAGACAACAAGAACAAATAAAACAAAGTCAAAAGACTGAAAAAATAGAAGGAAATATGAAATATCTAAATGAGAGAGTGACAGACCAAGAAAACCGGTTTAGAAGAGACAATTTGAGAATAATTGGTCTTCCAGAAAAAACAGAAAATAATAGAAACCTGGACTCCATACGAAAATAAATTATTCAGCAAAATTGCCCTGAAGTCCTACAACAAGAGGGCAATATAGACATTGAAAGGATTCATAGAACACCCACGACATTCGCTACAGATAAGAAAACGGCCAGAAATATGATTGCCAAATTCAAGAGCTTTCAAGCAAAAGAAAAAATCTTACAAGAAGCCAGAAAGAGACAATTCTAATATCAAGGAATACCAATCAGGATCACACAGGATCTGGAAGCCTCCACGCTAAAAGACCGCAAGGCGTGGAATACAATATTCAGAAAGGCAAGAGAGCTGGGCCTGCAACCACGGATCAACTACCCATCAAAATTGACTATATATTTCCAGCGGAAAGTATGGGCATTCAACAAAATTGAAGACTTCCAAGTATTTGCACAGAAAAGACCAGGGCTAAATGGAAAGTTTGATATCCAACCACAAAAAAATGAGAGAAACATGAAAAGGTAAATAAGAAATAGAGGGGAAAGAAAGAAAACTTATAATTTTTAAATTTGCCTTTTTAAGGGCCTCAGTGAGATCTAATTATCTGTATTCCTATGTAGAGAAATGTTATGTTTAATTCTCTGTAGTGAACTCTATT